>NC_052398.1:13258318-13858318 GCF_009389715.1 Phoenix dactylifera | reverse complement strand
ACTATTGAAATGCCATGTTTAGACCTTTTCATATTCTTATTTATTACTACCCATTCATGCATCATTTTATAATGTGGTAGCTAGACCTTTTATTCTATCTACTTGCCTATCTATCGCCATGTAAATTCATTGTCATATTTTGTTTCTTGTAGCTAAACCAGTATAAGCGTATGCAAAAGCCACTAAAGCCACCAAGGCATTAAGTGCATGACACCTAAACGCCTTGGCCATCCATGTACATGTATTTTATGCACTAATATAACATGCATCTCCTTTTATGTTTTGTATATTAGGCTCTAGTCCTCCACCACATATTATAGATCTTAATTCCTGGTTTGTCCCCCTTGTATTGAAGGGAAAAAAAAAAAACTCGTGTCCTCTACCAGTTCATATATTATATATATTTTTCATACAAATTGATTCATCTAATCAGACTCAAACAATTCAAATTTGTATAATATCTCATACCATTGAGATATTTATAAGCTATTTTAAATTTTTTGTGTTTCGGATCTATTAAATATATCTCAGCTTTGATTGCTAGGAGCATCAAGGTAAAAAATTTCTATTTTTTTAAAAAAAATCTGGTTTAAAATACGATAAGTCTATCCACAATAAATAGTTGTCTAATATATCGCTCGAAAAAAATCCAAACATATCAAAAAGATTTTTATCCAAAAACTTAAAAAGAAAATTAGGAATGTCTTTTTAGCAAGCATGCTCTCTAACTCCAAAATTTTTTGATTTGATTTAGATAGATACCATGGCTCTTGGCCCTAACTAAGGCATAACTCGTAAGTCTAATTCTACTGGGTACACATATTGGTGAGCCAACATAACGTATCCCAGGCCCTTCCAGGAGATTAAAAGGCAGAAAAAAATGAAAAAGAAAATAAAACCAGCCATTGGTTAACAGGCACAGGTTGCATCTTTCGCACGAAAGAAGGAATCATTCTTTCATACGAATCCACCATTAGATCATGCAATAATCACTTCAAGATCTATACAAGCAGATGGAAGAAAGGGTTCAGAGTGCTTTGAGAGCTGTCCAACATAATCCATCGATCGATGTATCCTATATCTGTTATTCGTTAGGAAGATCTTGATATTTATACAGGACTAAAAAACTCAAAAAAATACTTTACAACTAGCTATTTTGGATAAGATTCTATATTTCTATAAATGGTATCAGAGCAGATTAGACTCATGGCGTACGTGAATTAAGAGAGATACATAGCTTAAATATGGGAGTATGTAAGAAAAACCCATGCAAGCATGTGTTCAGTCCTCCATCCAGAGATTATAAAACATATCTGGGCTATTCAGCATTCTAAAATGAGTAATTCCCAAATAATTTATAAAAAAATCTTATTCTCCGGACTTGACAAGGAATCCTAATAAGGAAAAAATTATATAAAAACATAAAAAAACTAGCTCTCGTGTGGCTGGAGATCGGCTAACGCGCTTCCGTGCGAAGAAGGCGGATCGCTCGCCGCGGCGGAGAGAGAGCAAAGAAACAGAGAAAAAAGGGGCGATTTTTGCGGGTAATTATTATAATAGTGAGAATAGCCAGTTTCCCACGAAGGAATTATTAGGAGCGGCGTTGGTTTGGTACAGTTGTGGATGCAACCCCCATCGCTAGTTTCTCTCACCGTTGACTCGGCTCTCCTCCACATCGCCCACATCACCGATCTCTCGGCGATCCCCGACCCCATCCTCGTCGAGCTCTTCCTGGTACCCCACACTTCCTCTGCTCTTTTCTTTCTTTCTTTCTTTGTTTTGGTTTCTTTTGGGGTATTAGTGCTGTTGGATGAGGTGATCTCTTTCTTTGCTCTTTCGAATTTGTAATTAGATTCATGATTCTATTCTTTCCCTCAACCTGATTGCTGATGCCTTTTGATTGATTAATTATTTATTTGTTAGTGATGCTGGATTTTGAAAGAAAGGAGGTGGAATTACGTGAAAGAGATTTTGGGTTGAATTAGGCGAAATTGCAATTGCAATTAATACTGTTTTCTTGCTATTGGCTATTAAGTTTTCATCTGCTGAACTAGGAGGATTGTCGGTATGGTTTTCTTGCTGCTGAGCGATATATTTGCGAGGATCGGATGATGCCCTAGGTTTTCAGATGAATAGTTATGAGATTCTTTTAGAAGGAGCTACCAAGATATCTTGCCCCTTTTGGACTGTAATGCATATAGAAAGTTCGAATTAGAAGAGGTCAGTGTGACATTGGAGTCATAGTAATTCGACGTATTGCATGTGTCTGAAATGAAAATGCAGTACCTTTCCGCCATCAGTAATTTCTGGCCACATTGAGCCAGAAGTATGCTTTATGGTTGACGAGTCTCAAGCTCTGAGCACATCAGTTGATTGAGATTTAGTCATCTTTTCAAGATTGTAAGAGCAGGCAAGATTGGTGATAATTGGCTTTTAGTTAGGATGCCTTGCACTGATAAAAGTATGCATTTCAAGAGATTATGAATGACCACACCACCGCAGAGAAGCCATTTTTAGGGGTGTTATGCAAAGTTACCTAATTTGTTGGTTTATTTGTTCTGGGTTTGGGTTCATTCTTCCCGATTCCCTCTTTTCAATGAGCTTTGTCTGCCTGCATTAAGATGAGGTTTTAATTTTTTATTGGTTCATACACTTGATTTTATATATATATATATATATATATATATATATATATATATATATATATAGATAATCTATTCATAACATGGTCTCAAATCACCAGGAAATATGGGAAACTGGGATTAATAGTACTAGCAATTTAGGGGACAACTTGAGGGGGGAATGAGGGGAGGTAACATCTATGGAGAATTCTTAATATAATCATTTCATTAGAATAAACCATATTGTGAACTGTTTCACCCATTGGTGAATTAAGTATCTACGATTCAAATTACCACTGTCTGCTTGAAATGTAGTTCAGGGAAAAAAACATTCAAATATTATTGCAAATATTGATGCTGAAGTTCTTAGGCATAAAATAGCCCTAAACCAAAAACAATGATGGCAGTGATGCCTGTCTCATGGACAATGTTTCGTTATCACTGTGATCCTACTTCATTTTAAGAAGATGTGATTAATTACGCTTATTGTGAGAATCAAATGATACGAAGAGACTAACAAAAATGACTTCATTTATGATTTCATAAATCAAAAGATGGTGAAGAACTAGAGAAGATTCCTATAAATGCAGAACTAACAGGGAAATGCTAGAACTCCCTATGAGAGAGATCGCCAAGACCATGATACACCCCAGCAACCTTCTTTTTATGACATTCTAAGTTTCTGACACAGTCGAAGATGAAGAGTGAGATCAGACTTTGATAATGGTTGATATGCTGAGTGTTAGGATATATGCTCATGACCAACAAGTGGTTAATTTGAAGAATGTGGAACAACATAGTGGCCAAAAGTATTAAAATCTGAGGCAAGAATGCCCGGATTAAAATTTTTCAAAGAAAAGAGGTAAGCACTTCTCTAAGATTACAATGGAATTGTTATGCATGAGGTAAAATACATGCAAGAAGTATGATATTGCTAGGTACACTTGAGTCTGAAATCCAATTATCCAAGTATATGCATACTTAATGCAGTGTGCATATTTTAGGTAATGGGAGTTGTGGCTGAATCAAACTTAGTGGCTTGCACTAGTATCTTCAACTAGCCAAGGGAAAAATTTCTAAAAGAAATGACGTGCTGTAGCAATATCGGACGCTGCTCTTATAGCTTCCTCTCGGCAGACTTGATTTACGCCTATGTGAAATTACCATCGCCTTCATTAATAAAAATGCACTATCAAGTCTGACGTTTCAGCTGAAAGCGTCCATTTCAGCCAGAAACCCAAAGCTGACCGATTTCGGTCCAGTTTTGGCAGAAACTGATTTTGTGCTATTTTTATTCATAATATTGATACCTAGTTTCGTCATGGTGTCATTTTTTCATTTAATTTAACATTTATCATCATTTCAGGGTATTTCTGCATTTCTAAATTAAATTTGGCTTAATAATGTCAATTTTGGGTCAACTTTTTCTTTTTTTATTTTTTCTTAAAGTCAAAAGTAGAGATACCTTTCATGAAAAATTTACTTATGGGAAGTGAGAAGCACTTTCTCAAGATTAACCTTATGCTTTTGGAATATCTTATAGAAATCAAAGCTTTTGGATGCTTGGCTTTGAGAAATTTAAGAGAAGGTAGCTTTTCCTAGGTATAAGATAACTTTCTGGATCTTTAAGATGATTTTTTAAGAGAAATAAGAAAAAAATGGTTTATGCATTATATCAAGCTCAAGCCTCCTCAATAAGGTAACATTCTCATCCTAAAAGATTTTTATATTTTTACATCCTTTCAAACTTTTAGCCTGAAAACACCAAAACCATAAATCCAAACATTACAAACAATATGCCTCAAAATTCTGTAACTTTTATTTCCTTGTCTGGTTTAAATTTATTTTATTATTCTCTAAGTTTTTCATCAAATTTGGCCAAAGCTCTGAAACTAGGTCGAAACGACTGAAATTGGCGAAGCCGAAACTTGGTTGGGCCGGCTGAAATCACAAAACAAGTTTTTAAGCTTGCTCTCTAGAAAGCCAGAACCAATGTGTGAAGTAGAAGCAGCATGAGATGCGAACTGAGTGGTGATCTAAACTAAGTACACTATAGTGGGATGCTGCATGGCAAGAACCCAAAGATGTCTCTTTTCCCAGCATATTGAATCAAGAATCAGCCTGGTCTAGCCTATAAAATCATGCCCTTGGTAGATCCAGCCAAAGCCTAGTCAAAGAAGGCTGGCCTAACCATTATTTTGGCTTCAAGACTTAGCATCTACTTAGCAATTTGACCAGATATAGAAAATCTGGACTTGATCAGGGCTTTAAGGAGTGGCGGGTCACATAAGATTCAGTTTATTATTATTTCCTAGATCTTAGGGATTTAATTATTATTCAATGTAATATTTTTATTTCTGTTTTGTCAAGATCCTCATAGGACTCAAATTAGTAGTGAATAGTAACCTGTTAAGACTATCTAAAATGGGAGTGGCCTGCTGAAATGGTAGTTGTCATTTGATAGTTTGTGAAGTGAAGGAGGGAGGAATGTATCCCTTCTTTCCTCTCTCTTATCTTATCTTTTCTCTTCCCTTTTCTTGATTCTTATGCTCTAATTTTATGCACGCTGCTGTTGTATAGCAAAAAAGAACGTATCTCAATCAGATATAAACCATTTTCTTGGGAACTGGAGATAGCAGAGGATGTAGGTATTCTGATTTCTTCGTAAGTAATTACCCTTAGATCTATTTGGACAACTGTGGAAGGCATGGAAGCAACACAACTTACTAATATGTCTTGCCAAGAGCAAACATTTTTTGAGTCTTAGTTGTGACAATGGGTCATTATTGCTGAAAGGACTGACCAAAGTTCTTTACTATTTTTAGCAAAGAAAATTCCTGTGCATTTTACTTATGAATATTTGATGCGCCAAAATAGGTTTCTCATGCTTATATTTAGGGGTTGGGAATTGGGATATCATCAAACTTAATCATGTTACATCATTGTTTTGATTGTACCATGCCATTCAGTCCTTTTTTGGAATTGCATGCTAAGCTAATCTTATTAAATGAGCTTTCCATGGTTGATGGAGCCTTGGAGTGTTTTCACCAGTGTTATCCTGGTGAATTTGGTAGCGTTGCTTCTACAACTATTCAATGGGTCTTTCCATGAGTGTTGTCCTTCACTCTTCAAGTTAATCACAAGGTCATCGAACCAAATCTCATGTTGACCTCTGACCTTGTGCATGTGCATTTGAATATATGCAGCAATCATTACTGGTATATATTAAGTATCAGGTCCAGGGGCAGGGCCATGTAGTTTACAAGAAGACTCCTCTGGAGGTCATTTATGTTTCTTTATAAGTATTATTATGGATCATCCATGGGGAGTTTTGCAAAAGTATGTTACTTTTGCTCCAGGAAAGCACATTATGTTCATAACTAACAACATTCTCTTTTACCCGTTCGTTATTTTACTTTGAATTATATGCTGGTGGGTAGGTCATGCTTCTTTTGCCTGCTAATGTTACCTTCATTAACCTCCCATGTACTTTAAATGTACAGAAAACCTTACATGCAGGAAAGCTGACAGAGAAGATTCTGAAGTTATTCACGGCAACTGGTAACGAGGAGATCCTTTTCTTTGTACAGTCCCTCAACATCAAACAGATCCTTACCCCAATTCTTCCTACCAGTAAGTAACTTCCCTTTAGCTTTCAATATAAATATATAATGTAAGAATATAGAATTTTCACCTTCTAAGTTGCACATTGCAGGGTGCTCCGAAAAATTTTAGAGCTGCAGTTGAAATCAGTTCCTTTAGTTGAAGACTATCCTTTTCAAGTTGAGCTTTTTGGTTCCAGCAAGATGTCTTTGAACATTAAGGACAATGAGGTTGATATCGTGATTGCGGCACTCCGATCTGATCTCACTGCTTTCATGGAGAAATGGCGACCATTTTTTTCCCGCTTCCACCTCATAATCATCAAAGATCCTGACATGGAAGAGGACCTACAAATACCCCCAGGCTTTGATCATCAGGTGTTCACAAAATCTGATATGGCTCAGATTCTGGGAGCCACTTCCATCAACTTCTCCGGTCATTCATGCCGGTACTTTGGTTATCTCATCTCACGCAAGAAATACATTATCTCCATCGATGATGACTGTCTTCCTGCAAGGGACAATACTGGCACCTTAGTCGATGCTGTAGCACAGCACATAGTGAATCTTAAGACACCTGCCACACCATTCTTCTTCAACACACTCTATGATCCATTTTGCAAAGGTGCAGACTTTGTCCGAGGCTATCCATTCAGTCTGCGAAATGGAGTTGAATGCGCACTGTCTTGTGGCCTATGGCTCAACATTGCTGACTATGATGCTCCCACTCAGGTTGTAAAACCAAATGAGAGAAACGTTCGATATGTGGATGCTGTGATGACAGTTCCAGTTAGGGCGATGATGCCTATGAGTGGAATCAATATTGGGTTCAACAGGGAGTTGCTTGGTCCTGCATTGCTTCCAGGGTTACGTTTGGCAGGAGAGGGCAAGCAAAGATGGGAGACAATGGAGGATATATGGTGTGGGATGTGTGCCAAGGTGGTGTGCGACCACTTGGGTCTTGGGGTGAAGAGCGGGCTGCCGTATGTTTGGAGGGGCGATGGGGTTGATGTGAAGGGTGCCATGGAGAGCTTGAAGAGGGAATGGGAAGGCGTGAAATTGATGGAGGAGGTTGCGCCCTTCTTCCAGTCGGTGAGGTTGCCAAGGACTGCAGTTACCGCAGAGGATTGTGTAATTGAGATGGCAGCGATGGTGAAAGAACAGCTGGGGCCACTGAATCCGGTGTTTGCAGGTGCTGCAGATGCCATGTTGGAGTGGGTCAAGCTCTGGAAGGCTGCAGGATCTCAGGGAGCATAAGTTGGATCGGATTTATTTTTAGGGTCCATTTCACTCTTTCCCATTTAACCTTTGAAGCTTTATGCTTATAATATTTCTGTGGCTGATAAATAAATTTTTTTACGTGCTTGTTAAAAGCATGGATACTGAAGCCAAAGAAACATTATCTTCTGGATAACTGCTGCTGGATTATGAGATCGTTCATTAGTTTATGTAATAAACATTTCATTGCTTGTTAAACCATCTGCAGGCAACTTTATCACAAACATGTCAAAGATGGTTACTCTTGCTTTTTTTCAATGCTTTCTATTGTTTTCTTTCTATCGTGTTGTGCTAATCCTCTGATGACTCTACTCACATGTACGGATAACTTCTGATGAGTATTGTATTCTTTTTGTCCATGTTGCATGTATCACTGCTGTACAGTCATCCTGACAGATCCACCAAACACTTATTTAGTAGATAAAATAAAGATGCAGCTGTTCAGTTTATTTGACAATGGTCTGCTTGTGAGTATTGGATTCATGACATGGATCCCCTACTACCTTCATCTTGAATCCCAAATGCATGGATTACACACTAACTAGATGGTCATCAGTAAGAGGTAAGAAGGCACACAGCTCTATCTTGAATATGCTATTCAGGGAATGCTTTCCAGCTGAAGCACAAATTCTGGCGCAAAGGCTATCTCATGTTGTCTCCAGCTTCATGGTGCAAACGAATTCGCTTAAATCCAACATGACTTGGGGGCCTGGGGCCGACATATTATCTCGAGGCGGCATACCGAGTTGGATTAGGTTGGTTGTGGATCAGGTGCGATCTGAAAGAGCGATGCTTGAACTTTCATACTAATATTTGTCTGAGCAGGTCACCTCAGCTTGGATCTTAATTCTGCGGTATCCATTTGCGGTTGGAGTTCACCTTTCACCATGGGACCATGCATCAAACTCGCAGGTGTGGTATTCAGGTAAGTGTAAACTTGGTTAAATGTCAGGGATGCATGAGTTGGTTCCAGGAATCCATGACCCTGCTCTCGGTTTCATTTGTTACTCTGGAGCGCACAATCTATCTCAAGACTACCAGGGTGTTATGATTCATAACATGAAAATGAGAGAACAAATTCGCAGGAGGGGTGACGCCAATGTCGGCCTTGGCTTGAGCTACAGCTAATTTTAATGGGCATTGCAGAACCCTTCAAAGCAGTAGGACAAGTTGAGATCTACAACAGGTAATAATTCCCTGAACACATGCAAGCCTTGGCAGGTTCTCTTCTTCTGTAGCCTGGCTGGGACTAACTATTTGAGCAAATTCTTAGTGAGTGTTGTCAAGAAAGCCACCAGCAGCGGCGACGGCGGTCGGACAAGCTGGCTAGACAACAGCATTAATGTCAGTAGAGTGGATTACTACTACCATGCGTGGTGAAGGTGATACAATGGGAGTGGTGAATCTGATTTATTTTCCTGTGTGTGCTCATTACTACCGTTACAAGGGCTTGCTATCTGTAAAAGAATAAATCTTCGGGGTACAAGTATGGTCTATATGGTAGGGTAGCAGTTGAAGCATTGGTTAGAAAAAAGTGGAAGTTACTAAAACGATGCAGAGGTGTTTGTGGCGAAGGTGATACAATGAGCAACTAAAGCTTTAACGCAATCTACTAACATACATTATGCAGGGAATCAGGGGTTCAATGTGTAATGCAACAGTAAATTACAATTATTTAAGGCGATGGAAGAGCTATAAATCTAGGTCCAAGGAGAAGCTGGTCATAGGAAAGTTTCGCCAAGTTTAGGTGAGAAAACATTAGACCAAATAAGATTTCATTCTGACAAGAAAATCATAATAAAGGCTGCTAATGCCTTATGCGGATCAAATGCATGTTAGGTTGGAAGTTGGCCAGGATGGGCCGGGCCATGCCTCTATCCAAATCCAGCCCGATTTTTTTTTGGGCTTCGGCCTGAAAATTTTTGGATAATCCAGAGCCAAGCTTGACCCTGACTCAGGCCCGAGCCCGACTATAACCCGATTGGGCCAGCCTGGCCCAGCTTGAATTATCGGTTAGGGCCAAAAATAGGTCTGGCCTGAACCCGATTCAAGTTTAATATTTTATAATATTGCTTCACAAGTAAATGAGGTAGCTAAAAATTGGGCTCCCTCCTACAATGCAAGTAAATGATACATGATATATTATTCTCAGCTAAACTCATTTTAATTTGTCATTTACTTCCCCATTATTCTCTCTAAATAACAACATACAAAAATAAATTGATTTGGTCTTGAATTTGGGCTTCATTTCGGGCCTTAGTCGGGCTCGAGCTCGAGCGAGGCCAATGACATATCCGAACCTTGCCCAAAAAATAAATGGCTCTACACTTAAGGCCAAACCCGGTCTAAACTCTTTTGGGCCTAGCCCGAAGCCCGGTCCGAAGTTCGTCTGGCCCGATGGGCCTCAAGCCCACCCGAGCCCATTTACAGCATGCACCAAAGGTAGTGGATGTGTAATATATTTAGGACAAATTCTTTGAGATGTACAAAAATAGCACTCTAATGAGCTATACATATGGGATGAATGCACCATATATACATTACAATATTCCATAAAAGAATATCAGTAAAAAAAAAAGAAAAAAAGATACATCTGTATGGAGAAAATAATCTTTGGCTACTGCAGCATTTCTATACCAGTACCATGTAGAAAGCCTCCAGTACACAACAAAATCTAGGTTGAATCATGCCCAGAGAATTTGTTGAAAAACAACTAATGATATACGTTGAAAATAGAAATGCAGATATCAAGACATATTTCTCTTTTATGATTAAGAGTCACTCAGAAATGTCTTTCATTGTAATGGATAAGAATTTTACAACCATTGCAGTGATATTTGCAGTCCAAACAGTTGCTTGACTTGATATTCCTCCTTATGAGGAGAATGCCAAAGCGGCAAAGTTGTTACGCTGATTGTAGAGTCAGCACTTTCTAATCACTGGACTCGTTTACCATGGAAACCCGAGGAACCACTAATGGTCCACCACGAACCTTTTCGAGAGCAAAGCTTATCCTCAAAGGTCGGCCTAATAATACCTGCAAAATAGAACCATGACCATCACATCAATTGATCTGTTTATATATACAATAGGTCTCTTTAACAAAGTCAACCCACTCAGCTACAGGGCACACATATTTTACCTTTCCATCCATAGCATCTTTGGCACATTTAGCTTCATGTTCTGTGGAAAAATGGACAAACCCAAAGCCTCTTGCCCTTCCAGTGTTCTTGTCATACATTATCCTAACTGAGAAAAAGAGGATAATTTGTGTCACTTTTAACTTAAAATATGAATGATTTTCAAGTATGTGCAGTTTATCATGCATCAGAGTCCAATGAAAACAAATCATGAAAGTTCAATACCGGAAACAGAGAAAGCCCAGTTAATCTGTTCAGTTTCTATTTACGAGCACTTTACAAGTCCTTTGCATGTGCACATTATCGAAGCTTTTTTATTCTTATCATCAATTTCTTGCTTGCCAATGGAGATGACATCTGGGAGCAAATTTTACTTAGGAAAAGGGACATATAAAATGATAAAGTGGGACCTCATCGGAGGTTGCAAATGAAACTAAAGCACGATGGAGAAGATGCAAAGAGAGGTGGGCTCACTCACATGATAAGACTATTGAAGATTTGACAGTTGATTGATCACAGACCATATTGTTGTTGAAGCTTTAATGCTCCTAAAGTAACACAATCTTAACTAATGCTTTAGGGGCGAAGAGCTCATGGTCACACCTTAAGTGTAATTTCCTTAATCATTACTACAAAAGAAAGAGGCTCATGGCCAGACATGTTGAACTGGGCGCCAATCTCCTTTTCCTCCTCCCATTCTTTTGAGACAACCTTTGCATCTTCCCTGTATGTACTTGTCATTTATTATTCTTTTTTTTTTCCTTTTGGATTCCACCAAAGGTTAGTTCTTTTACCACTCATGAGGAGCAAGGGTACAACACCCGATACAAACCCAAACCAACTTGATATCTGGGTCTAGTTGAGTAGATATGTGCTGAACTTGCATCAAGGTTAAGTTAAAAAAAATCACCAAGACTGCTGCTTCACCCAACAGATCTTGGGAGTTTGCAGATATTAAACTCACAGAGACATGCTGGGTAGACCACTCTATGTAGAGGCTGAACCATCCATTATAGAAGACATTGTTGTATTGGATCTGATAGCGATCAAGAATGGATTGATTGATTTAGGCCAGCAAACGAGCTTCCAAAAATTGCCTAAGCATCCTTGCCAAAATTGTCGTGGTGCTTCTGAATGGGAAATTGAATGGCCAAGAAGACTACCAGAGGATGTTTCTACGCTATTGCAGTTAGATTATAGGAACTGATGTTAGTAGTTGGCACACCAAACTAGAGTGCAGAATCACATCTCCAATAGGAGTATAGTCTCTCTCTCTCTCTCTCTCTCCAAAAAAAGGAGAGTATAGTATGCGATTTGACCTCATCAGCTCTATATCAATGGAGTGTTATTAGACTTTTACTAGCTTCAGTGCTAATTTATCAACCAAAAAGAAAAACTTCATGTGCATCAAGTATCTATGCAACAATTTCTCGAACACCTTCGCTGCCCTTTTCACATGCACAGACTTAATCACATAAGACACTAGAATTCAAACCAAATGATGAGAACCCTTAAATGCAAACAACAAAGCTACACTCAGCAGACAGAAAGATGCAGCACACTTGAGAAGGAAAAGAATACAACCAACATCATTAAGCTTCCCGATTCAAAGATCATACAACCTATATACTAACATGGATGCAATTAGATACACGATTCAGTAATACTACCATACATAAACCGAACATCAAGACAATCAAACTGAACTAACAATATGAACAGGTTGGTTTAAGACAATGAAAGTGGTTAAACTTGACAACAATTACTAAATTGGTTTAAGACCATGAAAGAAGTGAAACAGAGCAAAAGAAGCAAGAGGAAAGGGAATGCTGATGATGTACCTTCAGCGACCTCACCAAAAGAAGAGAAAGCATCTTTTAACGACTTCTCATCCACCGACCATGAAAGACCTTCCCCATTCACAGCAAATAAGAATCATCAAGAAGTAATAATTTTAGAGAGAGAGAGAGAGAGAAGAGCGAGAGTCCAACCTGCAACGAATAGCTTGGACTTGGATGGAGGAGGAGAAGGAGGGAAAGCGCAGTGGAAGCGCAGTAGCTGAAGAAGTGGCGGAGGAGGCTGCGACAGTCTCAGCCTGCTCGCCAAATGCATCCCGGCTCGGTTTCCCGAGTCGGATCTTAGATTTCTCGAGAGAGATATCTTTATATATACCCATGGGTTCAGTTGCTAGCGAACCGCCGGTGGAGTCCGGCCCGACCCGGTCCGGTCCGACTCCTAATGCCCGATGATATGGATGCCCCCCGATTCCCGCCTCTCGTGCTCTATAATAAATGAAGTCTCCTCGTTCCATCCTCTCCCGTTGGCGTTCCATCCGTCCGTCTGGGAAAAGCCTCTCCGCCCACCACCCGTTCGGCGGAACGCCCCCAAAGGATTTTTCCTCTTATCTCAACGCCGACAACCCCATCTCCACCCTTCTCCTCGCGCTCCGCTGCGGCACACCTCTTCGACCCCATGACTTCCCTCCCGTCCTGGCCGCGTGCTCCTCCTTCCACAACCTAGGACGTCAAGTCCACGCTCTCATGCTCAAGACCGCCGTCCATTCCCAACCCATTCCCGCCACTGCCCTTCTTAGTATGCACTCCGGATGCGGCCGTGTCGACGACGCCCTTTTAGTCTTCGATGAAATGCCCGTGAGGGATGCCGTTGCCTGGAACGCCCTCATCTCCTGCCTTGTCCGCCACGGCATCGCCTCCCATGCAATTGCGGCCTTCCACTCGATGGTTGATGACGGAATCGCATTCACCGGGCACACTTTGTGCTCTGTACTGAAAGCTTGTGCCTCCTTGCGTGCCCTTCGGCAGGGGAAGCAGATCCATGCTTGGGTAGTCAGCAATGGTTATAATTCCGTGGTCATGGGTACTGCACTGATTGATTTCTATTCTAGTTTTGGGATGATCCAGGATGCTATGGAGGTCTTTACCAGATTGAATTGCCCGAGGGATGTTGCGGTTTATAATGCTTTAGTTGGTGGGTGCATCCAAAACCGGCAGTACAAAGAGGCATTTACAGTGCTTAGAGAAGTGAGGCCAAATGGTATCACCCTTACCTCTGCTCTCTCTGCTTGCTCAGAGTTGCTGAATTTGTCCTACGGGAAGCAAATACACTGTGTGGTGATACGCCGTGGCTTTGATTCAGATGTTATCTTGTGTAATGCCCTTATGGACTTGTATGCAAAGTGTGGAGAAATAACAGCTGCTCGCTTGGTCTTTAATTTGATCGCCGAGAAGAATGTGGTTTCTTGGACTTGTATAATTGATGCCTATGGGAGTTATGGACATGGGACTGAAGCTTTAATGTTGTTCAGGATGATGGAAGAAGGAAAATGTCAAGAAGTTACACCAAATGCTGTGACTTTCCTTGCAATACTTACAGCTTGTGCTCATTCAGGTATGGTGGACGAGGGACGGGACTGCTTCTTTTTGATGAGAGATAAGTATGGCATTGATCCAGGTCCAGAGCATTATGCCTGTTTTATTGACCTGCTGGGCCGGGCAGGGAGAATAGATGAAGCATGGGATCTTTATTGTGGGCTAAGTGAAAATGCTGGTAAGCTGACACCTGCAGTTTGTGTAGCTATGCTGAATGCTTGCCGAACTAGTACGGATTTGGTGAAAGGGGATCACGTCGCAAAGCATCTTCTGCATCTGGACCGTGATAACCCTGGAAGTTATGTCTTGGTTTCAAACTTTTATGCGGCTGTTGGAAGGTGGGAAGGGGCAGAGGACTTGAGAAAGCAGATGACGGGCAGAGGGCTGAAAAAGGAGGTAGGTAGCAGCCAGATTGCCGTCAAAGGTTGCAACTGAGATACCGTGTTCGACTGGCTAGGTTAGTTTTTTTTTCTGAGAAGCTCTTTTGAGAAATTGTTGACATTCTGATATTATTATTATAAAATGCATATTTCCTTTAGCATCAAAACTAGCAGTCATGCAGCTTATTTTTGTTTTGTTTAGATAGATATCTCTTAAACAACTATACTTAAACTAATGGCTTATTGAAGACTCAACATCCTACCTAGCATGGTCTGCCGTAACGGTCCATATCGGCCGGTATAGGCCGGTACGTACCGGCCCGGCCTGAGATCTGTACCGGAATAGCGTGGAATCCGGTACCGGTAGTTTATTATTGAAGAACCGGTACGGAACTGGTGCGGAACCGGTACGGGACCGGTACGTACCGGTCCGGGCCGCCACCGATACGCCGGCCGGTACCGGTACGGCGAACCTTTCTACCTAGTTGTACTCGATGAGTAATAGTTACTATAAAACAAACTATGCATGAAAACTCAAGAGCTGTGTCCACACTCCTGATGATTGAATTTTATCATGACAAATCATTAAGTTTGACTTCATAAATTGTCCATGACCCCCTACACTAATAAAGCTCCACAACTATTCATGCTCGCACGCTTGGTCCCGCAAAAATTACCTTTGAATGATTAGTACAATGTTTTTTTGCTTTTGCATAACTTAGCCACTAGCTAGAGGGTGTCTTCATCATCTATACCAACTATAAGAGATTAACCCCTTCTGATGCTGAAAATTCAGTATAGAGCACTAGAGAAACCTGGAAAATTCAGTAGCACTCAAGGGTTGAGGTTTCGAGAGCTGGAAGGATTTTTATAAAACCTAGAAGATTTTGGAGAAATTTTGTACATATTATAAACATGGCACATTTTTTCATTTGGAACAAATGTCAAATTCACTTAAGGTTTTTATACTAATCAGCATCAGAAGGGTTAATCTCTTATAGTTGGTATAGATGACAAAGGTACCCTCTAGCTAGTGGCTAAGTAATGCAAAAGTAGAAAACATTGTTTATGCATTACAGAGATAGTTTTTGTTGGGCCAACTGTGCGAGCATGAACAGTTGTGGAACTTCATTAGTGTAGGTGGTCATGGACAATTATAAAGTACGACTTAATGATTTGTCATGATAAAAGCCAATCAAGAGGAGTGTGGAGACATGTTTTGGAATCTTGAACAAGAGATGTTCATGTTGCAATGGACACATCAAGGGCCCATGCCTAGTATCCGAGCAAAGAGCTCCATAATTGTAGGAGCACATTGCCACTTTCCTTAACTATAGAGATTTAAAGATAAAAGGTTAGGATCTTAAAGTATTTTGTGGCATGAATTAAAGTGCCAGTTGTCATGGTCATTATGACATGGTATGTATGTTACTATGTGCAAGTTCTTGACACATCATGGGGCTAGTGCATGCCAAGTGCTGGTACGCTGCACATGGCTTTGGCAAGAAACTTGTTACATGCTTGTGCTTGACACAGCATCAAACTAATGCATGCCAAGTGCTGGCATGATACAACATGTCATAGTATTTAGCTTGCCAGTGCCAAGGCTGCAACACCAGCACACAGTACCTCAATCCATGCTTCATGGCATATAGGGCAATGGCACCAGGAGAAAGCTTAAGGATGCCTTTGGGTCTAACATGATACCATGTGCACCAAAAGGTTGCCAAGTTGCCTTGTAGTCTTTGGCATTGACCCTTTTAAGGGCCTAGCCAAAATGCCTAGGTGACATGGAAAGCACTTGACTAGAAAAGATCCTAGAAGTTTATAAAATTGGTCTTTTTTCATATATAGAGTCATATATAGTTCATAAAGAGTTCATGAAAGAATACCCTATTTATAAACAATATGGTTGTCAATTGCTTAATTTACATAATAATGAAAACTTTGATTTAATTACTTTAGATTACTTAATCTTTTTTTATTAAGTCATTTAAAGTTTCAACCATGACATGTTCAAACATCAATTAATATCTAATGGATAGATGGACTTAATGTCTTTCCCTCTTCAAGTAACTACTTATTTACTTAAAGAGGGAATTAATTAAGAATTTAATGCCCCATATACCAACAAACAAGGTATCTTCTGAGATAAAGGCTGCCTTCTAGGCAGCCAGGCATCAACTTATGTGCTTGGATGTCTGCATTGCGTGAAGGCCATGAAAGTATTAGCCTATTAGGTGCCTAGGTGGTTGGATTGTCCAAGTGCCAAGGTAATTGGATTTTCCAGCCACCTAGGCAGGACCACATAGGCTCCTAGGTGGCCTCATGTGACAACCTTGGTGAAATAGAGTTGGAGAATTGCCGTTGGCAGGTGAAATATTTCATTTGGTCATTTGCTTTGAGATGAGTTTGAGAAGGTGCAAACAATGGTCACATATCTAAAAAACAATAAGATGCTGGTGGAGAGCATATAGGCATAAATTATTGCTCTTTGGACTGGCTAACAGCACATGCTTGGTAATTAGGGATAAGAATGATATGTTCTTGAACATCATTGCTATGGATGAAGTAATAATTGCATTGTCTTGGAACCAAGAAACTAAATTTGTCCTTGCCAGTGATGAAAAAGCCTATCAAATCTGGGGAAGGTGAAGTGGCGTGAGAGTGTGAGATGGGACTAAGATAAGCAGACTAGTATAAGTGGAAATGTAGAGATAGGTTAGAGATTTCATCAGAGGGTGGTACACATAATAAAGAATGAAATTTTATAAGGACCTTTATAAATCTTAGTTTGTTGCAATTTGCATCTGACCATGAATGTACTATGCCATGCATGCACTCGGGAAGCCAAAGAATGGTCACGTATGCTGCATGCACCCAACTATCATCTATGCTTGAATGATTTGTATTTTTTCATGTAGAAAGAGGTAAGTTAAACCACATGTATCTAGCATTTATGAAACTTGAGATGCCAAAAGAACTTAATACTTGTGGTTTGTGTGCAGTTTCTAAGTTTAAAGAGAATCTCACAAATTCGAAAGGGAAGAATTTCTCTTCACAACATCAGAACATTTCAGAAGCTGCAAAATATGGTGTAAGATATTTATATTTTCAAATAGTCTATCAATGTTTGCAAATGGCAAAAGATTAAGCTTAATTTGGTATTATTATGACATTAATAGTGTTAGCATTCAGGTAATACCTCTGGACGGGTGCAGGTGGCAGTTGTTAATGTCAGGACATCAGAATTGAATGGGAACTTCGAAGCAACACATACGTTTGTAAGTACCAATCTCTGCATGGAATCGACAGGATTCAGCTTTAGCAATAATTGATACTTCAACTTCTATCCTGTATGCTTTCAATAAAGTTTATACTGATGATAATTTTATTTCATGCTTCATCAAGTTTGAATAAGTTGATCATGAACTCACACATGCACAACATGCATGACTGTTTTTTTTTTCTTCTGGAAACATACATGCTTAGATAGTGTAGACAAATTTCTGTATGGTCATATTTTTCACCCTTTTGAAAATGGACAGTGTAAATGGGTTTTTTTTTTTGATAACTATGGTTTGCAATTTAATGTTCTGACTATGTGATCTATAATTGTCTTCTTTTTAGAAAATTGATCATTTTGTAAGCAACGTAGCTGAAGGTTTGTTAGTCTCAAACAGGGATATCTTTTGAGTATAATGTCTTAAAACTCTAAGGGTGTAACTACATACATTTTTGTGTATGTATGCATGTAATTATTTATGTGTGTACATGAATATTCACAGGGTTGACAATTTGACATATAATGTTGCGGGAAGGATTTGAGCCCAAATTCTGTCAATTAAAAAGACATAATAAGTCATCTAAAATTAGAATTCAACACAATTTAGCATGGCTTATGATATTAATATTTCATGTTTTGGACGTTTTGTACCTATTCATTTAGTGGTTACGAAATACAAGATTGAGAGATATTATTCAATATTGAGATGTATCAAATTGCATCTGCCCGGTGTTTAATTTTCGGCATATCATTTTCGCAAGAGTTTTGCATCCAAATGAAGTAATCATGCATATAAGATATAATAACATGTGATTCGTAATTAGTGCAGTAAGGAATGAGATAGGGAAAGCATATCAATGCTTTCATCTTATGAAAGATTCAGTACAAATGTGGAGTGGCGCTTCTATTGCTATTGTATTTTTAAGTTGTTTTTAAAAAGATGATATTAGTCACTAGATATGTTTGGACATTATCGCTCATCTTAATTAGGAAAGTAACAGCAGAATTTTAACCATATGAAAATAAAAATGTCTTACAGCATGACGGGCTGAGGATTTGAAGATCAAGATATGATGATGTCATGGGTTTAACAATATGAATAGTATTTCAATTTCTTTAATTTCTGGTTGGATCCTTTTTAACCATCTTCACCTCTGATCTTATTTGGTCTTTCTTTTACACCTTACCGAAATCTTTTATGAAAGCTTTCAATACCAGTCTCGAGCATATATAATTATGTGGATTGGTGATATTGTTGCGATACTATTGGACAAAAGCCAAACTATAATTTAACACTAATCTTTCAATATTGAATAGGCATAACAGAAATGCTCATTTCCACTGGAATCAGTCATCATGGATTGATCATCTGTTATGGAAAAAACTTTGTTCAACTCAGGCATCCAATTTTCCCCTCCCCCCCTCCAACCAAAAAAAACAAAAAAAGAGAAAAAAACTCAGATCATTTGCTATAAAATTTTCCTTTAATCTAGCTGCTAACTATGGCTTTAGATGTATTTGCTCCGGTTTTTCTTTTCATTTTTTTCTCCAATAAATGCATACTGGTTAGTTCTTTATTCGCATTTAATGGTAGATATATCTAATTCACCAACTCTTGTCCATAGGATGGAGATGGACATGTGACTCTCTTTGGTCTACCAAGATGTTTAATGAAATTGCCAGGGGAGTTGTCTTAATAAAATGGCAAGTCGAGAACTCAAGATTGCCACGCTGATCCAGGCCCTCGGACACTGAATTACTTAACCGGCCCATCCAGAAGCTTACTTTATCTTAAATGAATGAATATATCAGAAAAAAGAATTGCCTTGTGCTGTGATGGTGGATAAATGGTGAATGGTTTTTCCTCGTGATGAAAGTCAGCTTGATATTGATTCAGACAATCCATGCCTGATGAAAGTTAACCTGATTTTGATTCCGACAGTCTACATTTCCTTGAAGAATGAAGAAGAGATCCAGGATGTATTTATGTGTGATACTGCTCTCTAGCATAGGCAATGATAAAAGAGAAATTTGTCGTTGAATTTATTTAAATGATGGTTGACCATATGTGAAATTTCGGCCGATTGTCTTTACCTTTTTGTGAAGGGCAAGTTTTCTGTATTGGGATGGCATTCTTTTGTAGTTTTTCAATTGTATGATTTCTTCCAAAGATGGCAAATTTTTCATTTTGTTAGAGATTGGCTTCTCCATGGTCTGACTCACAGCGACAAATTATGTGATATTGCAGGCATCTGAAAAATCGAAACTTAAATCCTTTTGGAATCTGCAGAGACTCCGTGATTCTGTATGTGGCATTTAAGATGACATTTTGACTCCCAATTGGATGAGTTCACTGGAATTGTAAAGAATCATGCTCCAGTTGGCAGGATTAAAGCTGCAGTGCTGCCACATTTGCAGGTATTATTGGATCAAAGTTCAAAGCCCTGTTCGACACCTTGGACTGGTCCGTCTTGGGACAAGCCTTGATTCTTGGAGTTGAAGGTGAAGCAGGTTGGACGAGGAAGTTGACTGTTGATGCATATGATTCAGTGTAAAAGTGTACCAATGATGTTTTTAACCTTAAGCAACCCCATGCTGTTATTCGCTGGCTATTTATAATGCACTGGAGCTTCTTAATGACTCATGATAATATTTTTATATGAAAGCAAGACAAAGTTTCTCATTTGCAATCCAAAGTATTTGCTGGCTATCTACAAAGTCTCCAATTAAAAGCTGTTTTCGCACAATCCACTGACCAATTTCCGTCTTCACACAAAATGATTACTCCATGATTAAATGTTCATTGCTTCTGATGGATTTCAGGTCACACCCTCTAACATCATCGACTTGTTAGCTTATCTGAATACATTGCAAATCTATAATTTTTTCACTTCATTTTTCTCCTACATCTGAAGAACCAATCAATAAAAAAATGTGGTTGAGGAGGCCCAATACCAGATGGGACACCATGAGGAGCCAGCTTTCTGATTTGGTGAGAGGTCTCAAAACTCCAAATGAAAAGAGCATGGCTTGTGCATTCATGGAGTCATCACCATTACCTAAATAAAACAATAATAGCATCAACAAGAACAATGGCCAGAGATGTCCCTACTCATATTAGCAGCTACTGGGACCAGAACAATATAATACAAGCATGCAACTGAACTAACGAGGCCAAGCAGGCCTGCATGACAGATAAGGGGGTATGAACCTTTAAGCTGAGTTCAAGCTGAACTTTGTCCATAAGCGAGACATACTTGATGGAAGGGAACTGTCAGCACTCCAATTCCAAGTATTGACAGCAACTAGGCCTTTATCAATGCAACTTGCTTCAGAAAAAATTCGGTCTGTCTCCTAGATAACTTTGGTCCAATGTCAGTCAAAAGCTTTGTGATAGGCTTTTTTTTTTTTTGGGTGTGTGTGTGTGTGTGTGTGTGTGTGAAAAAGGAGAACATGGCTCTCTGATCATAAGGTGATGATACCCATGGTTCAAGGAGACCCTGTGAGAGGCCATGATCCCAAGAGCTGCATACATCTTGGCCTTGGCTTTGGGAAATATATTTGGAGTTCTCAAAACTCCAATTGGCCCTTGGTTCTGCAAGTTGATCCATGCTGAGATGATTCGAGATATTAATTTATCGAGGCTTTAATCCAAGATCTCAGCCGATGGAAAATGCTTTTAGTGTACATAGAAAGATCTCCAAGCCAGTTTGATGCTGGATTGGCAACTGCAAAACTATTAACTAGCTGCATATTGCATCAAATCCCCTCCTACCCTGCAGCAGAAGGAATTTTTTGTGTGCATGAGAGCTGCATAACATTACTATTCTACTATACATTGGCTGAGGTGAATATTGATTGACATGGTAGAAACAAGATTAACTATCACTTAATGTGATGGTTTTAACATTGGTAATTAAAAGGCAGATTTAATACAATAAGGAATTGGTTATCAAATTTTGGCTGTTTATTCATGCTGTTCTGGATATATCGGTTTGCATTGGCGAGATAATGAGGATAGCTGATTGAAACCGATGTTTTTGACTGAGATCTTGGTCTAGATGTGTTTAAAGAGAAACTAAACTATGGCTCAATTGGGTTGCTAGCATGCCTGATCGAGCAAATCGACTACGGAGCTTGATTAGATCAAGAGACAGGTTCGGTCTTGCCTTAGTAAGAGGACTTCTACAATTTCTAGTAGAACAAGAATTATACAAAGGAAAGTAATAAGGAGATGTAATAACTTTCAGATGTGAGAAACCTCCAATAGAATTGATTATAGTAGGAAAGTAATTGAGTACAAACAAGGTTCTAGGCAGAATGCTTGGTCACACCGGAGCACTAAGGATACAAAGAGCTTTAATGGAAAATCCAATGTGGATATAAGGTAGTTGTATTGAGATGTTCATGATCCCCGCATCGAATATCACCTCGTTCTCTTATATTTGATTACCGCAAGATAACAATCGAACTTAGAACTTTCTCGACTCTCGTTTGTGGTTAAGCATCCTTATGTTAAGTATCGATCAGTCATATGATCAATCGTTGGGGAATATAGTCGGACATATGTTCAATTCTATTTTATAAGTAGATCTTGGCTATCACTTGCCATCTGGCTGTAGAATGAAAATTTAAAACAAACAAGATAAAAAATATAGTCCGCTTGTAAGAAATTATTTTAGGTTATTATATCCCAATTGCTCATTCCTTGCTTATGCAGCAAAGGAGGACCGTACGATATGATCCCAGCAACCTCTTATTAAACTAATAGTTGTGATGCCATCTATGGTGGTCTAAAACTATTCCTGCATGAAATACCAACTCCAATCCTGGTTATCTGTAAATGGTGGGAATGCTCCTTTTTTTTTTTTTTTTTTGAAGATCTCAAATAACGACCATTGGATTTCCAGTTTTTTTTTCTTTTTTCTGGGTTTTCTAAAAAAAATTATTTTTTTTCTCTCATCATATCACATCGAGTGCATGGTTTTTTTTTTTCTCCTTAAGATGATTTGAGTGCATGCGTTAGAGGTGGGCCTCATTCACTAGTATTACACCAAATACGAAGCCATTATTATCAACCAACCCACCTCTCTCTCTCTCTCAAACATCCATTGCATTCCGGCCTCTTCTAGCCTTCTTTCTTTAAATATTATCATTCATTTCCAAACTTTGACCAGGGTATAAACAAATTCCATATTCTATAAGTTTTAATTCAACCGTCTGATGAATCTAGCTAATTTGCTTAAAATCTATGACTGTCACTGTTTTGCAGGCTATGGCCAACCAATGGAGGATCTGCCAATACTCAATAGCTATTAAAAAAAAAAAATCATCAACTTTTGAAAATCTCACCACTTACCATACTCTAATTAATGGCTTCTATCATGAATATTTTGATAATATTATTGTTTATAGGGGGACCGATGGCTATGCTTGTCTTATTTTTTATTATAATAGTTGCATTAAACTTTCTCCATTTAGAGAGAGAGAGAGAGAGAGAGAGAGAGAGAGTTGGTGTACGTATGCAATATTTTTTCACCCCACTTCATTTGCTTGTAAAATGTAAACAAACTTCTATATTTATGAATTGAGGGGTCCATCCACAATTAAAATGTCTGGTGAGGACATATATTGAATTCTTTAAAATAATTCACTTAGTCCCTGGATCCATCTTCAGTGAAAATCTTCCCCAAATTTGCCAATGACTTTGGTCTCCTCTCCTCTATCCCCCAAATCTAACCTCCCCTTCACAGATAGATACTATAGCAGCAGGATAGATTCCTCCCTTCCAATCAACTCAAGAAAGCCTGCTAATTAACATAATCCTACATCAGTAGACCCACCAAAAGGTGAGATATTGACTAAAGGTACATGAGAGAGGACTAATATACACCATTAGAGGACAATCTCTGGCTTTTATATTGTTCCTGTATCTCCTTTATCCTGCTTTCCCATTAGGATTTTATCTAATGGGAGTTGGTTGCCTGTTGAGTTATACCAGTACCAGAAAGATCAATAGATAACCACACAACATTACAATTTACCATATGCCACAAAGACAGGGCCTATTCATCTTTAATCTAGGATATTAGGAGCTAAATGCAGGGCTCAAATAAGATGTTGGTCATGTATATTGATGATTGAAGATGGTGATGGAGGCTTGGATCTCACTTTCCTATCAAATGCTAGATGACTTTTACTTTCTCTAAAAGATAGACACTAGCTCTACAAGCATCAATGTCATGTGCATTATGTCATAATCGCATCCATGAATGTTGCACTTTTCTTAGCTTGATAATTATATTCATCTCAATAGCCAAGAATTCCTTTTAAATATGACTACCACTAATTTCTAGTCTAATTTGGCTCAAATGAGCAAGTTTGGTTCTTCATGCTCTTCTTTTACTTGGTCAATCCTAGTGCGAAATGGAAGATTTCCACAGAGGCTAATACAATTATTGAAAAAGTAAAACATGACTTCTCTAATAAAATATAGAGGTAGCAGAAGTTACTTTTACTTATAAGAGTGTGCTAAGTCGACATATAAATGACACCGACATGAACTATGACATTAAGTAGCTACTTGGGTGCTAATAGATACCATAAGATATTTAATCTATAACGTAACTTTTGCGTGAAGTAACTACAACAAGTCAAAGAAACCATTTTCTCGAGGTTAGAGACTAATCTAATCGTGTGGATATGGATCAAAATTGTAATACGGCTTTTGATATAAATATACAAATTATCAAACACTTAAATATTATATGTATCCAATTGTATTTAATAATATAAGATCTCAACCTCCTAATACTCAACAAAGGATTAAGTTATTCTAGTAAGTTCTCGATAAATATGCTAGCTATAAGGATGTAAAAAATAATGCAACCCAAAATGAACAACTATCCAAGCACAAGAGCGAGTCAATCCTTCATGCGAGTTTGATAATCAACCACAAGTCATTTCCTTTCGAGGCATGCAATTATCATACATATTGCATGACTTCGTGCATGCAGCAACTTCACACTCACAATATACAATTTAGGTTTTAGATTATATAATTGTACCAATTCGAAAATGCCAAATTGGTTGAGATTCCAGCTAATTTACATACAACGTTGGGTCGCAACCTACGCTTTATTTGCTTGCAATATTAGATTAAATATAGAATAGTCATAACTTGTCATTGCATGTTAATGGAGTCGAAAAGTGTGTATATTAGTCCAATTGCTATCTAAATATAGATTGAACAATTGATATAAATTTATACGTTCTTTAGACCCTTTTATAGGGTCGGATGAGCCAAAATGGTCCAAAAAAACTCAAAACAATCTTGAGTTTCAAATGAAAAATTAAAAAATTGGATTGCATTCCACCTTTATTTAGAATTTTTTTTTCTCTTTCCTTTTTTTTTTTAATTTAAGGGAGGCCAATGGCTGCTCCTTTTAAGCCAACTTTTTCCAACATGCTAGAACTTACTATTTCACATATATAAACTTCCAAACCTACACAAGTAGCTACCAGTCTAGTCATAGGCATTTATAAATTTATCAATACTCTCTTGCCATGTTTGATCTGGAACATCACATGCATTCCATCATCACAACATTGCTCCAAACTTAACCTAACCTTGACATGTTAATATTAGATATTTGGTAGGACAAGATCCCACAACCTACCTCAAATCTTTCAATCAATAGTTTAATATACATTGATTGACTCCTAGTATAAGCTATTCACACATCCATCTCAACCTTAAACTTGATGACTCCCCCTCGTTAGCCAAACTACGTGCGGTATCCTGCCTTCATTTTAATACCCTTTTCCTGTCCAACACCCCACGTGCGTATCTTGTGCGCCCTCGGAAGGAGTACGTGGCAGAGGAATAACACGCCCCCTCCTCCACCAATCCCAGCCTTCCACCTCACGCATTAAAGACCGCCGTGATAGCCAGGAGGAGAATCACAGCAAAGCCGCGGCAATGACGACGGAGAAAGTCCTGTCTGCTAAAGCCATTGACGGTGGAAATTTCGAAAATAGAGTTTTTATAAAAAAATATTTACTGTTTAGTACTATTTTTTAAAAAAGTCGTAGAATTTTAATATATATTTAATAAACTTATAGGAAATGCATGCGGTTGCCCGCAGGTCGTGTAATTTGCTGGCCAGCAGAGTGAAGCTGCTTTTAGTGGCCTAGTTGCATCATTTTGGCAAGTTTTTTTTAATTGTATCTGAGAAGCAATAAATTATAAAGACAATGATGTTAACTAATAAATATAAAATTTTAAAAATTATCATATTAATTAATGTGTCTAATTTTTTTTCATTCATTGTAATTTTTTTACATATATATTTTTTTAAATATGCTAAATTACATAAATAAAGTTGATTTTTTTACATATATATATTTTTTTGTGTACCTACCATTAAGAATATTTTAATATTTTAATTTAAAATAATTAGTTTATTAAAAAAAAGCAAAACAAGCATTATACGAGGGTATATATATAAATATTAATTTTAAAAAAATATTCGTATAAATTCGATATTTAAGGGGTTGTTTATGAATAAAAAACCGGATATATTAATACATAAATATATAATATAAAATAATATTATTGTGATATAATATAATATTATTACAATACACGCTGACGGCTCACCTCCCCGCCTCCTCCTCCCCGCCTCCTCCAACCCCAGCCTTCCAGCTCACGCATTGGAGACCGCCGTGACAGCCAAGGAGAAGGAGAGACAACGAAAGAGAGAGGGAAAACCCCAAGAAGAATCACAACAACCGACGCCGGCAAGCAACGGCAGAGAAAGAGGGGCGGAGGGTTTGGACGGTGGGTCCCATCCGCCCTTCAATTATTGCTCCCTGTTCTCCATCCCACCCCTTCGACCCCTCTCTTGTTCTTTTCCTTCCCTTCCTTGCGCTTTTATCATTCCACCTCTTAAACTCTCTCTTCCCTTCTTCTCTTTGTCCTATCTCTATCACCTTCCAATTCCAATTCCGGAAGAAAATAAGGAGAGTGCGAAGGAGCAGCATGCCGATCGTTTTATTCCTCTGCCTCTCTCTGTCTTCGTTGCTTTCATCGGCTTCGGCGTCGGAGCCGGCGGCGGGGGGTGCGATGAGCGCCTACGAGGTGCTGAAATCGCACGGATTGCCGATGGGGCTGCTGCCGAAAGGGATACAAGACTTCCGGGTGGACGGCGAGGGGCGGTTCGAGGTCCGGCTCGAGGCGGCGTGCACGGCCAGGTTCGAGAGCCAGAGCGAGGTCCGGTTCAACTCCACCGTCTCCGGCACGCTGTCCTACGGACAGATCGCTCCACTCTCTGGCGTCGCCGCCCAGGAACTCTTCCTCTGGTTCCCCGTCCGCGGCATCCGCGTAGACATCCCCAGCTCCGGCCTCATCTACTTCGACGTCGGCGTCATCTACAAGCGCTTCTCCCTCTCCCTCTTCGAGACCCCGCCCGATTGCATCCCTCTTTCCTCCTTCTCGGAAGCCCTCGGCGAGGGCTCCCGCATCGCCCGTCTCGTCTCCAAGGTATGCTCTTCCTTGTTGGTTCATTGATTCATCGGTCAGATCTAACAGTTCTGGTTGATTTGGATTCCAGAGTCAGTTGGGGGAGCTGCGTTACAACCTCGATCAAAAGGGTGCTCGAGGGGTTGTTCTGTGAATCGAACACCATGGCCGAGAGAATTACCCCTTGGTTTCAGACAAGTCTTGTGGCTTAGGCTTGGCTCGGCTTGGCTTCTACAATGTGTGTGATTGCAGTGTAGAAATTCCCTTGGATTTGCTCTATCCTAGCAACAGAGGAAATTTTGACTGAGTGAAGGATTGAGTCGTCGCCACTGTGAGAAAAATTGCGGTAGATATTCGAGAGGATGTAGTAAAAGGAGTTGAGGGAGTTCCATTCCATCCAAAACAAAAACAAAAAAGCAAAAAAAAAATCTGGTAATGAATGTTATATATAGGTTGCAAGTTTTGATTTTTGTTACCCACTATCATGATCCTGTTAAAAAGGCTACATATATGTAGTAGGGGAGTTGGGACGGACCTTGTTCTTCCCTGCTATGTTGTGTTTGTTGTGTTATGAGTGAGCAATGCTTCAAGTCTCTGTGTATATGCCGGAATCATATCTCTTTATATATTCTCTAAACACTTGTTAGATTGGATGCAGCTAATATGTATCTCTTGTTTGCATGATGAATTGCTATCTTTTGGAGTCGCTTAAACTATGTTTTGCTTCTATTTATTTTCTTTCTTTTTGATTCAATTGGATTTAGGTTTTGCTTATTATATTGGTCATCTAGATGAGCGATCTATGGAGATGGAAGAAGGAAAAAAAATATTTTCAGTCTGAAGGGATCAAATAGGAATGTAGGTAGATACTGCAAAACAGCTAGAACATATCTCTTGTTTGCAAAGGTGAAGCACTACCTCTTGGAGTTACTTGCACTGTGTTTTGCTTCTATTTCCCTTCTTGGTTTATCTAAATTAGGGATTCAGTTATTTGAATTACCTACATGAGATGCTCACATAGCTGAGCAAAGGCTTGTAAATTTTTCTAGTTAAATTCTCCTAATAATTTGGATTCATGGCTACGACATGATAAGCACCAGTATACATGAGATATACTTCAACACTGGTGTCGCATGGCTGGAAATCATGTAGGTATGTTCTTAGATTGGAGCTTGTCTCAATTTTTTAGTGTATGGATGGCCGTATTAGAACAGAATGCATGCAAGCGTACGTTTTCTGTACTGAGAATTGATGATCATGGAGGCAACAGTTGCAAGGACAGAAGGTTAGCAGATATTACTATGCTTTGGGTGGAGAGATAAAGTCTTGCTGGAAATCATGTAGGTATGTTCTTAGATTTGAGCTTGTCTCAAATTTTTAGTGTATGGATGGCCGTATTAGAACGGAATGCATGCAAGCGTACGTTTTCTGTACTGAGATCTGATGATCATGGAGGCAACAGTTGCAAGGACAAAAGGTTGGCAAATATTACTATGCTTTGGGTGGAGAGATAAAGTCTTGCTGCTGTACCTGAATTCTTGTGGCATTGTAGCTATCTGGAAGTTATCTTGCAGCAGTTCTGACTTCAATTGATGTTTGGATGTTTGCTTCAGAATACAGCTTAGAAGATCGGTGGAACTACGATGGATGCTAGAATTTTTTTTGTGGGCAGCAGAAATGGGCACCTGTGGTGTAGATTGCTTCAGTCAATTCTCTGACAGTGAGTTCCTAAGTGAGACACTGATGTTTCATTGCATGGTCTTCACCAGGGAGCAAGCAACTTGATCATCCAAAGCTTCAAGCAGAACATCTAATATGGTAGAAGTGGATTTAATATTTCAAAAAAAAAAATCCAAAAACTTGTGCAGTTAAATAAGTAGATGTTTGTTCTGCTGTTAGGTTTATGCGGTGTGTGTTGGCTCTTTGATGACTAGGCTTTTAAAGCTGCCTTCTCTCTGGTCATCAGTGTGGATTGGTGGAGACTAGAATATTTGGCAATTAAATTTTGATTCATTTTATATGAAAATGTCTTAGTGCACATGACCTATTCTTCTGAGGAAGCTGACTCTTGTGGAGTAAAATTGTCAGATTGAAGGTCTCAAATCTGTCAAGCATGGACTACGGCATGTTTTGCAGTTATTTGATGTGCAAGAAGGTTATTGCAGTGAGAGCAGGTTTTCTAGAATTTGTATTGAGTTAGAGACCATGGCAAAGAGGGCAAATTGTTGCGACCAATTAATGGATGTAATCCATGGATACTGAACATAGCTTGATGAAGGCGAATGCAACAGGGATTGGATGGTCAGGTTAGAGAGGGGGACCATTTCATTTAATGGATTGTAAAAATCCAAGGTATACTTTTAAGGCTTGTGAAGAAGAATGCTTTCTTGTAGATGGTACACATCACATTTTTACCTTTCTCTTGTGCATGTGTTGGAAGCTAGGAGGGATGTTGATTTTAAGATGTGCACCGACAGGCAGCTAATATAAATTCTGGTTCATGATGCTGATATTCATGAGGGCATTTTTTGCCGCACCCTAACTTAAGAGAATAAAAGTGCAATGGAGAAACAGTACAACAATTGATGTGCAAGGCCTGAAAAGATTAAAAAAAAGATGCTTAAGACAAAACCAGAGCTAAATCAGGGTGGAACAATACTAAAAGGTGCCTCTTAAAATTAAATTTTTTTTTACTTAGATACTCCCTCAATTTAGAGCTAGTTTTATCTAGCACCTTTTGAATTTAAAAAGTTTCAAAGTAGTCTTTAAAGTTAGTTAAGTGGTTTAATATGATTCCGAGCTTCATTTAGTACCCAACGCTATTAAGCTGCTATCTTAAAGGATAATAATTTGCTCTTACTGAAATGACTTATTTATCAAATAATGCCCTCTTTTCTCCTCATCTCATCTCTCCTCACTCCCTCACTATCACCTTTTTCTCCTCTCCAAATCTCGCGGCCGTCCTTATTTCTCATGTCCATCACTTCTCTCTATCTAACCCGATCCTTCTCGAGCTCCATCTACTCCCACCATCTCTTTCTCTTTTAATACCTCCTCCTCCTCCTCCTCCTGTATAAATCCTACCACCGTCCTCATCCCTCATCTCGATCCCTCCTCTCATCACAAAAGTACTTTAGGTATAAAAGTTTCATGAGACCATCATATGATAGAATTCTGTAGGTCCATATAGATGAAGATGAACGGTAGAATCATATGAAATCACTTAACTAACTTTGTGGATAATTTTGAAATTTTTTAAACTCGAGAAGTACTGAATAAAATCGGTTTTAAATTGAAAGGGTGTTCAAATAATTTTTTCTAAAATAAACTAGAATTACCAAAAGATCAAAAAGTACCTACAACTAGGGAACCGATGTCATCTTGCTTTAAATCCGTGACATTTAACCATATGAAAGCTACCAACCTGCAACTACACCCTCATTCTTAGCTAGATAGTTGTGCAAATAATGCATGTAGGCATGCTTTGTATGGTGCCGCTGCTTCAAGTAAGATAGTAACACCTCTGTGCATGTAACCACTTGAGAAGATATGGCTGGATACCCTCACAAAGGTTAGATTATCTCCTCAGCGTTCTGCATCCATTGATGAGCCAAAATGTTTCCTTCCAATAACACCTTATCCCCACTCATCCCCGAACATTTCTCTATTCCAATGAGAACTGGAAGGACAAACTTATCCAATTTAATAAAGAAACATCCTCTTTCTATCCCAATCCTCGCAAAAGATCCAAAAGGCAACTTTAGCTTCCGTGCGGTTTTTTTTTTCTTGCTAGAGCAGGTGGATTCATACCTGACGAGTATGAATACACCCAATAGAGTCAGAAAACAAAATGCCTTAAAGTGCCTGGGGCACCTTACCAACACTAGCCTATAGGGTACTTCCGGAGTGACTGACCACGTAAGCAGCCATCCAATCCGCAGCTCCATTGGCTTCTCAAAAAACATGCTTAGTCTAGAAGGCCCCTCCTCCCTCACTATAGCCCAGATGTCATGGAGCAGTAGATGGTCCCAGTTGACCATAGCCCAGATGTCACTGCTTCCGTGCGATCATTACTGGGGATAACAATCTTTGTCCCAATTGACAATTTCATGCTGTTGTCACTTATCCTTCCTGATCTGCACCCACCATGGATAACTCCAAGTCATCTTTATTTCTACTATCCACCAACCAAACTGGATCTTAGAGTTGACATAGCTTTTTATGTTCAGGAAAAAAATTCCTGTACCAAAAAAATAAGCTTTGAGCTTCAAACTGGCGCCCCACCAAACAAAATAAAAACTTCAAATGGTGCATGATTGCAAGCAGCTATTAAGTAACTGTTTACCCACCAAGCGAACCACTACTATTTGTTTCTTATCATGTAAAACATCTACCATAAATATTAGGTAAGATATATGGCATATGTGGTACTATAAACACTTCCAAAGTGCTCCAAGAAATTAGAGGCTGGTAGACCAAATAAGGCCCAATAGCTGATAAAAGGCATTAGCTGGGAATTAGCTCGGGAGCCTTAATTTTAACCCCTTAACCCTTAAAATTATGCATAGCCTATGCCTAACCAATCCACTTCGTTTGATTGATAAACCTCTGCACAAATACCAACCCTACTGTTCCACATAACAAACTCTTTTTTTTTTTTTTGTAAATCAGAGTGTATATATATTTGTCGGAATCAGCAAACAAAATATTTGATAATAGATAAAGATTTGTCGTAGAGTTCTATAATATCGATCCTGTATGATTGGCCATGAAACATAACAGACTTTTTATAGCACTGCTCTTGTTGGATGCTACATTCAACTAAAAAAGTAACTTATTGTATCCCTAAATTTTAGACATCAAATCTCCTTTTTTTTCCTATTTTATTTCTATCAACATGCCTACTACCATGGGAGATTGTGTCCTGATATCCAAACAGGGCCTTCATTTTTCCCAACATCGCTCCACTAATTATGCTTTAATAAAGTGCAAGGCCCATATTCAATAACAGTGCATAACAAAGTGCGCATTTTTTCCCACTAAACAGGGCATTTGTAATACTTGCTAAGATGGGTAGATCATACTAGACGAGTATGGATGTACCCAATAAAATCAAAAAACAAAATCTATTTCAAGATCTGATCAGAAGAACAATAAGAAGAAATTAAGAGTTTAATAAAATAGAATGATTTAATTCTCATGTCTTTAGAAATTGGGGAAAGTTTTATTGAGAAATTTAGCCGATTAGAATCAATCTAATCCAGATATTAAGTTGGTGGTGGTCGCATCAGTTTCTTGCTTATTTGCCATCTGGATTGGAGAGATTTGAATTACAGTAACAATACTTTTCTGAATGTATTACCTTGATCCAAGGGGATCCAAAAAACCAAAGGCGTTGATGGAGACTGCGACTGCTCTACGACATTCACGATCTGCTATATAAATGCATCTTTCATCGGGTCTTTCAGATCTATAGAGAAGATAATAAGGCAGCAGATTGAGTGGCCTCCTATGCAGTTCATTATTCTAAGGATTTCATCTGAGTGGATTATGCTTCTGTCACGTCTTCTCTACCGTCTAAATTACCAAAACACCCCCCCTCCTTCCCATGCTGGTAATTCCGTTATTTCATTTCCCCTTCTACTCTTGCTTTTGCCCCCATCCATGGTTCTTTCTTGTGCGCTCGTGGCTCTCCGGATCTCTCTCTTCGATCCTCTCCTCCTCCATCTACTTCGTCTCTTTGTCTGAATCCGGCCTTCCATGGGGCCAATCGGAGGGCTACGGGGTTGCCCGCCTCGTGGTTTTCGATGGACGCCACCCAGCGAGGGGGCAGGGCGGTGGTGGTGAGCTCGTCAAGCCTGGAGATGGCGGCTCCGGTCGTCGGGCAGGTGACGGAGGTGAACAAGGACACCTTCTACCCCCTCGTGAATGCCTCCAGCTCCGAGATCGTCATTCTTGACATGTATACCCAATGGTAGGATCCCTCGCTTCTTCCCCTCTGTCGTTTCTGATTTCGACTTTTTTTTTTCCATCGGTTTGGTGGAAAGTACTGTTTTGGTTTCATTTTAGCTTAGTAGTTAGAATTTTGCTAGGCAAGTAAGTTATCTTACATTTTCCAGGATATTGAGAAGAGATGAACTAGTGACTTGCATGTGTACAAGATTAAAGATTTGGTTACATGAGTATATGAAAGAACAATTTAAGATGAACAATCTATCCTTCGCAAATTGCAATGCCATATAGAAAATGCCACAAATTACCAACATCAGTCATCCATTCCTGTATTTTGAGGATCTCTGAATCAATTAGTTGATCTTGGCAAGCATCATGACCATATGAGGATGACTTAGATCGTTGAACCGAGTCGTGCTATATTCTGGAGTGGATGTGGTTACTGTTATAAAACTAAACAGGAAATTAAATTAAACAATGTTAGTTGTAGGAAAGAAATAAAGGAAAAACTTGGGAAGCTTTGGTTCACGTCTAGAAATACTTTCCCTTGATAACATTACATTCCCTCGAGGTGCACAGGATACTGGTGGTTACCCCAAGATATAATGATCTATCTCCCTTGAACAGTGTACTGTAGTGAGGAAGTCAATCCAAATGGTGGGCGTAGCAATCACCCAAACAAACACATTGTTGATAGTATACAATAGATAGAAAAGTCTTTTGGTTGGGAAACCTTTTTCTTTGACACTCCTGAAGGAGAGAGTTGAGATACCTATATAGACCCCAACTATAACACTCCAAAACACACTTGGCATCGCATCAGGAGGTCGATATGAGCACATTAGGCTCACGATAAAATCTCTCAGAATGATAAAAGACCGAGCCAAAATAAGTAAACATGATAAAAATAAAGAATAAAAATAAATAATAAAAATAAATAATAAAAATAAAAGGAATTTAAAAGAAATAAAACTTGTTTAATAAGAAAAGTCTTAAAACAAGTTTTAATGATCCCCCTCTTGTTTTAGAATTTGGCCAAAGCAAATAATAGGATGGCATTATATGCCCTGTTTGATGATAAATACCTTCCGGACTTGAACCTACACCCAACATTGACAATTTCCCATCCGCATAGTTTCTAGGTGACTTTTGTCTTGAACTTGGAACCTTCAAGTGCAGGATTTATCTAATCAAATGCACTATACAAGGCTACAAGGTATAGATCATTCAATTTTGTGCTTCAATGGTCATATGCACATATCTTGGTTTTTAGGAGTGTTCTAGGGATTACCCTGACTCCCATAGGTCGTGATCTCTTGGCTACACTGATATAGGTGAGCTCTACAAGGATCTCATAGCTAGATGGATGTAGGTGAGCTCTTCCACAGGCCAAGTAGATAGTAGTTTCAACTTTCTTGTGGCTTGTGATCTACACTTGCCTTTGAGAAATTAGGAAATTTATAAGATAATGTGAGGCCTATAATATGAGAAGGTTCAAAACCATTCAGTACTTAAGGAATTCAAGTGCAAAAAATGATCATAGAAAAGATGATAACATTGAGATGAATAGGTAGTAAAATTATGAACAAAGCAGTAGCAAATGATTTTCTTTCCTTGATGACAAGTCTTTGTTACACGGATTTGGGTACGAGGTTCAGGGACCAGTATGCCTCTAGATGTTGGATCCTTTTAATTTTAAAGAATCTCTTCTTGCATACTCATACCAACATCTTCCAATCACATATATGAGTCTACGACAATAACCAATCACTTGCATTTGCCTATAAGGGCATTTACTTTAAACAACTAATGGACTTTCAGCTTCATCTCATTTTAATTTGAATCAATCAGGTGATACGGCATCACAAGTCCTAACAGTGTGTACTTACTTGACTGCATCCAGGTCTGCTACAGCAGATCTTTAATGTCTAAAATCATCCAATCATAGAGTGCATTGATATTTGGAAATGTCAATGTGACAGTAATCAATTATTGATTGTCACTTTGTAATTGCTTTCCATTTTTGTATGCATGTCTTGATTTTTGGTTTAATTTGTCTATAAATGGTCTGTTGAATTTCATCCTGGCATTCAGCAGAATTGTAGACATTTTTATAGTCTTGAGTTGGTGACATTTTTATAGACTCCTAAGTTTTACGGTTATTAAAACTTTCTGTTGAAGGCGTGGTCCTTGTGAGGTGATGGCTGCTAAGTGTCAAGAATTGTCTGAGAAGCACCTTGATGTTGTATTTCTTAAGCTTGACTGCAAGCAAGAAAATAAGGTATTCCGATAATCCTCTTCAATGTTTTTTTGCTTCCTATCTTACTTCCCCATTTTGATCCTTGTTATGTTGCTTGCAGGCCCTTGCAAAAGAGTTGGACATACGGGTCGTCCCGACCTTTAAGATTATCAAGGATAGCAAGGTTGTAAAAGAAGTAAGAGGGGCCAAATTTGATGACTTAGTTGCTGCAACAGAGACAGTGAAGTCAAGCTGACATTTTCTTATTCAAATTGGCCCCTCCAGATAATCAAATATGAGTACGCATTGGAAGAATCTTTATCAAGTTAATTCTATAAAATTGCTTGGATCATCTGGACCGGGTGTTCCTTGGCTGTAAAGAATTGGAAATGAAACTTCAAATAATAAGGATATTGATTAAACTAGAATGTGCTCATTTTACATTTATGTTCAGATTAAGAGTATGATGCACGAGCACCTGTGCAGGGCATCAAAGGTGAAACAGATTGTCTTTTGAGTTGCTACAAAATACCAGATTAGCAATCAAGGAAAGGTTCCTTACATGATTTTGCAGCATACTGTTATCATAGGTCATTGACCCCGGAAATTCATACTGTTATCATGAATCATCAGAATGGCCAGCGGAAGCCAATATTGAGAATTTGGTCTTGTTTCATAATTTAAATCAACAATACCTCTTTTCATTTGCTTGTTTTCAAATAAATGATCATTGTTGCTGGAAATTGGATCCGGGGGCGACCGTGAGCCGAGAGGGGAGGAGCTCCGCTGCTGGAACAGTAGGTGGCGGTGCGTCAGCTAGTGGCGTCCTCCTGGAGAATCCTGCAAGAAAGCCGGTGGCCGGGATTTCCGGCACCGGCCCTCCGATGCTTAAGTCAGAGGGGGGCTAGTGTATGAGTGGAGTAAAAGAGGAGAATGTTTATTCTTGTATCTCTCCCTTTCCTTTCCCCCCAGGTTCCCTTTTATAGAAGGATATTATGTTACCTGAGAGGTGACAGGGTAAATTGTCTTTTTCGTGATAATTGGGCACGATCACGCTCATTAATGGCGTTGTGGAGAATAAGACCGGATCAGACCGGAGTCAGCGAACTGTCATGGTTGATCAGACCTGTTGGAGTGGTTGAACCGCCGGCCGTGGTGGGCCTGGGGTTCGTAGATAGCAAGTGCATTGATTGCTGAGTGAACCGGTGATCAGGGAGAGCCATACGCTTTGATAGTCCAGTGATCCGGAGATCATCTTGAGCCGTGTTCATTTAATGGTTGAGTGCATTGGAGGCCCGCAGGGGTCACACGCATTAATGATAGGGCGTGCCGAAGGCCTGCAGAAGTCACGTGCCTTAATGGCTTGATGACGGTAACAGAGTACGGTGGAGTCAGGTATCTAACTGTCAGATCCTTTAGAGGATTAGGCGGGGGTCGGATATTTGGTTAAGGCATGGGCTCGGCACGGGTGCCGAGCCGAGCCAGTTGCTCAGCGGGGTGCCTCCAGCTTGAGTGTTGTGAGGTCGGGCGCCTGTCTGGTCGGGCGCCTTCTTGGTCGGCGCTTTTCTGGTCGAGCGCCTTGGTCGAGCGCCTCCCTGATTGGGCGTCTTTCTGGTCGGGCGCCTTTCTGGTCGGGCGCCTTCCTGGTTGGCATGACTTGGCTTTTTCCCCCAATACTACGACTTTGGTTTTCCCCCAACAATCATTAACTTGTATGCACCAAACCCCAATCAGGATCATTAGCAGGTTTGGGTGCCAAAGCCTGCATGAAAATGCCTACTTGACGCCTGCAAGTTCTTAAGTTAATCATCTGGACTGTGCGTATTAGGAGGTCAGCAATTCAGTTATGGATGCAGTGTTATTATTTACTCAAATTGCTGAATCTGGTAGCACAGCCTGAACCTTAATCCTGGTATCAGCTTGGAAGCTGTTTACTTTTTTGTAGCATACAACTATTACATGGAACAGTGAAGGCATGCAGAATAAAAACTTGAAAAGATTTTTGTTATGAATTATGGTTATGATTACCCAACAACCTTCTTGCTGTCTTAATCAGTTGGTTGTTTTATCACTGTTGCATTTCCAAGATCGATATTGGTATGGCTATGCAGATGAAAGCCTCTATATTCAAGGAAAAAGGGAAGAGAATATTTACAATATTGTCAGATCCCAAATTCATACCGAGAAAAGAGGATTTTTAACAAATCAGCAACATGATTACCTTATTGTTTCTTGACACCTTGGATCTTATATAAATTCTGAAAATTTGTGTCTTCTGCCTTCCTTGTTCATGCAGTTTTTTGATATCAGAACTTTGTATCTTCTGTTCTATTTTGCAAATGTACCTTTAAGAAAGGAAATTTCTCTATCAATATATAGTCATTATCATTCCAATACACACTGCCTTTGGACAACTTGGCATGTTTGAGGACCATATTCTACGTTCTGGTGAAAGTATCAGAGTTTAAAGAACGAGACAACTGCTGTCTGAAGACATTTTCCAGTGTTGTGTATCGAAACCAATGATGGATCAGTGGAAGAAGAGCATGTGGGCATTGTCACTCGCACTGGAAGGACCAGGACTTGAGGGACATGCTAAACCTCTCATGGGTGTAGTTGAAGGAGATCTTCTGCAGTGGAGCCAGAGGCAAACCTCCATCGACAACGCAGTCATCATAACCAACCACTCTGAACACTCTTGGATCCGCAAGGGACTGAGGGAATGCTGCACACTGTAAGTGCACATCAATGGCAGGACACATCGGGCAGCTGTTCTGGACCACCACCATGAACTTTGGAGGCTTGCTGAAGCCCACCTGGATCTGCTGTACTATTGGGATGTTTGCTTCGCAGCGTGCTGCCCACCCTGCAAAAAAAAAACATTAGACTTCAGTAAATTGAGCTACCAGCATTGCCAAAACTTGTTTTCAGAAGAACTGGGTGAGGATTAGCTTTTCAGACCATGGTGGAGTATCAGGAAGAGAGCTACAAGGATAGAAGCCCAAGAGAGGAGCTTGGAGAGCATCTTCTTTTCTGTGAACACTGGCAGTTGGTGTTTGGAGAGATGATGGGTTCCCACAACCCCATGCAGTGCACCTCATTATATAAGATGACAGAGGGAAAGAGAGTCACATGTGAGGAAAGTTAAAGGACCTCATGAGAAGATGTGGAGGGGGAGAGCTTTTCCCTTCCAAACATCTTGATTCACATGGAGGGAAGGCTCTTTGCGGAGCCTGCAAAGATACCTCTGCAGTCTGAGAGACTAATGAATTGCTTTAGCAGAGATAAATATGATAGCATTACTGTACCATGTAAGTGGATGCATCTTTATTGGGGTTTTCCTGCTTTCTTTTCTTTAGACTTATGGCTGGCTTGTTCACTGCCACATCTTTTCTATTTGGTGAAGCAGAATTATTTACTTTGCCAATCAGGTAATTCCACTCCAACTTCTACTTGCTCTTTCTTCTAAACCATCAAATCAGATCATTGAGCACTGGGACACAACCTAAGATTCAATCTCTTAGATGTTACTATTGTTTGTTCTGCTGGCTTTCAGTGGCCCAGTGTTAGGCATCTGGGACCGAGCTGTAAATCCATGGCTTTTGTCACTTCTCAGCAGCAAGATTATCCATCCCTCCCTTGGCTGATGCTATGTCATTAGATTAATTTCTATAGGTGATTTGAACTGCCATCTAGTTCTAGCATGACCTAAAGTTACCTGTTTTTACCTCTCCTCCTGCTTTGGAAGTTGGGGGCAAGAGAATTTGGAGATTTTCTCCATGTTGATTAAATTTTTGTGTACAGGCCGAAGGAAGGGGCTTATGGGGATCAAGACAGAGGGCCCTGGGTCCTTGCCTTGTACAGAATTTTGAGTGATGCTGTACTTCAAAGATTTCAACTCGAGTAATTTAGCCCTGGGATTTCCCTCGTGCATATCCTGAGTTCGCACCTCAGACTAACCCAGGTACTTCGAAACTTCCATCCTTAACTAATAATAATAACAATAGTAATAACAGCAACAGTAACAATAATAATTATAATGTATAACTATATATAAAACCATGAATGATAATGTCTAACTATATATTAAGTCATGAATAGTTCGTCTCTTAAGAACGTCAAGGGTTTTCCATACCCTTTGGGCAACTGGAATATCAATTTGCTGAGAGGTTGTTGCAATGAAGCCCTTGTGGACTGTTGATATTGTCTCCCTTGACCTAGATGTGAACGTTTCTGTCAACTGGGTTAGGGCGAAAATTTGATTTCAGGGTGCAAGCAAGTCATGTGTATAACACACTTTTTTTCTCCGCATCCATATCAATCCATGTTGCTAAGAGTGGCATTTGAGTCAGGTCGGGTCAAATATAGGTTGATTGAGTGCCGGTTGGGTCAAAATTCTGTAAACCCGAACCCGGCTTTTTAATTAAATGGATAAAAAATGTAGATCAAAATATAATCTTTTTGTTAAACATGTAACCTAGCCCGGCCCACGTAACTTGTTTAATAAATAGGTTCGAAGGAGTTATGTAGGTTGAGTAGATCCTATATGGGTTAAATAAATTTTAAACGAGTTAAGCAGTTCTTAGATGGATCAACTTGACTTAATTAATTATTAAACAAGCCAATGGATTAAAAAGGTCAGAAGTTTAAACCAGGACAAGTGAAGCCATTTATGACCTAGACCCACTTATGCTAAATCTAAATTTGCTTAATACGGATTGGGTTGGCAGGTTGGATCATAAATTACCACCTCTATAAATAAGTTCCACGAAGCAGGCATCCCCCAAGGGCTAATTCTTTCATTGTGATGGAGCTTTGCCATTGTTGGATCGAAGTGCTTCTGGCATCTAGGAAATTAATATCAGAAGTTGTATCTTAGTTGGAAACTTAGAGGATCAATCCACATTGCATCAGTATGTTCTTCCAAGATTGGCCGAGTCTGAGCAACAAACCTCGAACCATGTAAGGTGGAAGCATTTACAGTAATAATTATACTAGCCTAACAAAGTGTTGACTCTTTGTGAAGCAGACAAGGAGAAAAAAGACACTGTCGTGAGGTCATAAGAGCTCAATCTAGAGTGTTTCTATCAGGTTTGGCTTGTATCTTTTGTGCGAAAGAATGATTCACTTTCTTTCATAATATCCGCCATTGGATCACGCAATGGCGATCTTTGCAGGTAAATTGAAGAAAAATTTGGAGTGCTTTAAGATCTATGCCCGATGCTATTACGTTGTTGATGTTGTAAAAGACGATCAATTATTCTTTCATACGAAAGACATAGCTCGAATCCGTTGCTGTCATGTCCCATTCAGGCTTTCCCACAAGAGCCAAGTAGCATGCCTGCCCTCAAATCCGATTGGAGCGAGCCAGGAGTATGAAGATACTTTAGTTGGTAACCTTCTCCGCAAGGCTCTCCATGCAAAACATCTGCCCTCGAGCGAGACGGGGTTTTGTTTTGAAGGTTCCCTGCTTCCACGGAATAGAGGAGTGCTAAGTCAAAGTCCTGGGTTGCAATGGAAACTAGTAAGCCAAGCCTGATGCACCCATGCCCACTGTGTCATGCTTCCAAACCCAAAGATTTGGAGCATTTCCGATACAAGGAACATAAACAATCAAGGTTCGTTGTCTCCGGACTCTACACCGGTGCCATATTAGTATAATATTAGTACCGTATGGTATAATTTTTTTTTAACATACTGAGTGTTGATACATCTTCCGTACTGGATACCAATATCGAATTGATACGATATGATATATCTGTACCATCCGATTAGGGCTAGTACAGCATATCTTGCTAACAATGTTCCAAAAATATTCGACCATAACTTGCTCCAAGGTCTGCATCAAAATCTGGTTAACAAACACACATTTGGAGTAACAACATTGATATTAATGGATCGTATTTTGTAAAAAAAATTCATAATAGCAATAACGCGAAATGGAATACTAGAAAATCATACAAATATGTAGAAGAACATGCTATTCATTGCCACCACTGATAAAATCTTGAAGATAGCCTGCAACTATGGACAAGAAAAGAGACTGAACGATAATTAGGACGTCAAAGCTAGGAATTTTCTCTACCTCTCCAATTTCTATACGGTGGCTCTTGGCAAGACAAACAACTACAAGTAGCTCATCAGGTAAGAGATCTAGCTTTAGGGTTAATTTTATTTTGGATTCTCTCATCAGGTAGCTCTGTCTTTAAAACAAGCCCTACACCATTTGTACTACGCTAAAGGGAATTACCAAGAAGGTATGGATTGCATTAAGTTGTACTGGGCTTTATCGATCTAACTTCGAACCCCTTTTTTTTCTTGCAATAGAAAAATTCAATCAGGGCGCACACAGTTAGAAAAAAAATTCAAACATATTGTACCCCGTTGCCCAAGGGCAATCTCTGCCGAGCCTGCGGCTTACTACGATTCTGCAATAAAGCAAGGATATGCTTAAAGGAAAAGCATATTTAGCAATTTTGGGATCCCTAATATATGTAATTCTCTGGCATGCCGCTTGGGCTAGAGCTGATCATAGGCTGGACTTGGACATAGAAAAAATTAAACTTTAAATAGGCCCAATCTGAAGTCCGAATAAAAATAAATAGAGTTTTGATCCGAGGTCCAGGTCCGGCCACATAAAGAAGTGCTCAATCTTTGCCATGGTGTCAGGAATAGAATCAAGAAAAAAATTAGCAACCACAACTCTATGAGATAAATAGGGAATCAAGCTTTTCTTGCTTCTATTCCCAATAGTTGGGAATAGAATTAAAGAAGCAAGAAAAGAATTAGCAAGCACAACTCTAAGAGATAGATGGGGAATCAAGCTTCCGGCCCACCAGCTTATTATTAGCTTTCCGCACCCGGAACTGATGCTGGCCAGTCGAATTTGCTTCCCTGAAATATGGGTGGCCAGTCATAGCATGCTTCCAAGAATTGAGCACTACCAAGTAAGAAAAAGGACAAGCATCTTCTTGCAAATTCATATCATACGATGCCATAATAAGCCGCCTAAGCCGATGGTGGGGCCATGAAGGAAATAAGACTAGTCTCATTAATGCCTTGGTTAATACGAGAATGGTCACAAAAATCCTTATGCGCGTACTCTGGAAATGGACTGCTTGGTCAACTTCTTTTGTCTGATTTTCTTGACTGTACTCATTTACGTTTAGTATGAGATGCCGATGTATTATAAAAAAATTTGGCATGGAGCTATATTTTTTTTTTCCAACATATCCTGTCACATTTATTTAAAGTAAAAATTGGAGAGTGAGGTTGAGACAAAACTCGTTTTACTAGCCGTGTTTGTTCGTTAAAAGTAAAATATATACATATATATAAAGCATCGTCCTTTCTTGTCAAGCTGTCTTTTCTTCTTCATCCATCCACGAGGTTCTCCTCCGCAATATGGAGTCTCTTTCTTTCCACAACTATGGATTTAGCTCACTAGTACACAATACATGGTCGGATAAATACATATAGCAAATTAGTCATCCAACGACTCGTACTCACATCTAAGCAAATTAATATATAGTTTTCAAATATAATACTCTTTAGTATATAGTAATTTATAAGTGATACACACTCAGCGGATTCTTGATACATATTTTAATCTAGCAACTTAATATATATCTTTAAATAAATTAATATATAAATTTTAAAATATTATATGTATTAATATATGGTATATGGTTATGTGATATATATTGCTTTGAAAATATAATGTTTTTTTATGGTAAATTTCTTCGAGGAGGGCTTGGGCTGGCCCAACTTGGCTCTCAAGGCTCGCCAACTTTTCCAGATTCCCAAATCTCTCACCCCGCTTTCTGCCGAGCATTATAATAATAATTTCTTATGACTACATAGCCGCCTGTCAATTGTCGTTATCTTCCATTCGAGCCCTAGAGGAGCAAGCAATCTTCGTCTCGTCGCCTCCTTTCCCCGTCGCCGCCGGAACTCGCCTTGAGCCCTCTCGGTCTTGGTTTATGAGGTGACATCAGATGAAAATTTCTATTTGTTTGGTCTTTGATATGGCACAGTTGAGTCGATGTTGGTGTTGAATTTTCCTTTGCTGTCTGTTTTTTTTTGGATTTTTAGGGGTTCTATTTTGTTTTGTTGATTCTTGTTTCTCCTGCTTCGATTATCCGTGTGGATCCATGTTCTTGATTGGATTTGGGAAGTTGTTTTCCCGTGGGAAAGATCCGATCTTGGTGGATTTAGCGCCTCCGAGGACTCGGATTTGTTATCGAGGATTTCTGATTGCGTGATGATTTCTTGATTCCTTACGGGTGTGAGATTTTGTGGGTAGAAGGGATTTTCTGTATCTTTTTTTTTCTTGATTGGGTTTTAATTGATTAGTTTGAAATACTAAAAACTTTATTTATTTTTTTTATTTATTTTGACTGCATGTTGACAAATGAACCTGTATCTGTGATTTAGAACTCGGATTTGTTTTCTATGTTTACCGAGGACATCTAATTTCGTGATTATTTCTTGATTCCTTACGGGTGTGAGAATTTGTAGGTAGAAAGAATTTTTCTCGATACATCTTTTTATGGGTTCAGATTTTAATTGATTTGTTTGAACTTTTTATGCTTGTCGATTTAACGACTTCAAAAACTAACTTTTTTTCTTTCTTTCTTTATTTAGACTGAGTCTTGACAAATTAATTTTCTTTTGGTTCTTTATGCAGCTCGAAGGAGAAGCCAACCCTCGGGTACGCTGGATTTTTTAAATCTTTATATATATCACACATATTACTTTTTAAATAGATTAACTTGATGATTCATGCTGCATGTATGGGATCGGAGAAGCTTTTTGTTCTATGATTATTATGTTTGTGAATTCATCTGTGCCTGTGATTTCTGATTCATATTGTGGTGGGTACAATTGATGGACATTAATGCATATCAATCCAATTTTCACCAAAAAAAAGGCATATCAATCCAATAGCCCCAGGAGATAGTGTCTGAAGCATCCAAACAGATTAGTTTGCAGGCAAAAGGCATCTCATTTGTGCCCATTCCACAGAAAATTTGTGCCTATTATATTATCATCCTGAATCATGTCAGTCTGACTTTTTAAATACCTAACATTAGTTAATTAATTGAAAGCAAAATATTATATATATGCTTGTGCATAGAAATGAATTGATTAAATTTACGCGTCACTGTATTGGTGTCTTACAAAAAGTTTGCTACGATAATTGATATTATTTTCCCCTTTGTCCCCTTATAGTTAAAACCTACATTCATTTGTTATCGATGTTTTCCAGGCCTTCCATACATCTTTAGAGAAGTTCTACACATAAGAATTCTTCAACAACCTTAAAGGGTTATCCAGCCTTTTCGCAGCTATTTGGGGTTGGCTGAGTTTCACGCTTATCGAAATCTTTTTAATCACCGAGTTCTTTTCCCGATTTGATGACAGAAGTTTTATGTATATCTTTTTTAATTAATGTCCATATGCCCATGATACTAGTGACGATTCCGTTGTCATCCTTTTGTAATGGAGGGAGTTAGTTACTATTATTTGCTATTTATATGTTTCTTTTTGTTGCATCTTTTGTGAAATGGACCTGTGGCCATGTCAGATGCTCTGGGTTTTATGCTGTCTTTTGTTTTCTTATTTTATAATATTAGCCAGTATGCTAGTAATACATTATCGAAAGTTAATTGTAATACTAATGCAGTGGCACGCGGATCAAGACCCGCAAAAGGAATATAACTGCTCCTTTGGACCCTTCTGCTTTTGCAGATGCAGTGGTCCAGATATATCTGGATAATGCTGGTGATCTGGTAAAGCTTTCTATCTTTGAAGTATTTTTCGATTTCTTAATATGATAATATAGCACAAATAGGATGTAGAATGGAGAAAACTAATTATGTTGTTCCTAAGCTTTTAAAGTTGCAAACTTCTTTTAATTTTCTGTTTATAGAAGTTTGTGAGTGGGCAGGGGGGAAATTCCTGGAATGATCCATTGAGATTCACTCATTGCTATTTACTTTATTGCTCTACTAGGTTTTGCTCTACTAGTTATGCATGTGCTTTGGTTTAGATAATTCTTGTGGGCTTGCTTTGGCAACCCTGCTGCTGGAGCAGATTGACTTATTAGTGTACTGAATGTAAATTAGTTCCAATCCAAACTCATGTAAGACTAGGACTTTCTCATTTAATAGTTGGTAAGCAGTTCCTGATTTTCACTTAGCTCTTCTTGTTGACAGGAACTTGTGGCCAAAAGCATCGAATCTTCAGATCTTAACTTCTCGCGATATGGTGACACCTTTTTTGAGGTAATTCAAAATTTTCTTTTATTTGTGACCATGCATCATAAATTCTTTTGTTATCTCTTGTGCTTGCTTGCATGTTTTTGTGCATACATGTAAATGCACACAAACTGATATTTTAGTAACTGCGATATCTTTTATTCTATTGTGGGAACTTCAAGCATCATTCCTTGATGAATTGTCTCTAAGAAGCTTGGTCCTCTTCAATCATTATGACTGGATATTTTCTAAGTAGTTACTTTGTGAATTTCTTATGAGCGAGATACTGATGTTATGAAGAAATAAATTCTTTAAGAAATGGTCTACAAGTTGTTGCAAACATTAGTCTAAAAAAATAAGGTTAAAAGCTGAACTGTCCAGTTGAATACTGAAGGCATATCAACATCACTAAAAAAAAGTTTGGCATATTCACTTAACTCAAATAAAATCATATATTCATGCATTGAAGAATATAGCTTGATTTATGCTATATCACCATCACATCAACCAGAAAACCTTTCCTCTCCCGCATTTTTGCTGGTTGATCTCAGTAAAGATCAAGATTGGGAGTTAATGGTCATAACAATATTAATTCACCCAGATTTTTTATTAACTCATCTTCATCTTAGGTGGTTCTAATTTTGGAAAGATCTGGAACCCCAGATAAGTATGTTGCAGCATTCAAGCCTAATTTTGATTGGAAATGAGTATCTCAGGTTTAAAGCTATAAGATTAAGAAATATCCCAGGAAAGAGGAAACGTTAATAAAAAATTAGGAAGGGAAGTGAAGTGAGAGAGAACAGAGAAGGGATGAGGATGATGGATCAATTGGGGGATACAATACATTGAAGGACCCAGTGAAAGGATTAAGTTGGGATTAGATTTATTGATTGCTTGCTGTCCTGAATTTGTGTAGGGGATAGCAGTAATCATATTGAAGAAAAGATAAGTGAGGGGCCTGCAAAAACTGCCCAACGGTTTTGGTGGATGTTGGGTATGGGATTCTTGAGATTTTTGGGTCAAATAAGTTGCCCCAAATGAGAAATCAGGGGGAAAGCGGCTGCCGGGGGGGGGGGATTATTCGATTTGGAATTTTAAAAGAAACAAATGAGGAAGGTTTTTGTGCTGGTCACTGTTCACATTATTGCAGCATGAAAAATACCATGAAGAGTGACCCATAAGAGAAAAGAGGTCTACTTTCAAAATAGAACTCTCTATGATTCAAGCCCTTTTTGGCAGAGCTATTGGCAGTAGAGCTTTCGGAAGTAAAGCTTTCGGAAGTAGAGTTTTTATAAAAAAGTATTTGATAACTATATTTCTAAAGTGCTGTGAGACTTTAATATGTGTTTGGTAAACAAACTAAGAAAGTACTTTTAGTATGACAAAATGACCATAAAGGACATTGCATAGTATTATACAATAGAGCATAATAAAATATAATATATATTAATACATAAATATATAATATAGTATAATAGTACTGTATTTTAATATATTATTATTATAATATAATAATATAATATTGTATACTATAGCATAATAATATAACATAATTTGATATTATATAACATAATATATCAATATATTATGATATAATGTAATATAATATTATATTTATTGTATAATACAATAATAACGATATAAAAATATTATAATTATTATCATTATATATTAATATTATCATTTTCTATAATTATTATATTTTATTATGGGTATTTTGGTCCAAAAGAAAAATTTTTATAACTCAAAACAACTTTTCGATGGGGCCTAAAAGTGCTTTTCCGGAAAAGCTCCAAATTGGAGCTTATTCCAAAAGGCTGTTTTAGGTTTCTGGCAAAACTAAAACAACTTTTCGATTTTTTTACCAAACACTCCTATTCTATTTAAAAGTGATTTTGGAGGGCCAGAAAGTGCTTTTTGCCCTCCAAAAGCTCTGCCAAATGGGGCCTCAAAATATTGATGAAATGTTAAAAGGACTTTTAATAGTGGAATATTATTGATGAGCTGTCCAACAAATCATGTCTGATGACAGCCTCATGACATGGAAATGAACAGAGAGAATGCTCCAGCATCAGATGAGAGGAGGCACATGACTCAAAGCATACCCATGGTTTCTTCTCTTTTGATTAAATAAACTTGGTGTTCCCCTAGTTATATCTAATTAAAATACCACTAAGGGATAGCTGGCTGCAGCTTCAACAATTTCATGTAATTGTGCAGCAATTTGGGACAAAAGCAAAAGAGGAAGGCTTTGCATGCCCATGGTTTCTTCTCTTTTTATTAAATAAACCAGATGGTGTTCCCCTAGTTATATCTAATTAAAATACCACTAAGGGATAGCTGGCTGCATCTTAAACAATTTTGTGTAATTGTGCAGCAGTTTGAGACAAAAGCAAAAGGGGATGTCTTTGCATGTAAACTTGCCCAACTACAAATTTTCATAATATAACAATTGGGAAGTTGATTGACATTGACTAAGATCATCTAATACGGTAGCAAGCAAGGCTTGCAGACTGGTACTAGGGCTTTTACTAGCCGATGACTGGTTCGATATGGGTATGTGCCATACCATACCATGCCATGGCGTATCTAAACATGGGGAGGGAGAATGTGAGGAGGGAAGAGGGAAGAGGGAAGAGGGAGGGGGAAGAGAGAGAGGGGGGAAGTTTATTGAGCAACAACGTCGTGGCATCGAAGAGGAGGGAACGAGCGAGTGGGAGAGAGAGGGGGAGGCTTATCGACGATGGCGTTACTATGTCGGGGGGGGGGGGGAGCGAGCGAGCATCTGATGGATAGAAAGAGAGAGGGGATGCTTATCGGTGATAGTGTCGTAACGTTGGAAGAGGGGGGAGCTAGCAAGCCTCTAGTGGAGAGAGCATGAATGAGAGTGAGAGAGCTCTCAAGGTTTCCTGAAGCATCGAACCTAGAGAAGGGGGAGGGGTTTTATAACCGAATTGACCTACCTTGCCAAACTATCCTGACTTGGTGCCGATTCAGTTTGGTACGAGTCGAACTGCTCGGTTCGGGTTGGTTTGGTAATCACTGGTAACAAGGTCTGCAAAACAAAATAAATGCATCAAATACTAGTGCTAATTCATGCATTTTCATGAATTCAGGTGCCTGATTAATGCTACATTGGGCATTGGTTATGGTTGTTAGTTTGTAACAAGCTACATGACACTTTACCATTAGAAGTACGCTATGTACTGTTTAAACTGACTATGTAAAATATCATATGCCACAGGTGGTATAAAGTTCCAAGCATTAGTACAATCATAACCATTATACGGGCACAGTTGGTATAAAGTTCCAAGCATCAGTACAATCATAATCATGGTATGCTGTACCGTACCGAGCCGGATAATATGGGGCATACCATACTATATCGGTTTGGTACCGGTAACAGTACGGAGAGTGTACTGACACTTGGTATGCCAAATTGGCACGTACTGTACCAATATATTGATAGCATGGTACTACTGCGGAGCCTGGTACCGAGACGGCATACCTTAATCATAATATCTTTAAATAATTGAAAACTTGTTCTCGAATTTAGCTGGAATTTGTTATTTTGCTATATGCTTCTCTGATCTATTGCCAAATAATGTTTTGTGTAATTTTCTTTTGCCAAATAATATTTTGAGTAATTTGTACTCTCTTTTGCTTAGATATCAATTTTTTCGCATTAATCAAGCAATATCTCCTGCCATGTGTCTTTATCAGACTTTAGTACAACAGTTAAAATATTTGTATTATTTTGAATTTGCTCAAGTTGATGCCGATCCAAAATTTTGTCACATACCTTTTTCATATCAACAACATCGGATTGTAATTTTCTGTTTTTGACTTCAGGTGGTCTTCACTGGAGGCCGTACCCAACCTGGCACAATAAAGCCTGATGAAGGAGAAAGACACCTCTATTCTGTTCTAGATTGTGAGCCTAAACGCGAAGCTATCTTGCCGTTTGTTCTCTACATCCAGAAAATCTTGCGCCGGAGGCCCTTTCTGATAAAGAGCCTTGAAAATGTTATGCGAAGATTCTTGCAGTCTTTGGAGCTTTTTGAGGAGAATGAGAGAAAGAAGCTTGCTATTTTCACTGCCCTTACATTCTCTCAGAAGCTATCAGGGCTTCCGCCTGAGAGTGTCGTCCAGCCGCTGCTCAAGGACAATCTTGTGGCCAAAGGGCTAGTTCTTTCATTCATTACAGATTTCTTCAAGGTTTATCTGATTGAAAATAATCTAGATGATCTTATATTGCTTTTGAAACGAGCTAAAGTGGAGGATAATCTCCTTGATTTCTTTCCAACTGCAAAACGCTCTACTGAAGGCTTTTCTGAGCATTTCACGTAGGTGTTCCATCTCCATCAGATATTATTCTCTTTCTTTATCTTTAAAAAGTTCAGTCAATGCATACTTCTTAATTACCTATTGAAAATCTTGGTATGTGCAAGCTACTCTTAAATAGATAATGCTGAGGTTTATTGGCACTATATAAACCTCTTAACATGTGACAGTAAGTTGTTAAGATGCCCTTCATTTTGTATACATATAGAAGCCTTCCTCTTCATCTTGTTTGTTATATAGTCATGTTTTAATATGCTTTACAACTCAGGCATACATTGTCAATACCAGATTAAGTGTTCTGCAAGTAATTATTAATTGCCTTCAAAAATTCTAATGGTATTTAGGACATTTCAAATTTGAGAAGTGATGAGGTGAGAATGGAGGAAGGATTTAACTTAATGATACTTTCAATGAGTTCCACTTTCAGTTATTTCTAATGATTGTTGTGCCATTTACATCGTAATCTTGCTGTTTTGTGTTTCCAGCAAAGAAGGATTATTATCTCTTGTTGAATACAATGAGAAGAAAATGTTTGAAGTGAAACTAAAGGAAATGAAATCGGCATTGACTACCCAGATTGCAGAAGAGACTGATATATCTGAAGTTATAGAGACTGTAAAACAGCAGGTTAAAGATGCTAAGTTGCCTGATATTGAGGTTGTACGCATTTTGTGGGATGTATTAATGGATGCTGTTCAATGGTCTGGGAAAAATCAGCAGCAAAATGCAAATGCTGCTCTCCGCCAGGTTATTGGTTTCCCCTCACTTGTAATTTTCTTTGAGTGAAAATTCAGTAGAGACCTGTTATCTCGTGACATATAATAATTTTTTGATGACACTGCATAATATTTATTTGTGTATGCCTGTATATATATATATATATATATACACACACACTTACATCTGTGTGTATATCTATATATTTGCAATGCTTGCTTTGTTAGAAGTTGACCCCTAAAGTCATTACTTCCTATTGCTAGTGCTAGGTATTTCGTTCTATATTTGCTCAGGAATTTTGTGGTTGCATGATCTGGATCTCAATGGGAATAATATACTCATTTTGCTTTATTTTCTCATGTTGCTTCAATTTGCAGCAATTTTAGCGTCAAGTTATGTAGTGCCATGTGCTAGATTTACAATGTTATAATTGCACCATATCATTTTGACTGATTTACTAAGTTCATTCTTGTGTTTGTGATGCTGCTTTAATCTGTATGGCAATGCACAATTTAGCTTCAGCCTGTCACTTCTTGCAAAATTAGCACCTTACTCGCTGAATAAAAATTCTTAAATTGGACGCTAACTTGTTATTCTATCTCTCTGGCTTTCCTCCTTTTTCATCCATAAATCTATGTTCCAAAGCATAATAAGTCTTATCTCTATGGTGCTTCATACCTTTCTTGCAATTTTTCCTTCTTGTCCATAAGTCTACAATCTACAGCACGAGCAATCCATCTCCATGGCGCGGAACCCTTTTTTTGGTTTTTTTTTGGAGGTTGGGGGTGGTGTTCTGCTTGCCATCATTCAATTGATCTTCATATTATTTGTATGAATTTGCAAATGGATGTTGTTATTGAATTTTGAGCTCTCATGATTTCCTACTTGTGTTATTTGTGCAGGTGAAAACATGGGCCAAACTTTTGAATGCTTTTTGTACAAATGGGAAGTTGGAACTTGAACTCGTGTACAAAGTCCAGATCCAATGCTACGAGGATGCCAAGCTGATGAAGTTATTTCCTGAAATAATTAGGTCTCTTTATGATCTAGATGTACTTGCCGAGGATACCATTCTTCACTGGTTCCGTAAAGGTGCTAACCCGAAGGGCAGGTATGATATTCTTCTTCTTTTAATCCTTCTTTACAATTTTGTTATTGTTGGACTAAAGTTAATACTTATGTTGATATTTCTGACAGTTTTTCTATGAAATTCTAAATTAGCAAAGATAAAGGAAAAGAAAATGGAAACAGATGTCCCTTTGTCTAGCCAATTTGTATGGAGTACATGCGGCAGTGGATCGGGTAGGGTTGGGTAACTCTGTCAATTATTTAAAAGACTGTATGCAGTCTGTGGCTGGCCAGGGGGCTCAACTCAAAGAAACGTGGGAAGTTTTTTTTTTTTTTTTTGGGGGGGGGGGGGGAGGCAAAAATAAATTCAAAAAGCTAAGCTAATATATCTAAGGAGACATTTATTAAAAAAAAGTTATAATTCAAAATGCGGAGGTTAAATATCCAACAAAAAGTTGCAAGTCAGTGGAGGACAGAAGGAGAGGAGTTGAGGCTTGGTGCGTGGAAAGGGTGTAAGGAAAGGGTTACATAACAGGGGAAGGAGAGGTATCTGAAGGAAAGGTGAAGACAGGAAAGGAGGTGGACCAATAAAGGGAATAGAAGGGTTGGATTTAGGGTTTTTCAATTCTAGAATAGGTTTGGCTGTAGTCATCCCCCTTCTTTTTCTTATTTGGATGACAAATTCAATCCCACCTTTAGTTCTCTTATATGTCTTCCTTGCATTGAGAAACAAAAAAAAGTTTGAGGGGTATATTTATTAAAATTTAGAATAGTTACTGTCTATAGAGAAACATGAAATGAGATTATTATGTGTATGGAGCATTTAACGATTCTTTTCCTTGGTAAGAAAAGGTCCTTACAAACTCAAACTCATACATTCATGAGTACAATGCATGTAGATGTGTATATGTATGTGTGTTGAGAGGAAGAACTCATGCTGCAATTACAATTGATGAGGAAGAAGACAATCTAAACCAAGCTTGCAGCTAGGTCTGCCAGTAGATTGGATTGACATGTTTCTGATCTTGAACAAGAGTCTAGTCCTAACTGAAGTTTTTTAAATGAGGCTTGCATTTGATTATTGGAAAATAGGATCTGTTTCAAATATGGATCATCAGTGGACCTAACGCATGCCTGAACCAACCCCAACTTAATAAGCTATAGTTTTCAGAACCTTACTTAAAGAAACTGATTTTCTTTAACCTTTATGAGTTAATCATTAATTTGTGTTCTTTATGTTAATTTCTATGTGGCTATTAGTCAATATTATGTGGAATGAGTTCTGATTGTGTCCACGTATTGTTTAATTGTTGTTTTCTTGTCTAATATATTTAGAATATGATTAACCAGTTTGTGCACGGTTCTTGTGGGTTCTGGGTTGTCCTTGAACCAATTTGACCTGAAAAACATGATGGAACAATAAAATATTCCTCATCCAATGCGACACCCTTACATCCCTACTTGCTGCAAAGGAAAGGATATGGGCATTTCCAAATTAAATAATAACAGTAACTATGAAGAAAGGATGTTTTGATGTATCATGTGATTGTTGTATGCAATCAATGCTAATCATTTTGACTTTATCGTCACAGATGTTAAACAGTCTTCCTATGTGTATTGAGAGAGTAAATTGTGGTGTAAATCACAAACAAAAGGACCAACATGATGCGTGGGAAAGTTTATAGTGCATCAAAGTGAATGAGAAAACTATTTCTAGTAAATTGGATAAATTTGTGCGTGGAAATTGTAGATGTGGTATATTTTATATTTATCTTGCTATGGAGCCAACTTACCAAAATTTAGAATTGTAAGAAAATGGTTATGAATAAGCCAAATATATCTCATGAGAAAAAGAAAATAATAAATTAATATATAAGATTAAGGAATGAAATGTTGGCTTATGTACCTAATTTTGAAACATAGAAAGAATAACAATTATTACAGAACAAGCATGGAAGGAATAAAAAGACGGAAGCATGAATCCTTCGTTATGGTTATGAAGGTAAGCTTTTAGTAACCCCACTTCAAAATTTTGTTCTTTCAACAAAACTGTAGTTGTTTCAGAGATTGGAAAAAAAAGGAACTAGCAGGCCACCTCTATAACATATTTATTAACATCACATGATTACTTTATCAGCAATATTTATTGCTTACAAACAATTTCTTTACAACCCAGATCTATGAGTAGCCCAAACTATTGGGCTTAACTTGAAAGGTTCAACTGGAATTTTTGTAATATAAATGTCATATAGAAAATTCAGTATGATAACAAAGGAATAGATTTAAAGAAGTATGGCAACACGAAAGCTTCAAATTTTCATCCCAATCCATCACAGAAATCTTAGTTTTACTAACTCAAAATGACACTTAATTACCCACATCTAGTTGTAGATATATAAATCCCATTATGATTCTAAAAGTTAAATATCTGGCTATCAAACAACAGTGGTCGTTTGGTTAAACTAATCAAATTAGAAAATTGTTTTTCTCGGATAAACCAGGACAAAGTGTTCATTAAAATATCGAGGGCTAGAGAAACATAGTAGCATATTTTAATGAATATTAGCATATTAAGATGTCGCTTGCATTGCAGAAACCCTTATCACATCGTGGGGAAAATAAAAAAAAAAAACCACAAGTCTAATTCAACTTGTAGAACAAATTATTGTGATCATTGTACGATTCAAGAAGATGACAACCACTAAGGAAACAACTCCTCCAAGCTGAAAACGCATCTAGGGACTTTACTGTGCTCTTTGTTGACATACGTAGTGACACTGGTAAATGCTCATGGAAATTTTTGTTGCTCAAGTCATAGTGATAGTTGATGAGACAGCATCCAACAATCACACAGCATACTAGAAATACATTCTGTTGTTATATATCCGCTTTTGTTATTCAGTCATTTATCGCACAACATACTAGAAGTACATTCCCATGTCATCTATCTGATTGTTATTCAGTGGAATGCCTCAGCCACTACTCATTCCAGGTAATCGGTTTAAGCTATTCTCATGCTCATTTATATGGATTGAAGGCTTGGTTTCTGTTTGTGATCTGACTAAATATTTTTAAATTGCTTTGCTGATGATGAGATATTTACAAAAAAAAAACATAAATTGAATCGGTCTATTGTAATTGGGTCTACTATATGGTGGCTGATTTATTACTTGTGTTTTCTCTCTTAGTTTTCTAATAATCATGTGATATTGCTTTAGGCAAACTTTTGTAAAAGCGCTGGAGCCATTTGTTAAATGGCTTGAGGAAGCTGAAGAGGAAGACTGATTGAGAGAAGGCTAAAGCTGACTTCCAGAGGGGACTAGTAATTTGTCTACTGCCATTTATTTCCCGTGGGTTCCATGTGTCAAGTAAAAAATATTAATGCGTAATCCGTGTCAAAAATCATAAGTTGTTATCACAATTCTTATGTTATATGCTGGTACCTGTTTCTGTTCTTGGACACGCACACGTTGTTGCTTGCATTAGAGCAGCAGTATCAAGTTCTATGAGACTTTTGGTGTGAAATGATAATGTTTACAGTCTGACTTTTGAGACATGATCATGCCGACATCCGTGTTTATTTTGCTGCTTACACCCATTCAGAATGAGAAAGCTAATTCGAGTCATTAGTTTCCATTCTTTCAACTGATCAATTACTTGATTCATTTAATCCTTGTGAACTTGTGCTTGTTTCCTGCAACAACCAGAATTTTGTCAATTCGAAGATCTGATGCATTTTTCTGCATTTTTCGAGTCAGGGTTCCCAAGATCTGACGCATTTTTCTTCTCCAAGCTTTTTTTCTTTTTTTTTGTAAATTAAATGAAGAGAACACAACGGATGTCACAACAACCAGTGGCATCCATTTTAATGGAAACTAATGAAATAATAATGTCATATTTTCAGCCTTATTGCTACATGAAAAATACATCATCACCTTTTGGACTGACGTGGTTACTTTATTTTTTTTTTTAAAAAAATGATTCAATAGGAGCAATGATGGAAGTGTGAAATACTAAATATTTCTTTTGTTAACATGAATGATGTGAATTTATAATGTGATGGGGACTTTGAGCACCATCATGTTTCAGGTGGTAAGCTATTTTTGTTTGATGGATGCTGATGCAGATTATATATTTAAGTATCTATCCATATGTGAGTAGATTCAGATGTGAAAACAAATTCAAACAGATATGATTACCCTAGCACTATGATGGATTTTATAGAGGGAGAGAAGAATGGGAAAGTAAAGGAACGAAAGGAGTCATCTGCCCATGCTCCATGCCTTCAAATAAGTTTCTCAATATGCAAGCGAAAGATCATATAAATTTATATAATTGGAGAATGGATTATTAACGATTCCCCAGCAGGTAGTCTCTGAAAAATCAAAAACATAGAATTTTGTGAAACTATTTGCTTATTAATAAAATTAATAGTATATTTTCAAATGAATATCAAATTGCTGTCTAAAAAAGTCTGTCATTGTATAATCCTAAAAGAACCATGCGCAAGTCTATGAAGGCTCACCCTAAAAGCAGGGGCATATTATCATGCTTCTCTAGTTTAGGTCAATCTAGTGTCGGCTCAATGCCATAATTCAGAACAGTGTCAACATTTGGTACCTTTAATGTCCTTCCCATGCTTTTGGACTCATGACCAAGAACGGAAAATTGAGATCAATCCTTTTTTTTTTTTAAATTCAAGACATGGTTTCTCTTGGTCTTTTCCAATTGGTTTTCACGATCAAGGAAAAAAGTCATGGATGATGAAAAGTTGGATTAATGTCATAGGAATGAGAGAAAAGCCATGCATGGTACTGGCAGCAAGAAAAAAAATTATTTGCAATTGGTTTAGTTGATGGAGAAGAAAGGCGGAACAGAAGACAAGAATGAATGTGAATATTTTACATTGTACCAAAAACAATGATTTTTTTACATAATTTTTTTAAAGAAATGTTATAGAATATGTTTTTACTTTAAAAGGGCTAAAGCATATAATTTTGTGTCTTTAGGGCAAAAGAAGCATTCATCTTTCTTTGCACGAATCCACCATTGGATCGTCCATCTACCATCTTAAGATCTCTACAGATTGATAAATGGAAGAGCTTGAAAGTACTTTGAGATTTGTATGAAATGCTATCCAATGTTTGTCATCATGAAAGAAGATCAGTTATTCTTTCGCGTGCGAAAAGTACAACCCAAATCATGTTGCAAAAATTTACAATTACTTTAGGATGACGGCTGATAGATGGTGAGCATTAAAAAAGCAATTCAAATATACTAAATCAAAAGGTAGGAGGTGATATAGAATTTTCTCTAACGAAGAAGTTGGAGGAGAAGAAAAGATGCTTGAAAATGAAATACACTTTGCTTAGGATATATTTGATTCTAAGAAAATCCATAAAAAAGCAAATAATAATAATAATAATAATAATAATAATAATAATAATAATCATCTTAATAAAACAAATTAAGGGGAAAAAAGTAGATTTAAAATAAATAAATAATTAATTTTTTTAATATATTTTCCCCTGCAATCAAACGTGTCCTTGGCGGTAGTAATATTTGATTCTACTCGAGTCTAATTAGTTAATTAGACAAACTCAGCCAATTAAGTCCGTAATTGGGACCGGGAAGACCGTACCCAGCCGACCCCCATTTGGGGGTCGCCTTATCCGAATCGTTCGAAACGCCTGGCTCACACCCACCCGCCGCCCGCTTAAAAGGGGGCCCCACTTATCCTGCGCTCTCGGCAGGATGGGCGATGACCATGAGCACTGCTGTCGCCTGGCCCCCCTCCGCCTTCGCCCGGCGGGCCCCTCCCGGCGGCCCCCTCCCCCTCCGCCGCCGCCGCCGCCACCACCACCGTTGCTGCTGTCGCGTCTTTAGCTCCTCCAGCAGCTCCGGTCGTCGGTGCTTCCTCCCGTTGCGCGGTATTCTTCCCTGCCCCTCCCTTCCCTTCCTTTCCGTTCTCTTGTTTGGATGGATGCTCCTTCGCCTTTCCAGCGTGACCCTGGATGTCTGGGGAATATAGATGAACACATAACATGGATGGTTGGGAGTTTCGTATGAGTTGAACTGATGGGAAGTTTGTGCTTATTGATGGTGATTCTAGATTTGCATTCTATTGAGCAAGGAATAAAATTGTGTATCCAAGATCGAGTTTGTTGGCTTGCCTGGTACGGAGGTCGAGGGTTTTCTTCCCTACGTGACATGACACCTAGGTGTTAATATTTGATGAGTCCAGTAATGTCATGATCTCAACCAAACCAACGGAATGGTTAGGAGCCTCATCTATTGGCTATCTTTCAACTGAAAACGCCTATTATTCATGCCATCAATTAGTTCTGTGCCGTGGGTTACTTAATTAAGATACTGTTTTCCTTCAAATTCTTTGTCATACTTGGACCAACATCATGTGACTACCCTTTTCTGTCTTCCCTGCTTCCAAAACTGTTTTGAATTCGATGCCAATTGAGCTGATGATGTGACCAATGGCTGTTTTGTTACTATTTGTCTGTCTTCCTTGGAGGTATACCTTCTAGAGGGCCAAAAAAACATCTCATTTTTCTTTCTTGATTGTTAAATCAGAATATACTTCTGTCTGGTTTTGGTGCCTTATTCCTGACATGGTTGTGCTGGTCGACAACGACTGGCATGCTGTGGCATGTGTCTGATTGTGTGCAAGCACTGGCATGACACAATGCATATCATGTTTGTGCATGCTGGTAATATCATGTTCATGCATGCTGGTATGATTATCAGCATGCAACATTTAATGCTTTGCTTCCTAAATGCACCTGTCTACCTTCAGTATGACAATAAAGTATCATTCCAATTGCCGGCAGTTTGATATTCCATCGGTATAGCAAGCATATTAAGACTGACTGCCATATCATTCATTATAGTTACTCTGCTGGGCGCACTCCATGCCTCATGTTTCTTCCACACACTAGCTTGCTAACCTCTAAATAAAGTCTCATACTACTGAAAGTCTCTCCTTCCTCAATAAATGACTTAATGTAATTGAGGGGGGGCATCAAAACATGAATATCATACCTAATATTTGCTTGATAATAAACTATTCTTTTTGTAGCTTTATAGTATGCTCACTACCTAAGTGCTCATGCCTCGCATCATATGCATGTATGTAAAATGCACTGTTTCTCTGGGTGGAAGACAATTGCATGCTTTATGTTCAACATCCCTCAGTTTTCTCCAAGTAGCTAGTACATGAATTTATGCCTCACTGCATCATTTCCTTTTAGGTTGCTTTTGTTTCATTAGGAATCCATATTTTAGTGAACTCACGCATGCCTGTGCAGTTGTGGATGACTCCAAAGAGACAGAGACATCTCCTGATCGTTCAAATGAAAGATCTGAATCTGATAAGTTAGTTGACAGTATGGATTTTGGTGAACTTTGCAATGACTTTGAATGTATCAGTAGCCCCTTTGTGGAATCAACGGCAAGACAACTTGCACGGGATATTTTAGAGTTGCGAGATGGAAATCGTGCATTAGGATCTTATTCAATTTCTGTCAAATATAAAGTAATTATCCTTTTCCTTTGACTTCTTAGATTTCTCTATTTTGCTAGTTGAAGATTAAATTTGATTACACTGGTTGCTAATGGAAGATGCCGAAATCTGTCTATTTCTTTTGTTTTTATTCTCATTTTGTAATTTAATAATTAGAAAGATTTCTTCTTTTCTTAATTTTCAGTCTTTATAGATATAACATTCTCATCATATTTTCCCAGGAGACACATGTTGTAAGTTGATGAATGACTGGCGGTTTTTTATAATCTTCTTCGACAATAAAAAGTAAATGATTAGAACCTTTTCATGTGTAATTTGCATGGATGTGGATAGCAACCTAATTACTTCAGGATTTGCAAGTAAACTATTAAGTATCATATATAACATGACATGTTTCAGAAACATGAATCTTTTAGTGTGCCTGTTGAAAAGTTCAAAATAGGCAAAAAAAAGCCCATACCTTAGTGTGCCTGTTGAAATTGAAAACATGCTAAATGATTTGTTTGAAAAAAAGGTTATATATGTGGCATAAACTGGAATATAACATCTGAAAGAGAATAAAAATTCCAATAAGACTTGCAGTGGAAGTCAGCTTCATCCGTTTTCTTTGTTTTCTTTAAAGTTCCATTTGAGATTATTGAGGTCCCAACTAAGATTCCTGCTGTGAATTATAATATTTTTTAAGGTTCTATCTAATTTGTCGAAAACTCGAAATTATAAAGAGAGATTTGATTTTGTTCTTTTGGGAATATTAAGATTTCCTAGTGCTTTCCTATCCAAAAATCACAGTAATCACATGTTGCTGAGATTTGGACAAACTCTTATTCTTGGTGATGAAACTCTATTTTTGAGTTGGAAGGACATATTAATTTATTAAAGATAGTAAATTTTGGAAGACTAAACAAATTTTTGTATGATTCTCTCAAAATTTTGGCATGCTATATCCTAAGAAAGGGTGCTTGTCTTTATTTACAAAAAAAAACGACAACTTGTCAATAGACTATAAAAAACATACTATTGTGAACATCCATACAAGATGTATATCCGTCTGTAATGCCAATAACCTGCCAGCATGGTATGTATCACAATAAATGGTGCTATACATGCTGATACTGTAATCTTATTCCACACCCTAAATTTCTCCTTTTGTCTTGTAATCAGGAAATCATTTGCCATCTCATCTCTCTCTCTCTCTCTCTCTCTCTCTCTCTCTCCCCCTCTCCCCCTCTCTATGCCCTCATCCTGCACTCTGAGCCCCTCCCCTCGTGATATACATATAGACATGCATGCATGCATAATGCATATATTTATGCAAGGAGCTTCCTGTTGGATTGTCAACTTGGAGAAAACAGAAGAGCTTCGTATGCAAACTGCTGCTATTTCAACAAATCTGGTGCTGCTTCCATTTGTAAATAGCATTTAAGAAGAGAACTTTGCAAATTATATACTTTGTTTTCCTTGAGAAGCCCTTTCAATATGTAAGTTTTAAGTTGAAAGCAGCAAGTACCTTACCTGTTATAGTTAACAATCTCCATGTGATCCTCTTGCAATGTGGTCTGCAGCATCCTTCCTGCCCCCGAGGAAAGAATCTTAGTTCTTAACTTAGCAAGGACTGCTTTAAAGCTTTCTTACTTTTGTAGAAAAAAGGGTCTTTTACTTTGTTTTAATGACAATGACATGCATTCTAGAGTTTATGATGGTTGACACCAGACTTCTCACAGAAGCAGGCAAGTTGACAACTTCCCATTTTACCAGCTAAATGTTAGATAATGGGTCTATGTAAGACTGAAAGAGCATATATCCAACTTGTAAAAATATAATAAGAGGATCCAGTTGATACACGAACTTAACAATAGGACTGATCCACTGCCAATAGAAATAAGCATAAATTCAATCAGAGGTCAAATAATGGCGCAACACATTATCTATATTAATATATAAAGAGAACTCCACATGTCCATCGGACAATGAATGCACTATATCATGCATGATTCACGTAAAAAAGAAAACCATGGAGAAGAGTTGAAGCGGACTCTGGTTTCTTGATGAATATCTCTTGGTTTCTTGGGATAGAAAATCTTAAATAAATCATTCCCCGAGAACTGGGACTCTTAAATCCCCAAAAATTGGCTTCTTAAAACCGTCTCTTTCTACATTAATGTTTACCTGTGGAAATCTTGAGAAATTTTCTACACTGGATCTCAAGTCCCAATCCCAAAAAATTGGCAACTGAACAACTTTCTCTTTCCTAATATGTATCACAGGCATTATTCATTCCTCTCACGTGCAACCCACGCCAAATACTAGTCCGTAGAGAATGATATGACAAAAAGATCACTTCCTGAACCTGTACGTGGCCAAGTCTTTGCATAGCTAGTTAACGCAATCAAGCTCATTTTATTGTTTCTTAGAGGTCAACCTGTTTTACTACTACTTTAGTTCTGCAGCTAGTCTGTCTCTCATTTATTTGGATATTAGTTTCATTAACATGTGCATTTCAGTTAGTTTCCTGAGCTTTTTCCATGAGCTTTTTAGTAAGTTACCAGTTCATAACTAATCAGTGTAATCAAGTCCACCATTCTCAACTTAGTAGAAGCCAACGTGATTTGCCACAGTGACAGTTTTGCAGCTAGTCTGCCCATCAATTATTTTGGATATTTGTTTCAAGTTTCAACTACACTTTTTGTTTTGGTTTGTTGCTTCAGTTTGACCTTCAATTCAGATTGGCCCTGACTGCTGCAACTGCCAAGACCTGTCTAGTCCACGATTAATCCCACTTAGACTTGTCTTGACTGTTAATTTGGCCATTTAGAATCTTGTACCCTCAGCACTTAACACTGTTTCCAATGACATAGTTATAAGAAGAAGAGGAGTTGACCTCTCTCTCTCTGTGTGCTTAACTGAAGTTTAGTTTGGAAAATATTCTCTCTAAACAATTACAAAGCAATAATTCAAGGTTGATGTGCATAACTATGCATGTTATTACACCAGTCTGCTTCTAGAAATTCTGGTACTTCTTGCCCATTGCAGTACAATTAAGTGATGCAAACTTTGACTCTGTTCTGTAGATTGACAATGCAATACGGATGTGTATAACTGAAACCTGTTTTATTCGAGAAAACATATAACTGAAATCTGGAAACTTAGGAATAATCTTTTGGTCGAATAAAACATATAAGTGAAATCTGTAAACTTAGGAATAATCTTTTGGTCCCAGGATGAGTGAAATTTGATAGCCTACATTCTGCCATGCATGGCTTTCACTCACTGTAGTAGGTTGCTCTTCTGATGCATGAATATATTATTCTTGTCTGTTTGTTGTATGTTATGCTGGTTGACGAATGAACTTTCCTATTACTCCAACATCTTCTGAATTATATTCTAATAGTGTAATTTTTGAACTATATTTTGAAATATATATATGTGAAGAAGTGGACTAAAGTAATTTTATCTCTGAGATTTAGCCATGATAAATTTGCTTGACTGTTTACAAGTAACATTCAGGGTGGCACATTTCTAATGATTGCAATTCATCAACTATATAGTAGAAACAAATGATCTTGTTCAGAACTGCTCAGGTCATTCCTCTATGAACAAATAGATAAGTACAGAAGCCTAAATAAAATGATTCTTTGTTTATGAAAGTTATTCTATCCTATTGCTGTTTGATTGTCTGCTTAGTTGTTGATTTCTGCAGAGAAATTTGTTTTTTTCATTTTTCAAATAAAATAAATGCTTAAATAATGTAGTGTAGAGTTCTTGTTAATTGCAGGATCCAGTTAGGACCTTTGTTGGACGTGAAAAATACAGGAGACCTCTATGGGCAACTGATGCATTGGACAAACCCTCAGTGGTGAGAGTCAACACTGCCTTTTCTTTATTACTTTTCTGGTATTTTGCATCATATTCTCTCCTGGTCTGCAATCCTGCTTTTATTGCGAAAAATTGTGGAATTTTGAAGTTACAATGTTTGCATAGCAAAGAACTGCTTGCTGACAAGCAATGAGAACTGCATTTCTAAGCAAAGGTTGACATATGTCAATTTTAAAGTTGAGAAAGAAAGGAAAGAAAAACAGAAAATCCCAGATATGATTAAGTGGCTAATTTACGAGGATTCATAGCTCATAAGCTAAAATGTATCTGCTGTAAAAACTCTTATGAGATGCAAATAGAAAAAGTAATGTTTACAAAACTTGAAAGCAAGAATTATTACGCCCTTTTCCTTTTTCTCTCTCTCTCTCTCTCTCTCTCTCTCTCTCTCTCTCTCTATCTTCTTTATGCGTATGCGTGCTTGCATGCATGTGCATCCACACATGGAAGAGGCCCATAGGCAAAGGTCTACACAACAAGGGATGGCCCTTCCTAAAATACGCCTGACCCCCCAAACCTTGAAGGTGGGAATTGCAGGAGTTGAACCTAGATCTCTAATACAACTGCCAAGATTTTACCAGCTTGACAAGCAGACACCAAGTACAAAATTCCACCCTTTATAGGACTGATTTTGATCAGGCTTTGTCTTGTAATATGGTGGATAAGAACTTTGGTATTTTATTTTGACTTGTCTAATCCATGACGCATTTCCTAAGTATAAAAAGATTATGCATTTTCCTTCTGTTTGTCACATGAACAAGCTTATGATATTGAAAACAATCCAAGTAGAGATTTGGAATGGAAAGGGTATATATTTTGATGCATAATTATTAATTAAACAATAATTTCTATGGAAGAAGGCAAAATATAGTGAGATTAAAAATGGAGTTTGATGAATTCTTTTGGAGAAATAGGTTCTTGTAGCGGACAATGTGAAAGATACAAGAAAAAAAACAAAGGTGAAGCCTCTGAAAACAACTGCATTCCTTACAATTTTCATTGAAATATTACATAAATTATTCGATGATAAAGTTTTCTCTTGCATCTTTTTAAATCTGTTCCCCAAAATTTGATAGATCTAAGATTCACATCTCCGAGGGTTGTGACAAGTAATTAAAGTATCAAAAATGCCCTTTTAAGTGGATCCCCTTAGTGGCATTTGAACACTGATATTGGGTCTTGGTTATTTGTCAATTATCATTCTGTGAATTGAGCCTTGCCCTTGTGGTGGACCCCTCTTCTTAGCAGCCAGAGGTTCTAGGTTCGAATCTTAGGTGGTGCATCCCTAAGTATTGGGACTTGAGTAGTTATAGTGTGGGTAGATCTCCCTCCCTTTCCCTTAAAAATGAGTTATCATTCAATATGGTTCATCCATGATAGAATTCTGTAAATTAAAATTTTTATAATGCCCAGATCTTGTAAAATCAGACATTATGCAAACAGAATTATTATTATGCTTTGGTTTGTCTTATGAGATTAATATCAACTTGACATGGTCTCAAATTACTTCCTTCTCCATAGTTGGCTCAAGCTACTGCCATCTTTGTAATTCAAATTTTAATAATTGTAGTATTCAATTCTATATGTCAACCTGATTTGCAGCTATCATTGTAAATTCTGGCATTTGCATATCCTACTGATTAAAGACTGTGACACGTGCCAGACAGTGCAGGAGATGGCAATGCTGTCAACCAGTATACTGAACATCAAATGGACGCTAAGAGGGAAACCTAAAAGTCTGTTCGCAAGCATAGGAGGAGACTTGATACTTCGTGTGAACTCCCGATTCACATTAAACCAAATAAGTGGCCAAGTGACTGAACATGAGGAATCATGGGATTTGTCTGCATCGTCTGCAATTGCTCGGGGGTATTTCTGGGTTTCAAGGACGCTTTTCTCTGCCATTGAGGCTGGCAAAGATACAATTGATTCCATTAAGAACACTCCTTCTCGTTTCTCAAAAGAAAAGGAGAACTTGGAGATCTATCCAGACCCTTCTGGGGATCCTACAAAGGTAAATTTCTTTGCTGCAATATATTCCTTGGTGTTATCAGAACTATGATGGTAACCTAGCAAGTAATTGGTTTTTAACTATGCAATAATAAAGCTGGAGATATCTGGAGACGAGCATGGTGGCATGCTTTATATCAACTACTGACTTGACTGAAGTTACTACTCTCTATGACAAGAGTTTTGCTTGTGAAGGGTAGAACTAGAAACAAACGAATTGTGGTTTGGTAATAAATAGAAATACAAAACCTAGCTTGTGAGAAACTCGCACTAACCGATCTTTCCTGACAATGTCCGCATACACAAACGCCGCAAAAGGGTATCTATGTAGAAATAAGTCATATATCAACTCTCGGTGCTTTTCTTGCCAAAGCAGGCATTTGGTTAAAAGTTATTAAATTCCGTATTAAATTATTTAGGATTGCACGCCTGATGCTTAACCATAAACATAACAATCAAGCCTTGTCGTAGTATTGTTGACGTGATGCATAATAATTAGTAATGAAAAAATTTATGTTTTAGTTTTATGGCACATCTGCTAATGTTCTGAGGTTTGGGACTCCATCTTCAGTGCATAGAGGATGTATTCCAGAGAGGTGACTTATCAAATGTTTTGCAGGTCTGCTTCTGTTCAGTTATAGGAGATTTTGTGTAACACAATTGTGATTTTATTAATTAACAAAATAGGTGATAAATGAAGACTTTTGGATACAACAAAAACCAATACTATCTAGAGTGCATCAATAGAAAATTAAGCAGGACCAATACTTTAAGGATCAAAGTACAGTTGATCCTAGACTACCTGCAAGTGCAGTGCCTGCACCCTTAGCTCTTCTGTATTGCTGATTTGACTTTCCATAGCCTCAACTGTCCTCAGAAACACCCTAACATGTCTATCTAGACATGTCGGACAAGAAAAATCCATGGAAGCTATACAAAGAACAAATTATTCTGGATGCAATCCTGGATGGCGGTTTACAGGTTAGAAAATTGTTGAATTGAAAAGGAAGAGGTCTAAATTATTTTAGATCCTTGTACATTGCAGATCATGGAAACTGTGTTCTAAGGATCTAGCAGAATATGTGATCCATAATTTCACTTCAGAAAGCAGAGTATGCAAATTGCTTTCCATTTCCAGTCATTTAGCTTGATATTCTTCAAAATTTAGAACTTTTACATTAAAGTAATCGGATGACCTAGATTTTCAAAGGCAATGTCTTGTTTTGGCCTTTGTATTTTGAAACAGCTAATACTCAGTTTTATTGTTTAGCCTGTAAATAACTATTGTAATGTTCACTAGCAACAACAACAAAAAAAAAAGATGCTGCAAATAACATGATTTTCTGGTTTTTCTGATTCAGTTTTTCCAAAGAGACGACAGCTTACAGAGAGACGTCTATCAGATTGCACTTTTCTTGGCTGTAATCTATTTTGTTGTACAGTTTTTGAGAACAACCCTATGAATGTATAACTTCAAACCACAGCATTTCAAACTTTTATATCTCATTGTCCATATTGTATATTTGATCTAATATTCTAAACCCCCTTCCATATTGAATTCATTAATTTATTCATGCTGCATAATCTGCCAAGGACATTTTTTAATTCTCCAAGGAATTTCTTGGGAAGAGATTTGTTCATTTTTTCCTTCAAACAGAAGTCAGAACGCAGAAGAACCTGAGGTACTTTTGAACCTTCAATTCATAAATATGTTTCCCAACCTTAAACAGAAGATGCGCTGAAGGGAAAATGTAAAATACGAATCATGGTTTGCTTCATATACTGACTTCACTGGAACAAGGGGTACTGCAACAGATCTTTAGGAACTTCTGGGGCTCTCCTGTGGTCAGGGTCCACCTTGTTTGCTCAGCAAAATTCTCTCTTTTTTGCATGGCATGCCTTTCTTTTGGTGTAGCATAGTGGAGCACAGGTTTCCACTGAAAGCTTTTTTTTTATTTTATTTTTTTGCTGAAAACCACTGAAAGCTTGTTAGGCAAAGCATTTCTTTGCAAGAGAGGCACATTTGACGGCGTTGTTTCGTAACAGGTCATTCCACAACATGGCTTTTAATATTCATGCACGCGTCCTTGTATTATTTCTTGGCAAAAGAGAGCAATAGATAGGTCCACCCAATCCACTTTAGTGCCGAAACCTCGTTTTGGAACTGGAGAAGATCCCGGCTAATCCTGTCAAGGTATTTTTCAGAGTCCAGCTTACATGTGATGATGCTTTCTTTCTTCGCTCTATGGCACTATGAAATGATCACACGCACACGCAGATAGCAATCCAGAATGCGTAGTCCCTTGATGAAGGTTACTTGTGCTGAGCGGCGGTGGAGAGGGAGCATTAAAATCTTTACTGAACTATGACCGGCCATCATATTAGCAAATAAACGTATTCCTGAGCTTAATGCACGAAAACAATGAGGGATTAGCTCAAGGAGTACTAAAAAAGGTGCCATTTCAGAGCCGCTAAACCGAGTCAATTCAAGAGAAGCTAAAGCGTGGGTGACGGAACGGGGAACCCCTACTTGCTTGACTTGCTACCCCGAATATTGGAAGGGCAAAAGAAAAGACTGTATTGAAGCCAACTGTCAAACCGCCTGCTTCGAAATATTTGGACGATGGTGAGCAGCGGTGTGACCTTTTAAGCTAAGTATATGTTTAGAGAGACTAATGAGACTGTGGACTGAATGGTTTCTTATGTGGCCTGTCATTTTGGAGGTACTATGTGGGCTGGAGAGGCAGAGTTGCTTAGAGCACTCCAAGATTTTATTAGGTGTATCTAATTTTCCTTGGCCAATCAGTTGAAGAAATGGCATTATAATAGGCGTCAAAAGCAGAGGCATGCTTCGAATCTTCCTTCTAGGGAATGACGGTCTAGAATGCGAAGGAGGTCTTTCTTGTTCTGTCGCTTTGCAGTTCAGAGAAGATCCTGACGTCCTTGCCGCCTGATAGCGTTCCAGAAGGATTTGAAGAAGAGACTGGGAAATCCATCAGGTCCCGGAGTCTTTTTTGCCTCGCAATTGGTGAGGCGTAGATTGCTTTCTTCACAGATCTTTGCGGAAATCGGTGAAGATGGCTCACATCAACAGTGGATCCCTGATTTAATGGCCAATGTGATCGAACTTCTTTCTACGGTAAACCATTCTCCCACCTTCTTTGCTGCCAAACGATATCTTATTTATGAATTGCACCACCATCTGGCAAGTGATCCACATCAGACTGCAACTTAGAAGAGGCCTTCCATCTCACTCAGCCTGGCGACTACCAAGTCGTTGCAAACCATGACATTTTCCCCATGGACATGAAACGTTACGTCCATGCAGACCGCATACATGGCAAACAGAGGACGAGTGAAAGGCGTCACGAGCAGCCAATTCACCCAAGTTGCATAAATATCAACTAAATATCAATTTTATAAATGTATAATATTGTTCACATAAATTTAATAATGTTTTGTTTTTTAAAAAAAAATTACGTCTAATCAAAGCTGAACAGAAGCTGCTCACTGACAGCTCATTCATTTCACATAAAATTAATGGTATTTGCAGCCACTAATTAGACGTATAGTGGCTGGGAAAACCACCCATGATAACCAAGGGAATGGTAACTCTCGGAAAACCTGGCTCCAACATCGATCCGCTTCGCCGGAGGCACGAGAAGATGGACACAGAAGCATAGACAATAAACCAACACAAACATCTACTATTAATTATTTCTGCACATATTAACAATAAATGAAATGCTAAGGTTGGATGGGCACGGCACGGTAAACCCATGCTCCTGCTGGTTATCTTCCCCTTATGCCTTGTTGATGCTCTTCTTTGTTCTTGACTAACCATGAATGAAAAAATACAAGAAACTGATTTACATGAAGCCTAAAATTTTATACGGGGAAGAGGCTCTTGTACAAGGTTTGACTGGACACCAACAATTAGCACCGTCCGAGCCTCACAGAATCCTATCTACCACTAATAATTACACATGAACTACTGGAAACCAGACACTAGCAAGGCTCGGGCAATAATACCACTTCATAAGAAGGCTGAAGTATCATCAGGTCCTAAACCACCATAGAATCATTCTCACCTTCGTCGATGCTGATGCTGATGTTGATGCGCTCGTGCTATTCTATCTGCATACATTGGGAGGCGAACAATCTCCGAAATCTCATCTAGGAGCACTTCTTCGGTGATATTGTCATTAATACTCCGCATCACCTGTTAAGAAACCAGAAGTATTACAAGACCCTGCTACAAGACTCGTGCAGCAAAGCCAGGCCAAGGTGAGTACCTTCAGGTAAGTGTTAATATCATTTGGTGTTGTTTTATCTGCTCTCATTCGCATGCACACCCAACAGCCTCCGTCAGGATCCCACGAGCACTCAACGATCTTTCCTGAAAGGGATGAGACATCCACTTCGCCTACACAGATAAAGATCTCATTGGAATTTAAAGAAATTACAATGTCTAAACTCTGCTAATTTGTCAATGACAATGAGAGTCAAACGAGATGGGGACAACATTAACGACAAAAAACTTATAAAAAGGTATATCAGCAGTGGATGATTCAAAGCCCAAATAATATAAACCAGTACGCTACTCCAGCCAGGCTGATGGAGGAGCTTTTCTTCAGGGATCCAACTGGATGCAGCAAGATCAAGGTAAATGGAAACAAGAAAATGAGGTACTAACAGTTAGATTAAGAGATAATTATGCCTGGACAGCCCATATCTAAAACTACATTTCCATTTCCCCACTGGCATCCAAACAAAGATTTTCAAGATACCAATAATAGATCACTGCCACCTCAAACTATGAATTAACTGCCCGCAAAGATCTTAGCTTGCCTTCAAAAAATTCTATGCAATGAAATGTTAAATTCTTGTTCTTCGTATGCTCACGAATATAGAACAACTACAAACTGCCTTCAGAGGTTCACTAGGTTCCGAGCATGGGGCCCAAATTGGTGATCATCATTTCCAACATGAGATCCTAGCAAGGATTTAGAAAGTGCTTTCCACGTAGATGTCTCTATTCAAATTAACTCACTGTTGGAGGATCAATTTTATTGCCAGTACTAAAAAAAAATGTCACTTATGGCTCAGTCCAGGGTACCAGAAGTTATCGTCCACCATACAAGCTCCTAATGTAAATATAGTAGTGAATAGGGGTGAATGGAACAAGCTTAGATATGTTTCTTATTGATTCTTGATCTAGATAAACAGCTCTCAAGCATTCCATTAAACAATCAGAACCACAGATTCATCACAAAACAGTATCTATATAAGTAACATTGAACAGTATATTAGATACACTAATAGAATAGTTAAGAACCTAAATCAACATCAAGCAATTGGACACAGTGGGGAGAAAATGGAACAAAGATAAGTGAACATCATAGAAACTATCGTACAAGAGAAAAAGGTGAATAACCAAAATAATTACCCACCTCTAAATATAACCCGTACCCCATCCATGAGTTTCTTTTTACCTCTCTCAAAAAGAAAAAGCAACTCGCGACTCTCACTTCCCACCTGCAGACATGAAACAAATATATTAAGTTCTCTACTATGCACAAACATGAATTTAGGAGACTAGTCTGCCATCAATCTAAGATTTAAACCTAAGATAAAATCATAATATCCATATTTCATAGATGAGGTCATGAACAAACCTCAAACAAAAAGTCGACTGAGTTCATCTCTGGATACTTCCACTTTAGAAGACCTTCATGCGTACGAGGCACATAAGGATCATCCCAACCCTAGCATAAGAAAATGAAATAACCAACAGAAGTCATTACATTATATGTTCAGTACAATTACGTCATCATAAAAGTTTGTCCAACAAAAAAAAAGCATCAAGCTTTTTAGAGATCAAATGGAGAGCTTTTGAAATACGCACTGTGAAGGATAATATTGGCATATACAGTGTACTTGCATCATATTGATTTCTCAAAAAAAAGGACCACAATAATGATGAAACAAAACGATATCGAACAACTACTTGCACGGAAATGAGAGTTCTCCCCAAGACATTGTGACTAATATCTTGCACACATGTTGCATTAAAACGTTATTGGAGACAAAACTCCACTGACGCAACTGCATGTTGGATTACTGTTGTGATACAAGATATAAACACCTACACAAGCTTTACAACAGTTTAACATTTTTTATGTTTATTCTTGAGCCCAACATTTTATTTGTAACTGACACTGCAATTTTCAGCAAAGCACATTAGTTTGCCAAACATATAAAGTCAAGTTACACGTTACTTTTTCTTATTGTCTTCACTAAAATTTGAGTAAGAAGCAAGATATCTTAGCATATTGAAACAACTGAGACATTCCACTCACAGTTCAACCTGATTGCTTCCGAGATCCTTCAAGGGAAAAACATACTTGATGAGGTTACCAAGACTTCCTGAACTTTTACCACTTTGAATTATTAAATAAGCAGTACGTAATATATTTTTCAAGATTTTCATAAGTTTTCCTTCTTTTACATAAACAAGTTTGTGACAGAAGTTGCAGACCATACTTGGCTATTGAAAGATCATGACTACTCAACTTCACTCGACTTTCCAGATTTTTGAGAACTCACAAAGCGAGTATTTTTGGAATTTTTTGCATGAAAGTGATCAGGAATATAGTTAGCATTGCTAAAGGTTATTTTTCAGTTCTACCTTTTGATTCTGCTATTTTTCGGCTGTCATAGAGTTTAGTTCAACCTGATGACAAGGTAACATTGGCAACGAAGGATGCATTTGCTTTTGACGAGACAAAACACTTAAAGACATCTCTTCACTAAACTGGTGGTATTCTAAAATGAAGGGATGGTTACATAAAAGTGTACTTGATTATGTTCTAGAGACAATAAATAAGAGAGGGGATATGTTCAAGGTGAGGGACACCAAGATATGGGTATGAGGATACTAGAATAGCCAAAAGAAAAGAGTAAATGGAAAAAGCATCTGACTCTTCAGTTTAGGTATATGTATGCCAGCACTGCACGCTCCTCTTCTCTTCTGTTAAAAGCGACCACCACCTTTCAAAATGGTTGCTTTAGGGTTTTATTTATGGGAGCCCATGAGATGTAAAGTCCTTTATTTTGAAAATTGAATAAAGACATTGGTTACCAAAAAAAAGTTGAATAAAGAAAATGGCCGTTTTCTTCCTCGGGATACACCCGCTCCTCTGCCCAACTCCTCTCATTAATCTTTCTCTAGACAGGATCGCCCAATTTATTTATTTTTATCATGGGTAATTTAATTGCTAGAAATCTATTTACCTGCTTCAATCTTTTTTCTACAACTTTGACTGAATTTTTTATTATCGCTCATATTTATATCAGTTTCTTTACAAGCTTTCTTATGCATTCACATTTCTTCTAATTCTGTCCACATCAATTTTGAGATTGCCTATGAATTTTAGTTATTGCATGCATATTAGATCTTTTTTAGCAAATAAGAGTAAGTTCAAAAACATTTTTCACGGCTTTCACATTCCTAAACTCTTTTAAGTAGCTGTTCTTCATCAAAAATCATATATTTCCATGGCCAGATATTCACGACAGTAATCAAGATTTTTCATAGAACACACTTAAGCTTTTAAAGGACCTTGAAAATGCTAGCTGACGTCCCCATTACATTAGGGTTGCATGAAATGTAGGACTGTAGTAGTAAAGGCAAAGCATTTGGTGAGACAGCATGGTTTGACTTCTTCAAGAAACTAAAAATTTGAAAACAAACTTTTATGACCAAGCACCTGAAATACAAGGCCATCAGCTGCATGTGAAAGCTTTGGAATGAACTCCTTTAGAAGCTTAACAACTGTAGATAACAACCAAAAGTCCTTCCTTCTAACCTGGTTATTTTTTAAAAATAATAATAAATGTCAAAAATATGAACAAGACATGCAGTTATATACAGATACTGAAAGAAATTACAAAATAATTGCATCATTTTAGATCTACTTACGCTAAACGGTTCCATGTCATATCTGTAAATTGGGTTACATTTGCCTTCACACTCGAACTGTTTTCTCTCATAATTCCGAGGCCGAACCACTTCCTCCTCAAGTAACTTCCACCTTTCAGCAAAGGGCAACTGCACCATGAAATGATGATATAGCATCATGATTTGGTTATGCAACAATTTTATAACAGTTAGGAAACAGAAAAAAAATAAAATAATAATTCTAAAGAAGAAAAATACAAAATAATAATTCTTCAACTGGCAACCAAAATCAAGAATGCATTCATGTAGTCAAAAATTTTACCGCACAAAAGTGATGACTAAATAGTAATATTAATACAACTATACTGAGAAAAACATGGTTTTCACAGTCTCAGCAGAAACCCCAAACCAAAACAGAGGTTGACTTCAGAATTTTGAATGAAGAAGGCCCATGAATTTGGGAAATAAATGTCATTTTCGTTATAGAGATATATGCAACTAAACCATCAAATTCTTGTCCCAACTATCTGGCATGGGATCCTTATTTGCCAAGCATTCCTATTCAAGCCTTTCTTTGATGTTCTTTCAAGAAGAACTTTAAAACATGTCCTTTATTTTTATTGAGTTTAACACAAGGACTCCAACAACCCAAACCGCTCACCCAGTTCACCCAGTACAGAACCAGGTCTGAACCAAGCAAAACCAAGTTTTGCACAAGTTTGATAAGGGAACCAGTCCATACCGGTTTGGTTCGCCCGTTATCAACCCATACCACCCGATTTCAAGCCATATCATGATAAAAAATGAGAAAAAAAGGTCTGAGAGCTATCTCGGTACAAGATGCATACTGTACCATACCGAACATACCATATCGAACTGGTGATGTACTAGCAAGATACACGATACTGAAACTGCGGACCTTTGTTTTACATCTTGCTTGCTAATATAACATTAACCCTCCACCTTCTTCATCCAAAGATAGGACCAACAGTAGCAGCGATTACATATATGGCATCTTGTAAAACTACTTTATCATTTTCTCATTTCTTTGAGATCTATTAAGCATCATGTCAAAATTAAGCAAAAGATTTGCAACAGAAGATTTTTGGAACCATCTTGAATTTAGATTTAAGAGAAGCCTATAGAAATACATTTGTTTCCATATTTTCCTACCCTACAGCAACATAGATATTCAGATAGCGATGCATCAGATTGTCACTAAAAAAAAGAACAGAATATTATACTCTAACATAGCATGAAACACAATCGGCATTTTCTTCAATTTAAATAAAAATTATTATTTAGATCATTTCAGCATGAAAAATTGCTGAAAACAATGCAGTCGAATGCCCTAACCAGTAACAAGTTTTATGGTTTCAACGTTTTGCCCAAAACTTTGAAATTGAAACCAAAACCTTTGAGTTTCACCTTGGGCTGCAACTGAGCTTATATTTATTGAGTCTAGATCTGATCAAGTCAGCATTGATCCTATTTTCAAGCCTGAATTTTAGGATCGAGCATCATTAGTTTACTATTTATTGAGCCTAATTTGAGTTTATTCTTGAATGGAGCTAAATACAAGCCTAGCCGATGAGCTTGATAGTTACAATCAACCTGAAACTAATTCAAGCTTAGAATCAAGCTCGGTTCAAACTTGAATTGAAGCTTTCTCCAGCTTGAACTAACATTTAACTGACTCAAATAATCAAGGTTAGAAGACAATTAACATTTTATAGCAAAACGTGAAGCTAGAAAATTATTGAATATATTATGAAATAAATTATCATGACATAAAACATGATAATTTTGTAACTAAGCATCAATTAAAATTTTTTTGCACATGCATTACTGGAACTGAGGATAGCAGAAAACAGTAATTGTTGTAAGTTAAATTTACTATAATTGTGAAAATGCAATAAAGAGCAAGGAGAGAAAGAAACATGATTTTTCTATAAGAAGCCATTACATAAATGAATACCTTGTCATAGTGTTTTTGGCATGCGTGTTATTTTATTCTCGATCCCAATATTGACATATTTTATATCCTGACTCACAAGCCAATCACGCTGAAAGTAATTCAAGCGTGGAATCAAGGTCGGTTCAAACTTGAATTGAAGCTTTCTCCAGCTTGAACTAACATTTAATTGACTCAAAGAATCAAGCTTAGAAGACAAATAACATTTTATCACAAAACTTAAATTTAGAAAATTATTAAATATGTTATGAAATATATTATCATGCCATAAAACATAGTATTTTGTAACTAAGCCATCAATGGCAATTTTTGTATGATAGTGTATATATTTATACTACTTTTCTGACATATGCTGCACATGCATTGCTGGAATTCAGGATAGCAGGAAAACTTTAGTGTTACAAGTTGATTTACTAAAATTGTGAAAATGCAACAGAATAAGGAGGAAAAAACACATAATTTTTCTATAAGAAGTCATGGTACATAATAAATACCTTGGCATGTGTCTTATTATATTCTTGATCCACAATATTTGCATATTTTATATCCAAACTCACAAGGACATTAGATTCATAATATAAACACTAGACAAGCATTCCCAAGACACATCTAAGATCTAACATATTGTATATAGGAAACTAATGCAAAAATACTTCACATATGAATGCCTCCCCAAATATTGTTACGGGTCACAATATCTTTTGGGTATGGATTCCATTAAATAAGGAATCCTTGATGGAATAAATTCTCATCACATATCAAAGCCAGAAAATGACATTTATAATTCCTGGGTTTTGGTAAGTACATTAGTCTTCTAAACAAAAATCAAACAACAACATATGACATTGCAACCATTGGATATCCTACACAGTGAATCTTAAATAAAGGCATCTCCATGCAAACTTCCTGGTTGATCTTTCTTAAGCATCTGGCAAGAATTGAACAATGAAATTAATCATAATATAGAAAAGCTCTTGGACTTGTCTTTAAAATAAAGATGAACTACTTTCACCGATGCTTTCAAGATATTTTGTTTCGATTCATTCAAACCTCATCTAACCGTTTACTCAGTATCTCCATTCCAATTTGAAGTTGATTTCCATATCAGTTACAGAAAATCAAAAGATCCGGATTCAAGATCTATGCCAAAAGTTTGATATGAAATTCCACCGCTTATCATTCTTCTAGCATTTTCAAGTGTTTCTAATCATTCTTCATTAATCATAATAGATTGTAAATTATAGACTATAAATTCCACAAGCTGTTTGCACATCATCATAAATATTAATTAAGAACACAGTTAATCTCAAGTAATTGACACATATTGTCTGAGAGCATTATTGCAGCAGGAACCAAATCATGCATTTCAAACTCACAAACATTCAGAGCTAGAGAATCATACAGAATCTTACATGATAATCTGGTGTCCTAGAATACCATACTATGGGGGAAAGAAACTTTCACATCAATGAGCAAGATATCTTGAAGGAAAAAAAGCAGGGAAGGATGGGAAGGAGAAAAATAAGAGGACAATGCACAACAACCACATACAGGGAAAGAGAACAGAGAAGGAAAAAAGGAGGTGGATAAGGAGACTCTTATGATAATTATTCATAGGTTAAATCTTGTTTGCATCACAGGGAACAGTACGGATTATTAACTACAACATTCAACAAGTGACACAAATTCCCTGAAATGTTATCATAACATTTAATACCTCTACAAACAAGAAGCAATACTAAACATTTTCGCAGCACTACCAACAGAATCCACCTGCCAAACATCATCCAAAAGCATTCATCCTTGCCAACAACCTTGTATAAAAAGAGAATGGCATATATTCTTAAATACAAGGCCAGTACTTAAGAGCTTATTCTGCTTGTGAAACTCTGTTTTCATATATTTTTAAAAATGCTACCAATTAGGTGACAGCGCTGCTTTATGAGAAGGATGTAATTCACTTTAGTAACCAAAAAATGTTTCAAAAATAAAAAAGGATCGCAATCTAAACGTATGAAAAAAAAAGGCTATTTTGAGTATGCATTTCTTCAAATAAGTATTTAAAATTTTTGGCAATAAAGTAACCAGGTACAGATACCGGACATAAGGTTTGATCACAAAAACAAACCATCTATAGAAATAGAGGATAATAATTCCTTCAAACAGTCACAAGGCATGTTGTGGTTCTTAAAAATTAATAAGACAGATAAAGAGACCTTATGCTGGCGTAGAACACAAACCAACCCTTAAACCATCGGTAGTCTGTGGGGGACATGCCGATTTATGCCAGTCATAGATGGCGAAGGGGAAAGGGTAGTAAGGGTGTCTGAAGGGCTGTGGAGGAGAAAGGCGATGCAATGGCTGTGTGGTTGTCAAGGTGCTTAATGGGAAAAAGGCAGCCTCTAGACCAATGAAGCATCCGGCGAGATTAAATTGAGCAGCGCGAGTTGTCATAGGTTGCTACAGGGAACTAAAAAAAAAGAAGCAAAGAGAATGACGGGAAGCCCGATCCTCCATCATCCGAATGGCCATCGTCACCTTCGCTTACAGCGACTGCATCACAATGGGCCATCGTACCACCATCCGCTATCTCAAGTCCGTCATCTAAGCCCAGTTGGGAGTCCCACGTCACCCTATGCCACGAGCCCTCAGACAGGATGAGGTTAATAGCGGAGACCAAAGGGTGTCCAAGGGGTAAGGTAAACAAGAGGCCAAGGGCAGAAACAAAGGCGGCAGCGGCATTAGATTCGAGATGAGATTGGAGGAGGTTGTTGATACAATGGGGCAGGGCAGTGATCGGAGAAGGGATAAGGAGGGCGAAGGAGGAGGGTGTGAGAGAGAGCGTATTCTAACCGACTTTTTTAACCTTCTAAAATTATCCTATTCCTCCCCATTCCCATCTTTTACAAGTCTAACCAGGTTCATTGATAGATCTCATGGATTTCATTTAAACAGGAAAAGAAATTTGCGGAAAAATTAAGGGCAAAACAGGAACGTAAAAAAGTTGGATGAAGCTGCTGAAATATTAGCAGTAGATACACAGAATATATAATCACATACATAAATATCATATTACTTATACTGTATTGTATTGTATTATACTGTATGTACAAGCCTTATCAAGCTGACTGATCAGTTGAGTACATTTCAGGCTTAGAAATCAATTTGAGTCTGGGAACCAGGCCCAAGCTTGATTCAAGCTTAGTATAAGCTGAACTCAAGATTCTCAGACCAATTGACAACCTTAGTTTTACCTAGAGCCAAACAAAAATTAGGGTGGATCAGTGACGCAGTTTCAGCTTAAACTAAATTATGTAAATGCAGCATGGATTGAAGTATAAAATCACTCTGTCAAGGTATTGGTATGAATACACTCCTAAGTACCATCACATGCTGACACACGATATTATGTCTCAATTTGGCAGTTTCAGCACACCAACAGGCATACCAAGTTTTGGTACAGTATAGTACCATTCTGCCTAAGGTGCAAGGGACTTCCAATTCCATCCTTGGTCCCTCATGTCATTGAGGCACTCAAAAAGGACATGGCTCATTTGAGCGCCAAGGCATCAAAAGGAACACGTTGATGACTTTGTCTCGTTTGTGTGTATGCCATGGTGGATGACCGCAAGTGTGTCATGAGCCATGATGATTGTCATTTTGTGTAAATGTATTTTGTGTGCATCTATGTTTGTGTGATTACTTGAGGGCATGACAGATTATTTTTGTATGTAGATTTCGTGTACGGTGTTTTTTTTTCTATTGTCAAATGTGTTTAGCATCATAAATTCATATTGTAAAATACATACATATATAGAGATATAGATACTTATTTAAGTCATAAAATGATTGAAGCAAACCAATTTATAAACAAACAAATTCAAGGTTGAGAGTCATTAGGTTTTGGTCGAATAGGGTGTCATATATTAGAGTTCTGAATATTAGAACAACATAATTACATAAAGCTATTTTAGAAATGTGGAAATCTTCACATGGAAGAAATGTGAAGATTTTATTGTCATCTTAAGGATAAATTATGAATACATATATACATATATTAAGTTATAATAATGTGTATAAATATGTATATGTACATATATACATACTGACAAAGGACCATCTAATAAGAAATTTAGACACAGTTCAGTAGGCACAAATTAGAAATTAGAAAATTTTATTTTATTTGGAAATTAGGAAATTTTATTTTTATATGGACTCTAAGGACTAGAATTTTCTAAAGACTCCAGTTTTTTATTTCTATGCAGACTCTTGTTAGGGTTTTGGGTCTATATAAACCCATTGATATGTAATTGAGAACACAATTTGCATTATTGAGATTTGAGAAAACAAAATATTGAGTTGCCCTCTCCCTTTGCCTTCTTCTCTTCCCTTCCCTCCTCTTCTTCTTTGTTTTCTCCTCTCTCCTTCTCCTGTCCTGTATCACATACATATTGCCTAGATTTGTGCCTTGTGCCTAGGTACAAAAAGACCTTGGAGCCGCCCGGGGCATTTAATAACTTCATGTATGTGAACTATCTACACTAATTTTGTATCATCACGTATTTCTTTCTACATGGAAGTATTTCCTCCAAATTAAACGTAGATTTTATGGTTTTGACAGGATTTGGAGTTGCAAGATTAGATTTCAATACATTAGGTTTGAAAGGTATTTAGATTGTGTAAAGTTAAATTGACATTGATTAGTAAATTGAAATTTTACTCATCAGATATTACTATTTGAATGTTATATTTTTTAGAAACATAATATTTTGATTGTCTTAGTGAAAAATCAGATGAAAATACATCCAAAGGCTCGAATCCAATGCACATATCTTGACTTATTTTTATTTCCTTTTTGGCAAATTTAAATTATTTTTTTTTTGATTTTATCTAATCTTCAATTGAATTTACCAATTGGAGCCAAAACCACATAAGTAAATCTCATTTTTTTCTAAACTAAAATCGAAACTGACTTTTCAAAGGTCGTTCAAAATGATATTTGTTTATCTTCTTGGCTGGTTTTATTGTTCCATTTTGCTCAATTTGAACAAGTTTCTGACAGTTAAAAATTGTTGGGAATAATACAGCTGAAACTAGAATCAAGACTTTCGAGACCGCCAAATCTATTTTTTTTTAAAAAAAAAAAAAAATCATTGGTGGTCAATAAGAAGCCAAAGATGAAATTAAGCTTTTAAGTGTTGAACAATAAGGATGAAAGATGATGGTAACTATTGTTGTACTACTCACCAAAAGGATGAAAGACAGTTTCATTTACTTAGAAGTTATGAGAAGATAAAGTTTAAGCGAGCTCATATAGGAACAAGTTAATATCATTTGCTTCAATCTTCACTATCTGGTTAAAACCAGAAAGGCTGGATAACCACTACGGGCATTTGCATTCAAAAGGAACTCAAGCCTAAGAAAGTATGCAACCAAGGACAGGTGCAGTCAAACTATGCGCCCATTTGCATTCACTCAAACAATGTTCACATGCACAACCACTATGGACCTTTTGCATTCACTCAAACAATATTCACATGCACAACCACAGTAGTGTAAACCACGAACAACAATACAAGTACAGATACGACATGATATGGATCTCGCCAAGAAGACAAATCATTGTAAAGTATGATACAATATGGTTAAGATGGGCTAATAAATAAATATATATTATTAAAATAACTGTCCATGCTTTACATGATAGCATTGACATCCTCAAACTCTATCATTTAGTCATCATTCAAATTAATGAACTATAATCCATATTCCATATAATAATATGAACATTACAAACATCAAAATAATTGTTCATCATTAAAAGGCCAATATTTATAAAGAAAAAAACAAAAGTAAACCCTCCACCTCATCCTTTTGAGGCCCTGAGGTAATCATTTAGGCATATCCAAGAAGTATCCTAGGGGTATCCAAGTCGCATCCTGAACCTTCTTTGAATTTTAAAAAAGGATACTCAAAATAAGTATTCAACATGCATCCATGAAGTATTGGTATATAAAATGTATTTATTTTGGACACAATGTAGAATTTGAAGTATCCATGCTTTCTAGCTGCAATATATAGCCCAAAAGCATTCCAATTGTTTCCTGAGCAAGGTACTCTCATATACAACCCATGAGACATGATTAAAAGCATTTAATACCAACTTAGTTAAATTGTGATTCAAAGTGACATGCCTTAAGCAAGAGCACCGTGCTTTTCTACAAACTAGGAATGCAAAAACTCAGGCTTGAGATAACAGTCAAGCTCAGCTCGTTCTATAAATAAGTAAAGCTCAAGAGACCAAGTTGCTTTCAAGCCAAACTCGAGTTGTTCTGAACATCTTGTTTAAAGAATTCTGCAAGAGCAAAAGATCCCACAAGGCTTCACATGTGTAAGCTTTTAGCTTATTCCACAGTTAGATCTCAAGGACATGATTAAGACATACTCAAGGTTTTCAATACTAGTACTGAACTCTATACCATTTTCCTAGTGGAACAGTATGATATTAGTATAGTGTCAGTATTGATGGTATATACAAAAACTAACAGCACTAAAAAGAGTGAAAAGCCATTGGTACTGACCAGTACAGTCTGCATGGTACCGATACATATAGTTTAACATCCCAGCCCCAGTACCAATGCCAATCCCACATCGGAACGGTATGTACTGATAGTAGCATCCAGTTCTGAAGATTTTTGAATCCACGAACATACTTTCTTAAAATTATGTTATTATTTAATAAATAATAACTGAATAATATGTGATATTAATTATTTGTCTATTCAAAATTTGAGCTTAATCCAAGCAAACAAGGTAGGCAAAGCTCAAGCATGGCTTGTCTACTAATCAAGTGAGCCATTCTCGCAAAATTCTGAGTCAAGCACAAGCTGTTCAAGAACAGCCTCTCTACTTTGGCACACCTAGGGTGTGCATGATAGGGCAGAATCACCTTTTTGCAGTACTCCCCCACTGAAGTTGCATCTCAAGAGAAATCTTGGTGGCAAGATAGCAAGCAAAGGACTAAAAACACCTAGCGCACCCTTAAACATGCAGCTCATGTGAGAAAAGCAATGTGTGGTAACAATAAATTATTCATGAGATTTAGGTTTTAGGCCCACATTAAGCTTTTGGCAAAGTGACTTAGCAAAATACCACCATATCAAGACAAGAATTTCAGCTAAACTCGGACTGAATCATTTTACAACCATATACCCCTACCCCAAAATAACTTATAACTAGAAAGAAAGCATCTCCAAGGCTAAATAACCCTTTCTAATAACAAGAGTATTAACTTTTAGCTAGTTATGGCATACAAATTGGAAAAGGAAATGACTGGTTGAAGAGAAGGAAAATAAAACAAAATTAAATTGTGAATGTTTCAACTTTCAATTTCTGGTTTTGAATCTTTACCTTTATAACAGAATTTGAATTAAGTGCCACCAAATCATATAATAAATATCTTCTCTTCAGTCCTGTATCAGGTAGTGTGTCGATAATCATTTCCCCATCAATCAAAGTCAGGTTATGAAAACCCTTGCACATGATAATAAAAGCAGGTTACATTGTGCAAACAAGTCAGAACAAGTATGCTACTAAAAAGTACGGCATAACTTATTCTAGAATCGACATTTTGTACATACTAACCTCATTCACATTCTTCAGAGGAAAACGCATTTGAACCCTTCGAAAGCAAAAATTTCGGTCAATTAAGTAACAGCCATGTGTGGTAATAAGCATCATATACCGGGTCCCATCAGCTTTCCACGTAGCATAATAATACCGCTGTCTTAATAATTGCAGATTGTCCCTGCAAAGATAATGTTGATTAAGTATGAACTGAAAATAAAAATCATGATTAAGCATAGAGCAATGAATGCACAATAAATAATCAATTCAGCCAACCAAATTTAATATATATAGTATTTTATATTAATGCGTTCATTGTTCTAACTGATGCAGATGCCTCTTGGACTGACTGATATGCAGTGAAGACCTCAGACGAACAGCATGAATTTGCAGCACTTTATGCAAATTCAGCTTAATCATCTGTCTTGAGAAGTTGTCACCCTTTGAAATTTCACAGGTGATTTTAGAAGCCAAGTTTTCCAACTGTGCAGCAATGAGTTTTAGGTGAGAAAATGTTTAGGGTTTTCAGAAGTAAATATATAAGAAATCCAAAAAATCTATTCAGAATTCATAAGGGATGACATGTCGTGTTTCTTATAGATGAGTAAAATCGTGTTTCTTATAGATGAGTAAAATCGTGATTCTTATAGATGAGTAAAATCAAATTCAAATTTACTTACCATCCAAACTTAAGGAGAGAGATAATCAGCTCCAAGTGAAGGTAACAAAGGCAATAATAAGCCACAAAGCAAGCAGAAAATCAGAAACAAAATTTAAAGAAGAAAATAGAGAGAGAGAGAAAAAAAAGTTGGACACTCTAATCAAGAGTTAAGAAGATTTGTGACCTTCTGAAGAGGAATATAATGAACCAACATTTGACTGGCAGGTAGATGCTACTTCACAGGAAACCAGAACTAAACTCAACCCCAGAACACATTCTGTTTTGCTCAAAGTACAGTCCCCCTCCACACACACACACCCCACCCCTTCTTTGAAAAAAAAAAGTCCCATGCAATGACTCTTCTGTGCTCGCCTTTATACCTCATATTACCTTCCTGGATGGTAACTAGTGCAGTATGCAAAATGTGTTTGAACTAAGACATCATTTCTTAATTTCTCTTGAGCAAAATAGACAGAAAAACAGATATTGGCTTTAAATTATCCAGTGTTAAAAATCACATGTCTGCAATATCATAAGCAAAGATTCCCAGGCTATTTCCCATAGGGAATTAAAAGTGGCAAACACTTCTAAAATCATTTCGACAAAGTTTGCTGTCCACCAAAGCACTCTACATCATGCACACCCTCACCACCCGATGGCCTATACCGTGCATCCATGACCTCTCCAACAGCCCCCACCACCAGCAGCTTTCCCCTTCTACCATTCACAATCCAGGGTCCTAAGCCACTTCCCCTCACCCACCAGCCTACAGCCTATGCACCATCATCATCATCATGCCCCCAATACTCTGCAAGCCTCCCCCGTTTTCATTAGATTTTCTATTTTTAACATAATATTTATTTCTCCATATTTATTCCATTTTAACATCCATAATTTGATTGGATGACCCAACAGTTGAACTGCAAACCTGGTGACCTGACCAAACCCTAGATCAGGTCAATGTCTGATCCAAGTCTAATAGAATTCAACTGAAAAACTCCATCTACAAACCCTAGGCACATAAAGCTACCACATGCTATTCAGATGGAGCTTCCAAAAGAAGAAAAGTCTTTAAAAATATATCAGGGGAAAACTAAATGTGTAAGAAAACTACATTGTTTATGCCCAATTAGAGCAGCTCCTCTGGCTTAGACAATAATTATTTATCCTTTATATCTTTATTACTTATAACCAAGGTTTTCCATCTCAATACTGGACCCCGTAACAATACCATCTTGGTACAGCGTTGATATGCCCAATACATGTGCCGGCTCGGCATATTGATATGCGGTACACTCCCTACTAAGTACTGGCATAGTATGGTAAGCCCAGTACCGACCGGTATAGCGTACCATAGTTATCACAATATTCAATATTTCAATTTATATACTCTCTTATCTTAGTCTGAAAGCTTACTACTTGTATTGTCTATTAGATTCTAATGAATTTATTATTGTCCTTAGATAAATCATAACACTCTTATAAATTTTCAAAACTAAGTACGATCTTCAATTTATCAACTAGTTTGCCATAGCCTGTGCTTTTATTGATAAATCAAATGATCGGGCAAATTTTTTTTTTCGACTACAAACCTAAACAGCCGATTTTCAAAATAGGGGTCTTGGCAGCCCTTGGCACCTTAATACACAGGCGTCAAGAAAAATAGCTGCAACAATGAATCATATACATGCAAATTAAGATGGCTTCTTGCATAAACATTAAGCTAGGAAAGATCCAAGTGAGGAAAAGATCAGGAGATGCCCAAGGTCTCAGAGGTGATACCTTCTGAAGATAACCTATTACATTGGTTTTAGCAAGGTTTGTAAAGTTCATGAAAATTATAAACATGAATACAAAGATACAAACCAAGAATAGAACAAGGTATCGATTTTAAAATGACTACAAAAAGGATTATATGGTCATCAAAAATACATAAACCACAACTACTCTTGGCTATGTATTCAATATTAGTGAGAGGATTTTGATTTGAAAGAAGAAATATACCTGTTGAGAGAAACAGGGTGTGATCCTGGAAATCGTGCATTTCCCCTTACCTATAGACCAAATATATATAAGTGTAAGAGATAATCCATCAAGATTGATAGTAAAACGCAAACTCCTAGAAAAATTTAACTAATATGCACTGGTTAGAAGTGTGAAATAAAAATACTTAAACCATATTGTAAAAAATACTTAATATTGCATAACATTGCATTAAATTTAATGGATTGCACTACCTTCTAAGTGAATGAATTGTAAAGTACAATTATTTTAGGTAAACAACATATTATGTGTGTATCATAATGTCAAAGTCATGCTATAGGATTAAGCTAGCATTTGCAACAGTTCAAAACTTAAGAATTTACAAAACAATTTGGGAGAAATTGGAGATACGAGAAATGGTGTTTAACAAATATTGCAAACACCTTGATGAAGGTTCGCAATCTCGTTATCAGACCCTATACCAATACCGTGATGATAAAGTGTCGATACGCTGGATATAGGGATTAGTTCAGCAATACTGAGACTCAGTGTGCCCCCCATATGAAGTCTTGGTTTGGAAACGGTACAATATATTATACTTGGTATGAGATGATACGCACCGGTACCGCGAACCTTTCTTGATGGAAAAGACAAGAATGAAAAAGTTCAGAATAAACCCAGAATATATTCACAAAAACTCTCAAACTATTCTAAAAAATTAACAATAAAAACTCCAAAAGAAATGCTTTCTAGAAAACTGTAAATGAAGACTTCATAAAACTTGCAGTATTATTCACAGATTCAGATTTCAGACAGTTATCACACTATGGTATGTTAAATGGTGAACATGATATACAAATGTAGCAACTTCAAATGGACAATTAATTAAGTGTAGTATTTGAGAGATAGAAGAGAGGTAATAGATTCCATACTGAAGGAGTTAAATCAAGCAACTGGTAACAAATCAGACGCAGAGAGTCTTGCTGGTCGTATGGTATTGCATCCCCCAAGACATCATCATTTGTTATAATTTTGTTTTCCATATGCTCCTGCCAGTATCATAGGATTCCCAAAGTCAGACAACTTACCCAAGATAACTAATAATAATTAGAGCTGCAATTAGATAAATGTTAACACAAGTCAGAGAATCAGGATAAAAGAAATGGAGCTCATGACAATTGACGTTAGGGATCGCACCTGATTAAGAAGTGCTTTAAGCAAGAAAGATCGAAGAGAGTGAAGAATTAAACAGGACAGAATATAAGAAGAGGAAAAGAAGAAAAAAGAGGCTTGCAGCTACTTCTATCCCGAAATAAATTCATGTACTGATTTTCCAGCAACATACAAGTCTCTTTTAATAGCCAGACCACCTTCCAAAATAATTAAAAGAACATATGATCACACCCAGCTAATTCTAGTTGAACCCCTCCCTTGGAACCCAGTCAGGACTCCTAAAACAGAAGATAGCCAAATCATTTCAATTTTAGGAGGACCAACAGGCTGTTTTAGTTCCCCCAAGTTTGGCTCCTACTAGGACTCTTAAAACTAATTAAATTGGCACACATTGGGTGCCTAATTGCAGCCCATATTGACAGACAAAAGACTCTGAAATAATCCATGACGATTAGCAAAACAAATCCTACCACAACCTGAAAATATTAAAGCAGGCATCAATTTTTTATAAGGTACAGCATTTTATTCTAGATTCTGGACTAAATTAAGGAAGATAAGAACAAATGAGACCAAGTGTTACTTTCTGAAGCGAAAGAAATATAGCATCAAAGAACACACACTTCAAATAAAAGAAGCTAATGAGTAATCAGAAAAGTTGCTCGAACATTACTAAACTCTATTCCCTCGCCTTTCTTTCACTTCAAAATTGCAATATCTGATCTAAGAACATTAACAAATTGTAATAGCTGTTCTAAGCACATTAACCAATGTCACAGTTCTACTTCAGCAATCTCTAATTTCCTTCACAACATAGGCACATGTTCATCATTTGAAAGTATGTAGCTTCAGATTATTGAATCAGGGAATCATGTCTAGGAACTCTCTGCAAACCAGATAACAGGGAAAAGAGGAAATAATCATGAAGAGATTTATTATTGCATCACAAATTTAGCCCTATTAAAATCTCAAACTTTAAGATGGTTAGCAAAGCTAATTTGCTTCCAATAAATGATATGATTCACGAGATCTGGTGCAATCCTGTGCCACAGGAATCAGGGAGCTACAACAAAAATTTAGAAGCTCAAGCTAATAAATACAGGCAAAAAGGAGGGAAAAAAATTAATTTTAATAAGACAATTAACTTTCCATGGAACACCCACATGTGAAAGAGTTGCAGTATCGCCATCATCATCATCATCCTGCACAGCTACACCATTCAGATCAAGATCAGAAGACCTTTTCCACTCCGGAGTGGGAGGGCAGAACAAATTTTCAGGACTTTCATGGTAAAACATATAAAGTGACTCAATATAATCCTGCTTATATATCCCTGGAGGACGTGCTTGAGCAAATTTATGTAATGCCTGGCCAGTAGCAAAATCAAACATGGTGTTGAGGAAAAATAAGAAGCTAACAAGAGGTAAACCAAGAGGAAGGTTTGGAATATATGAACACAGCATACATCAGAGACATGCCACAGCTGTGAGCGCATGAGGAAATGGATAATCATAAACCCTGTACGATTATGCCCATGAGTACAGTGAACAAGAATATACTTCTTTGAATGCTTTTGGCGGGAGAGAAACTGCATAACCTGAAACGAAAGCATGATGGAAAAATTACATAACCATGTAATAAATTCTTCCAGATAAGATCTTCAAGAGAAAATTTAGCCAAATTAGAGAACATATATAAGCTCCAAAAAAGAAGCAATTATACTATTATCCAATAAATAACAAAACTTAAGATAACAAAAAGAGCAACAATTTGGATATACACAGCTTTGGAAAGCACATCCAAGAACTGAAAAGCATACATCCATGGTCTGCCGTACCGGTCCGCACCGGCCGTACGGGCTGGTACGTACCGGTCCGGCCTGGGACCGGTACCGGATCAGCGTGGAATCCGGTACCGGTATTTTATTGTGGGAGAACCGGTATGGAACCGGTTCGAACCGGTACGGGACAGGTACGGGACGCCACCGGTATGCCGACCGGTACCAATACGGCGGACCTTGCATACATCCATACTAAATTTAGATAAACAATTACAGCTTCTGTTCATAAGCTTTGATAATTGTTGAATTTAGTTATATCATCCAAGTCAAACAACCAATTAGAATGAACCATGAAACCTGTGTGCATGCCCAGAATCTTAAAGACAGGTAATATTCAAGAACGATCATTTAAAAACTCCAAGGAAAACCCCTTCATTAAACCAAGACTTCTGGGGTACAAAGGAAGGCACCAGGCTCTCCAATAATGATGTTGAAGGTTGCCGTTGGCACCAACAGCTGCTGCCTACCTCTGAATTGATCTTTCTCCATTACTTCTGCTTGCAAGCTTCTGTCAGTAGATATATGGGTGGTGGATCTCTTATTAATTATCATAGATCTTGGTTATGGGCACTTCAGATCTTGAGATGGCTTGCTGTATTAGCCAAAATCTATAGTCAGTTATTAGGTTTGTCTGGCCTTTCTTCTTCCTTCCAATACCTGATTCCATTTTCCTAATGTTCTGTTGGAAGCAGTTAGCATCTGAATACATAAACATACCATTTGTCCTTTTTTTTGCAAATTTTATGATTCTATTGTGTAGACTTATTCTGTTTCCATTGTGTTATTTAGTTCTCAAATGCAAAGTTTATAATTCATGAAACTACCAGATAATTTCAATGGCTATCTAATTGGATTAAAAGCTGTTTAAGCAGTCCTCATAAGATGTTAAATAGGTATCCAGCTTATTCGACCTCACTCTTTTAAGATATATGAGAGGCAAGGCCCTCATCATGGATCTTGGTTAAGGGCAGATGTCTTGCTTTATTAGCCAAACTATATAATCTCTCAGTGAGTTCTATCAGGCCATTCTCCTTTCTTCCAATACTTGCTTTTTCTTCTATTGCTTGGGAAATTATCTCACATGACCCACGTTGCGCTGTAAGCTGCAGGTTTTGATGGACAGATCTCATTGTCTGAAAACATAAGCAGACAAAACCATTTGATCATTGCGCAAATCTTAAGATTTTTAGTTTAGACCTATTTATGTTTAGGATAATTTATTCCCAAATAATGCAAGGCCTTTTAGTTTGTGAAATTACCAAAAACTACATTGGAAGTTTGATTGGATTAAAAGCTCTGTTATGATTATTAAATAGCATCCAGCTGATGTAATATCACTCTTTCGTGAACAGATGTTTGTAAGGACTTGTTTGGAAAAACATGGAGTTGCAAGGAGGCTGGGGGAGTTTGCACACCATTCTGCAAAAATTACAAAGATAGCCTAAACAAAATTCAAATTCAGTAATCAATTGAGATTTTCCATCAAACTTTCATAATCTTGTGTATTTGTTATTGGCACATCAGAACACTACAAATTAGACACAAAAATCAAGTATATGGTAACAGGGTCTGAATTTCTCTTGCAATCTGCCGTAATACAGTACCTCCAATGCTTGAGACTCAAGACTGTACATTGCACCAACACACGCTAAATTTTATTCACTAAACTTTGAATGAAAGGACTTCCAGATTTCCTACAGTACTGTTGGCAACACATTCTTCAAAAATGAATATGGTGTGGCTGCAGCAACTGAGGATTTGAACATTGGGAACGTCAAAGCCCTAAAACAAAAAAACAAAAAAGTCTCTTGTCTTTGGAACCTTGACATATCTGTAGAAGTCATGTTTCATTAGCATTCACAGCAGCAACTTAGAGATTTTTTTTTTTTGGCAGCTTGGTTGCTTTTGTTTATTCTTAACAAGAACTAGATTGGAAATGTCATTTGTTGGAACATTTGCTACTACCATCCTAAGATGCTGGGATCAATTTAGTTTTCATTGAACACTCACTAAACATATTTTAGTGATCGTCTATCTCAAATTCTCAAGACGTTATCAGCTGTTTTAATGTTTCTTTAAGAAAAATTTTGCTGAGGTCATTGTTTTTTACATGCACAACATATGCACAGCATAATTGAGAAGGGTAGATAAATCATAAACTGAATTTGGAAAATCCAGACCAAGCAACATTTACCAGACAGAACAAAACACCAATAACATGATAATTGCACTACAGTGGAACCATCCAAGAGAAGACTGCAAAGCACCAAATAACGGAAATTTTTATTGCCTAACAAAAGGAAGATAAATGTCAAACAAAATAACTAATAGTGAACACTGATCACTTAGTATATGAAAAGGCAATTTTCATATGGAAACATTAAGAGGCCTGTCTTCAAAATGATATTTTAGAGATAGGCAGTTGATATAGTGAGGTGCTCTTCATAGAAGAGAGAAACGGCCTTCCCATTGCAGGATTGTTTCTTTGAGTTAAAACATGATGAAACAAAGTCCATACTTAATTTGACTTGTTTCTTTGGTATCAACATGGTGCTACAAGGTTCATATTTAATCTGATCAACTTATTAAATCAAGAATGCTGTAGTTTTCATATTTTGGTTTTTCACACATGCCTTATATTACAGGGTTTCTTGATCTGGACCTTGAGATTTACAAAATTTTCATGCATGAATTAATACAGAATATAATTAATTTGCATCCCCATTTTCCAGCCAAAAGGACCAATCAACAAACTATGATGACCCACCTTAAAGGCAACTAAAAATATATCCATATCATTATCCAATGTATAGACCAGAACACTAAAACCAAAACTAGAACTTCTCAGTTTGGCTCTGAACTGATTCAAAGTGGGGGCCATTTTCGAGTTTCAGAAAAACTAGTTTATAGACCAAATATAGTACACAGTCAATTTCAGGAAGCATCTTTGCAAGATCAAATTTGAACTTGAAATGTTTGGGAAACATTTCGAAGCATGAATATTGGCTACAAACAAATTTCGGAGGCCAATAAGGTATGCCTTAGTTATTGTAATACAAAGAGTCGCCAAAATCTCTAGCCAATAACCCAGTTTGTTCCTGGACCAATAAAGATTGTTGTCTTCCCATGACTCTATTAGTACATGAGTGTTCATTTACTCGTTCATGGTTTTAAATTATGGAGATCCTATAGTGGTTTTAATGATGATTAGCTTTTCTGTGGGGTTGCAACCATATCATGATGATTAATAATTTGCTTGAGTCCTAAAACCTATTTGAATGGCAAGTGAGCCAAAGCACAGGTTGAATGGGGGAGGGACATGATACCCAAGCAAACTATGACTATCATCTCCACTAGGCTTTGAGAAGCTGCGGGAAGGGCATGGCAAGGTTCCACATTCGTGGTTACAGTGGCAAAGGGTGCTCAACGATGATAATGGGAGACTCAACCCCTTGCTTCGGACAACGCCAAGTGGTTTGGGGCAAGGTTCAACAAGGCTATTATTTTCAAAGTGGCCGAGCTTACTTGATTAAGGCGAAGCTAAATGGAACCTCAACCATGTCCAATTGCAACTTGCTGTGGGGGATATAGTTGGCTTTCGATTTGTTTCAGAGCATGAATGATGAGGGTATGAGCATTGGGACCTTGATTGCTCGCCAGCAGTATGCTTGCAAAGGCCTAGTGACCAAACTTTGTCCCAACAACCGACATTATCTCCACAACTATCAAAGCAACAGCACTCTTAACATTGCTTTTGCTGCTAATGTTCCCTTTAGGATAGATCTATGCATAGAGTTGATGCCAAAAGAGCCTACCATGCTGATGAATTTCACCCGAGTGGTGGTGCGGCTAGACATCACTAGTCTGATTGTGCCTAGCATCCAGGTGGACACATTGAAGATGGGAGTGTGGCAATAGTTTGTATATGAGAGCGTGGGGGTTGTGCTTCGGTTGTGGTTGCCTCAGGCACGACCATAAAGAGTGCACCTTCCCATAGTGCCAACTAAAAAAGGTTGTTGCCCATGACAACAAGGTCTACTGTCAGCAGCAGCCTCCTCAGCAAGGTCTATGGCTACTTCGGCCTCCCCAGCGAAGACACTCTATGGGTCATGGTTGGTGGCCCATCGCATCCCTGACCATAAGGGAAGGTGGTGCAAATGGGTGCTTTCAAGTTGAAGGCCAAATCAACTTCACAAAATTCAGGATCCAGTCACTCGATGACTCGTGCAGCAGAACCACCTACTCGGGGCAATATCGTGCCATCCTATACTAGGAATTGTTCGAAGGTGGGTGTATGGGTGGCAATACTCGAAAAAAGTTGCTCAACACTGCACCAATAGAGCTAGCCCCATAGCCATGCAAAAATCAATGATTGATGCCTCAAGGTCACGTTTCCCGAGTCTCCCTTCTAAGGACTGGTCTAGGGTTCCGCCCATGAACATGGGTCCTTTCATCGCGGGGTCCACGAAGAAGGTAAGAGCAAATGGAAGAAAAAGTGGCATCGAGAGGCTCTTCTTCAAGTTTTGACCCACCTATCATAGCTGATTCCCAAATCAAAGGGGCAGGCCCATCTCATGCCACATCAATAGATGGCAAGGGTAAGGAGAAGGCTAATGTTGACTAGGTCGCACCAATGCCAACAACTGGTCTCTTTCGTTTTGGGTCCGAGCAACCATGTAGATAGAACTCCAATAATTGAGGGGGACAACCAGTGCTTATTGATAGGTCTTCTGGCCCTCTGCTAATGAAGCAAATGGCAATGTCTGCCACCCGCTCCCATGTCACGAGGCTAAAGTCGATCAGGACCCTAGTGGTCTGCTGCTAGACACTACTATTGCGCAACCGACTACCACTAGCTCTAGCCTTGCGGATGCCCAGCAAGCAGCACATAATGCACCGAAGGCTTCCCTCGCCAGTTGTCATGCTTCTAGTTTGTCTACAACATCTCAACCAAATGTGGTAGCATAAAGTGGTTGGCATGGAGTCATCGGTGGTTTAGGTGACAGTCATTCATCGACTACATGCAACCTCTTTGGTAAACTATGGCATCCCAAGGTGGGTCGCCTCTCACCTTGACACTGATTGGAAATATTTTGCATTAATCTTTTCTTTTTCCTTGACTTTTCTACTAAGAATTGAAGACCAGATCCACGGTAGAGCACAACAATGATTAAAAGCATAATTCTAAATCACAGCAAAGGTCCCCCCCCTATTATTCAACATCACGAATGTTGAGACAATGTCAACATTCAAATAGAGTTTTATATTATTATTTTTTAATGGCAAATTACTTGAATATCGTACATAATAAACAGCAATTTGAAGAAATATCTAAGATGGAAAATGATTTTAGATGTCTATGAAATAGTTAAAATCATGTTCATTTACACATATCTCTAGACATGTATAAAGCAATTAAAATCAGACTCTGGTTAAAAAAATAAAAAATATTGTTATCTTAATGTGCTAGTAGATAGATAGTTGATAATCCAACACTATATAAAAGCCTCAATTTTTCAAGATTTTTTACACTTCCAGTCCAATAATATAACTATCTTTCAAATATCTTAATATTAAATTACCCTTATTTGAAATTTATAGCATTTACACTATCCAACAAATGCATTTTTGATAACTTATCTTAAAAATTAAAAAAAAAAATACCTTTCCATCTCCAAGCCCCATTGCTCCTCACATATTCCAGTCTGCTACTGCCATGAGTTCCACATCCCAATATCTCCAAAATCTTACATACTATGGACTACTCCAAATCATGGTATGTCGTACCGTACCAAATCGGACAATACCGGACGTACCGTACCATACCGGTTCGGTACCAATACTAGTGGCGTACCGAAGTAACGCCAAAAAAACTCCGTACTGTACCAATATTATGCAGTGTGGCAACGGTACGGGGTCCGGTACCGCTAAAGCGAACCTTGCTCCAAATTGACCGCCATTCTTCCTTATCCAAGATCCCAATTTCACAGCTATCTCGCCCCTTTCTTCTATGGTGCTATAGAACATAGGCATGTATAAAATTTTAAAAATTTTACGTAATTTTATTTATTTTTTCAAGCACATAAATTATTTTTATTTCAATAAATAACAATTTTTGGCTAGGTTTAGGTTTCCATGCAAATTTAAACCAAATAACCAATATATCACACATGACGCCTCTAAATTTTCTTAAGTGTGTTTTGGTTTCAACAGCTTGACGTACATCAAGCACCAGATATGAGATTCCACAAAAAGAGAATGTTAAAAAAATGTTGCTCAAAATTTCTGAGTGGCACAGGGAATGATAGTAAGAAAAGGAATTGGAAGCATACTTCCAAAATAAGATCAGCACTATAATTTCACAGACCATGAAAGTAAGCAGCAAACAACCATCATATGACTTCGAAGCAATGAATGTGTGAATACAAGCAATAAAAGCAATATCCATTATCTTAAGGGCTTGATGGTAGCCATCTTTATCATCATGAGTCACTTGACCTTCCAGCTTACTATGACTGATCATGATAATTGCATGAATAAGAGAAAAAAGAAGTTAATCTTTTACATGGACTTATATCATAAGTTTGTGTTCTCAGTTTTGAAATCAATAAAAGCCTCAAAACACTTTGGTCATTAAATAGTCCAATAATCATCTTACACGCGTTATGGCACCAAGTAGATCACCAACTCACAAATAATTGGTTGCTACTTAAATTGACAGTGATAGAAAACAAAGAAACGTATATCTAGCCATAATACAAGACAAAAGATGATTTCATTTGTCACAGAATATCTGAACAAGTTGTCAATTTTTCTACCTAAATTGATAACAAAGATTAAATAATAACATAACATGATGTTTTTTGGGGGGTGGGGTGTATAAAAACATGTCCAAGAAATTAGGAAGGAATATTACAGTAAATTACCTCATAAACAAATGTGTTTACAGACTCATTATCTGGCACAGCATCACGTCCCTTACATGGTATCTAAAACAGTAGGAGGAGATCAAATTGTATAAGACCTGACAGATACGTAGACAACAAAAACAACAACAATAAAAATAAAAATAATAAAAAGACAAAGTTTCTTACCTTAACATGCTTTATACCTTGCTTTGTCCACTCTGATGGTGAATAATAGCGAGTAGTATTTGTCAAATCGATCACCAACCCAAGCTGAACAAAGAACCAGACATGAAGTTAAATAGAAGTATCATAGATTTAAAAAAAAAAAACAGAGAGAGAGCGAGAGAGCATTAGGTATCAATCAGGATGGCATCATAATAATATTCAACCATAAATTGCAACTCATAATGCTGCCACATATTCAGAAGTATTGAATTGTGTTCCAAAGATTGTCAAGGATAGCTTAATGGATGGTGCTTAAAAATGAATGGACATTTACCAAATTTAGTTAAAAAAGATCCATCCTAGTTGGAAATTTAAGTTCTCCGGTATAAAAAACATGTTTTCCTATAGCGTCTTGTGAACTTCAATGCTTTGAGTAGTTCCACCTTTTAATTTTTACGTGTAATTCTAAAACCAAAACATTTTTTGAAACCGATCCGGGACTGGTAGCAGTTTCAACTTTTGAGCCTAACTTGGGGACAAATTCATTGCATATGTGAGCTATGCATGCCTGAGGTTATGTTGTTTCTTCCTTTTTCCTTTTTCTTTCGCAAGGGGGAGCATTTTTCAGGAAGCATTTTCCTGAATATCAGGATACATCCAAGCTAACTAGATTTTATACCTTAATCTTCTATCTATTCTAAAATCCATTGTTGTAATTAAATAAAAACTGGATGCTGAGGCATGCACTGCATGTGGATGGCCATGACTTATTTTTTTGTTTATCCTTTAAAATTTAGATTGTTCAACAGGCTGAGAAAAAGAGAGAGAGGGTTGAGATTTGACTACTTCCAAACTGGTGCAAGGATTTGGGAGATTTAAGTAGCAGGTTTAAGAATACATAGTGACTTCCGTGTTGGCAACTGAAGAAAGAGATAAGTTAAAATATCAGGCTTCCGCATTGGGACTCTAAGAAAGAAATTGGTTGAGAGATGAACTAGCACTAGGACTCTAAGAAATGGATTAAAAATCTACAATAAAAGAGAGTGCATTCTCTTTCTCACATGCTTATCACATGAAGAAACCATGGAGCGTGCAGCAAACATATACATGGATATCAAGACAAAAAAGATGAATAAGCCAGCTCAAGCATAATAAGGGATGACAGATTGCCTAACCTAATGTAGACATAGACAAGATCCACAAGATAAATCCTACACAAAAAAACTAATATTAAATGTTGATTTAAATTTAAAAATATTAGAAGAATCTAAAGGGTCCTAATACAATGTGTTTTTTATTAAATACTTCAAGAAAATGAAGTCATCTCTTTAGTGTTGCTAGCACCCTAATTTTAAAAAGTTTAGGGTGTACAAAGGAAAAAAATACATTAATACCTACCAATAAAAGCAATACTTGAGACCTGCGACCAAGCTAGGTCCAACCAAGTATAGCTTGACCCAGCCCAATATTATCTTGCCCGAGAAAACTTTGCCCCCTGCTTCTCCAGGGGCCCACCAATGCAATTGAAATCACCAGCCACCAGAGTGCGGATGCCCTACTAAATCGTGCAAAATACCTCACTCCACAATTCGCGCCACACCCTGTACTCCATACTAGCATACACAGCAGAAAAGCACCAAGGGTCACCATTGCTTTCAGTAATCACCATGATTGCTTGCTGATTGCATCTATTGAATATGTCGAAATTGCCAAAGCCCAACCTCCACAACACCACAATGCCCCCAGATAAGCCCTAGCATTCAATAGCAAAGAAGCCCCAAGGAGGGAATCGACACCTAGCCCGCTATAGACTCCTTTCTGACAATCTTATCTCTAGTAGAACACAAACATCCGGTCCATTTAGATGCACTAACCTCCAAAAGGTGGTAGGAAAGGAGGGCTTCCCAGCCCCGATGCAATTCTAGATTAGCAACTTCATCTTAATGGAGCTGAACCGTCCCCTGGACGAGCACCCTCGGTCCCCTCACTGGCTTCTACCGGGCCCACACCACCCACAGCATCTCCCACGGCCAGCCCACGGTTACCCAAGTCATATGGCTCCCCCACTAAGGCTGCCTTGATTTTCCAAACAACACGCCCATAATCGACATCCTTCGCCACCGTTGCTGACCCTCCCAATCCAGTATCCCCGACCTCCTCGCCATCCACCGTCGGCCTCATTGGCTGATGTGGACAGTAGCTGGTGGCACCTCCTGGCCAGTCCGATCCAGACCATTCAGCCCCTACGACCTGCTCCACCTCCAAATCAACCACCATTAGGGGCAGGGGGCGGCCCCGCCATGGCCATCGTTGCCGAGGGCGACGAGATATGCCAGTGTGGTTCAGTGCGATCCCTCGAGGAAGAGGGCGATGGCTTGAGCTTTTGGGGGCTCGCCTCAGGCTGGGCCTGCGACGGGCCGGCTACCCCGGGGTTTGCAATCCTTCGATCCACAAGCCTCCGTTCCATAGGTGGGCTTCTGGCCCGCTTAAGTTGGCTCATGCCAAAGGCAGCCTCCGACATCGCTACGTCCACACACCCGAGCCCACTAGCCTGGCCCACTGCGCCCTTACCTTTGGCCTAGCCCACCGCGCCCTCCGCAACTCAGTCCTTGACTCCAGTTCAGAGCCGAGTTGACTCGCTCCCCCACCATTCTGAGCCGAGTCTGGGACGAGATACACCTCCGATGACCGCCGACGAGCCACCTACGTCGGCTTCTGCCAGCCATCAAAATCCGGTGACAAGCCTGGAGAACTCAGCCTGTTTTGTGGCGAACTCGGCCCACACTGGGACGAGCCCAAACTAGAGGTAGGCTCCAGGGTTGACTCGGTCGTCTTCCTCAACTCCCCACTCCTGGTGCCTCTAGGTTGTCGAATCTTGGCCATCACAAGCCACGGCCCAAACACAGGACCCCACGCCGGTTCCGGCCCCTCCTCCATCAAAGTTGTCGTCTCTGGGTCGATCTCCACCACCATGGGAGCCGGGGACACCCTACCTCACCCATGGTCCTCCACTAATGGCATCGGCAAGGGGAACCGGCACTCCTCATCCTTATGGCCGATTCTCTGCCGCACCGGTAGTAAAACGACAGCACATTTTCATCGACAAAGCTCTGCCAAAACACCTTAGTTCGCCCCTGGCTTAGGATCCCAAGTTTGAGAGGGTCTAGGGCATTGATCTCCAGTTTCACCCGAGCATAACCCAGCTTCTGCAGCTGATCAGTAAAATCATCTAGAGCCAGTGGCTGGCCCACCGCCGCTGTGATCTCCAAGATCGACACCCTCTCCCAGTACTCCAGCGGCAGGCAAAGAAGCCGGACCCAAACCACTGTCGTCTTCACCCTATCCACTCCAGGAATGAAGTCTGAAAAACCCACAGTTCCATCGCCAGCAGTTGTTCGGCCACCCGCCACAAACCGCCGACCAGGGCCGCATCCCGATCGCCCCCGCTTCTAAATCAGAAGACATAGTGGTCCCCCGCCAACCAAAACATCTCCACATCATAATCGAGCTTTCCTCGAGTTTTAAGGTCCCGGGAGACCCATTCGGCGAGGACTCTTCGACCCAAACTTCAGGTTATGACTGTCGTCTTCTCCCAAGCCTGTCGCAACGCTTCCATGTGGTCCTCCGGCAACTCCAAAACATCAATAAAGTACCTCTAGAACTTCTCAAGCTCCTCTAAAATCCGGCGGCCCGTCCAACCAGGTTGCCAGGGGATCCCCTACACCATGAGGACCCCTTCGTCGGCCTCGCCTTGTGATCACCCATCGTTCAATGCCCACCTTCTATTTGACGAAATCACCCAAACACCCACGAAGATTAAAGCACCCACCCACTACGATCGCTCGAAGAGCGAACTCGTCTGGGTTAATTGCAATAATTGCAGAAAATATGGAAGAGAACTAATTTAGGATGGGCATGTGGATTAAACATCTAAGCCTTAGTGGGAGAGGAGCTCAAATTGCTGGAGGGTCAAGAAAATAAAGAAGTGGGCATGGATATAGAATTTGAAAAAGGATCTCAAAAAGTCTGCTGCAAAATTAAAAATCGTATAAATCTTAAATTAAAAGAATAATGACATCCATAATCAACATAGTTGGGATCCGTGTTCTTTGCTAGTAATAATATATATGCATCATATCTAAATATTATGAATGGGTGATGTCGATAATCCAACACTTCCCATCAAAATATTTGCAATCATCAACCAAAGATCTAGTGTCCCCATCATAACCTAATTAGGATTAGGGTTGTCAGTTAATATTATAACTATGCTTGATGTCTCGATCTTATGCATCAGTGATTCAAAGATCTCAAACCCTTCCCATCTAATAGTCCAAAGCCAAACTTCCTTCACCTTCAACCAAAGTTCTAGTGTCTCAAAAATCCCCACCCATCCACACTCACATGCCTTATACAGACATATACTTGTATGATCCCTCCCTTATTATAATTAACACACATGGCTCTAGCCAACTCCAAAGTACCTAAACTGTAATCAATAATTAAAATCAAATCTTGTCTAGATCTAGTCCAAGCCAATGTAACCCAAATGCTCCAACATTCAACTTTCAGTTCACAAGACACACAACCTCATGCAACCCTAATTCATGGTAGACTACTCTACAGATAAGATTTAGACCAGGATCTAATTTGGCAATAACCTACTCATTCTTAATCCGATCCAACCCAACTTATTTCTCAAATCATACAAAGTAAGCTACTCTCTGAAAAACATCTATCAAGATGAACACAGACATAGAGATTTACAAGATAATTAACAAGATGAGCAAATAGGTTGTGTTCTGAGATGACAGATTAAAACAATATTTTAAATTGTCAATTCATATCATGATCTTGTGTGGAAAGTCAAAATGCGTAGGCTCAACAAACCCAAGTACAAATTGAGGATGCAAAAACAATTTATAAACGTCCTGGTTGCCAAAAATTGTCGGGATAAACATAGAAGTTATATAGACAGCATTTTCTCACTTATATGGTATACTTACTTCCCGCCCCCCTCTTCTTTGCTTATTAATCACTTGTCTTGAAGAATATCTTTTGCCAGGCACCACAGACTCGTTATATGTCTCATCTAGAGGAACTTTAGAAGGAATAATATAACCAATGCACTGACCATATGCAGGGCAATCCAACCAACCTGTAATATCAACATGAATGAAATCTTGTCAAACAGCATGCACTAACAGGTTCTGCACAAAGGTGCATATGAGTAATGTAGTAACTTTCTAATCAATAAGGAAGCATTGGATGATATAAACTAAAAGAAAGGGGCCTCCAGGTGCAAGAGGCCCCTAGCATTGCAGGGTTTGGGAAGGATATATGCAGCCTTACCCCCGAGTGTCAAGAGGCTGTTCCCAAGATAGGATGATATAAACTAGGAATGTAAAAAAAAAATAGAGTGAATAAGCGTCAAGACTCAAATGAAACAACAAAAAGAAAGAAAGCATCCAATTAACAAAATCTAGAAAGGAACAATATGCGGTTAAAAAAAAAAGTAGAAAAAGTGGAAGCTAGGAGGAAGAGAAACATCTTAATAAAAACCATCAGATAAAACAAACAAATCAAGTTTCATAAATTTATTGCCCAAAAAAATGCAAACATTCTATAACCTATGAGTTCCAAAAGCTTTTTGCAATCAATAGTAAGCCGTGGCAAGCAATGCCAAAAAATTTTCAACATTCAATACTGCAGGAGAGAGTCATCTCATGGTAATGTTGTTTTTTGATGTTTCATTACACAAGTTTGCTCAACAGAAGTTCAGCTACATACAGAAGTGGTATTTTAGATTTAAAAAGAAGACTTCAAAAAAATTCACATCTGAAGCATGTACCCACAATATTTCAGGTTAGAATTTTAGTTTTTAAACATGTTTTAGGACAACCTTGGGCCAAAATATTTAAATGATTAGTTCAGTTTCAGACTTGTTCAAGTGGAAATAGGATCAAACTGAAAAGTCAATTTTTAATGTTGAAAACAAAATAAAATAAGAAAAAAAAGGAAAAATAAGTAAAAAAATTTAACGTGGAAAACAAATGGTTTGAGATAGCTCAAGTGAACTTCAGTGATTGGACAAGCCTATCATGCAAGCTACCATCCAGCTACCATTCAATCATCCTTTGATTCATCTATCTTCTATAATATTCAAATTTTGTACTATTTTCAAAACAATAATATTTTAGAACACCCCAACATAAATATGCTGAACAACTGTATGAGCACACATGCAATTAATATAGCCTAAAATCTTTTCTAAACTTGAGACAGGTTGTTTTTCATTATACAGTCTAATATTTCTTCACTTGCACCCATGTGCTGCTCATTTTAAAAAATGTAAAGAATACTTGTTATGCATGCATACAAAAAAATCTATATCCATTGGCAATGATAGAACATATGAAAGCATATCCATGTGTATATATGAATACATATCTATATGTATTAGATTTGCATCCATGTATATAATACATGAAGCATATCCGTATGCATATATGAAAATATTGCCCGCATATACACATCCAGAAGTATGTGTATATACAATGATCCAAGAGGCAACCTCCTACGCATTTACAGGTTTCAATCAACCAGGTTTGAGCTTTTGGTTTTTTTTAGGCACTTAATTCTGTGTTTTCCTTAAGAGTAAAAACTCTGCAATAAGTCTCAACGTTTTGAAGAAATTAGCTAGTTGGGTTGTTTAGTATATAGTTAAAGTGTCTCAGTGTGCATCAGTTCTTTGTATCATGTTTATTAACATAATTTCGCATCAGATTTATGAATCATTGGTTCTACAATCCACATCTAAGTTACACACAATGTTTGAGCTGACGGCTAGATTGAAATTTCTTTAAGGCACTTTTTAGATTACTCCATGGTTATAGTCTTTGCAAAGACATACGATTCATTTACGCACAATTGGAATCAAATTTTGTCTTCCTGGAAAACACTATTGGATTTGATATTGGAATCAAATTTTGTTCCCCTTGAACCAATTCATTAATTTTGCTCGGAGTACAACTTGCCTAAATGTGATTTTCTAACCCTAACTTCTAGAAAGGAACAGAACTTGTCTTTTACACCATCACCAATTCACCACAAAGAATATGAATATGCATAATAAACATTCTTCTTCATTCCATTGATTGTATTTGTATCAAATAAATGAACAGCAGCTATAATAATTACGAGTACCATTTCCTAAGAATTCCTTCAAGGTCAAGACGATAGCAAAAAGAAAAGTAAGCAATATTAGTGTAGATCCAACCTTAAGAAATTAGAAGGATGGAATGCATACCTTGAGGGACTTCCTTAACTCTTCCGTAGGATCTACCACTTCTATTTTGAGACATGAAATCATTTCTCATTGGTTGTGAGAACCGCTTTGCGCCTTCGTCTTGGTTTTCTCTTTTCAACCTACGCTTCCTTTCTTCTCGTTCCTATTAAGACAAAGCAGAAAGAAATGCGTACATTCACACATATAACTAGGTAAGTATTATAAGAAGTCTACCACTAATGCAACTAAAAACCAACATGACTAAAAAGCATCATAAGACAAATTACAAATGACAAGAAAAGTAAAATGAGATGAACATAGGAACGATGAGGCAACAATTGTTCACCATATTCTAAAGAGTTAAAATATACCCAAGAATACAAGAGTTAATAAAACACATGAGGATATATGCTTGACGATAAAGACATTAAGGACTGTATCAGAAATAAGCCCTTTCTCTAAAAGGGCCGCCGACTTAATAACGTGTTATAGATGATGTAAACATGCGGCCAGTTATCGTGCATAACGAGCATTACATACCCTGCGCATGGTTGTAACAGCAGACTCCGCATGCTCTTCATGTATGATTTCACCCTCAACCTGTTCTTCATAAGGTGCGTCATCCTCTTCAGGTAAAGGAGACGCATTCAAGTCCATGGAGAGGATCATTCAACATCCACCAGCGCATAAACCTAGTGGTTCCTTAGTGAATTCACAGCTGAAGATAAAGAATACATTTCAACTAAAAACTTTAAAACAAATTATACCAACTAAGAATTAACAAAAAGAAATACTGAATACAAGTCTAATGGTACAATCATTAATATTTAGAAGTGTACAAATAAAAAAACAACAGCATAAAACCAGCAAGGTAATGACAGGTATTTATGCAAAAGAAGTAATTACAAATCCATAGTACAACAAAAATGCATCATCAAAACTCTCAACAAGGATGGTCTGCAGTGGAATATCAAAGTATAAAAGGTTGTCATTAAAAAAAAAGAAAAAAACTAACTTCATCAGTTCTAAATATAAAACAAGAGATTAGTTGGCGAAGGCACCAGACCACAAAAGTTCAAGTGATTAGGATAATTGTCAAATTCATAGTACATCGATTTAAGAGATGAAAAGGCTGATCGCTGAGTTAAGTGATCAAGCATGCACTACCTTGTATTATTGTCGCACTCTCTTTGATTTCCCCCTCTCACAAACATTTTTCAGATGGTGCACTTCTTATTACAAACTTAAAAAAAAAAAAGATTATCCTCACAATGTGCTAATGAGGCAATGGAAACTTTCGAAAAGTACGATGCAGTTTGCATGAAATCGGAGAATCAAAGATCTCATAATTTATCTAGCACGATCATTATGTAATTCTAAACCCCACAGTGAGATATTAACTCAAGCTGTCATTAGTTTCCTAATTATATAGGATCAGAAATTTGGATAATCCCTAACATAGAACAATATGTTAATAAATTGGAGTAGCCAATAAAGGTGTTGCAAGTGAAGACTGTATAAGTAACTGGAGAATTAAAGATGAAGAAAGTTACTCTCAGATCAAATAGGTTAAGTTGGTCGTGACAATGCAAAGACTTCTCCATGAATACAGTAGACAGAAGAAGGTAGTCCCAAAAAAATCTGAAAAGTTCAGGATTTTTTCAAGAACTGGAAGAAGAACTGCGAATTACTGTTGAAATTTCAACACAGCAAGCTGATTCCCTCTAGAGGTCCCATACGAATGTGCAACATACTCCAATGACATACTGACCTATTATCCAAAGAAGCACCAGAGATCAAGGTCCCAGAAAAATCCAAGACACCAGAAGAATTGCACAAGATCGTCTTAATTCCCACTTCCATCACACGTTACCAAAAAGAAGAGTCAAGAATTGTTTTTAAATTTTCGCCAATTCCCTCTAACGATTAAAGAGGAGCACATGGATAGCAGTTCGCGTGCACGTTTCGAGAAAAGATCAAGGCGCGAAAAGGAAAACAAATACGGAAAAGGCAGCAGCGGAAGAAGGCAGCAGCACCCGCCACCGCAACGGCCGCCTGCTGTTACCTACTATCCGCTGCAAACGATCGAAAGGGGGAAGCAAAGAAGAGGAATAGGGGGAGAAGATGATAAAAATAGAATTAGCGAGACCTACCGGCCACCGCGTGCTGCGGCCGGCGGCTGTGTCTGCCGTCGAGTGTTACCGCCCTCCGGTTCGCCCCTTTTTCTCGTGTTCTCGGCCTCTTCTTTCCTCTGCTTCGCTCTCTTCTTCTTGCTTTACCTCGCTCTCAAGAATTGGGGTCTAGGGCACACGGACAGATCAAGCCGGGCTGGGGACACGGGTGAGGAAGGCATCATAAAAACCAGCGCCCGACCCGCCTTATATAGGGTCCTGCGCCGGGTCCACCTTTTATACCTACCCCCGTGCCCGACGCGCCTGAAGCGGGCCTGACGTCCGGTCCACGGCCCGGGCAGCACGGCGATGGAAATATAAAAATATAACTTTGGAAGATCGAGTCCCTTGGATCTACGAAAGATCCACTGTAATTGAAATTGAAATGTATGTCCTCTAATTCTTATGGTACTAAACATTGTTACCTTCTTCGACATCTTTGTGCCTAGGTGCGCGGAGCCGAAGGGCCAGCTCAACATCCTGGAGAGTGACTCGGCCACGGTCATTAGTTGGATCGGAGGGGTGCCGGCGGCAACCATCCGTTGCTTCGAAACATTTGGACAATGATGAGGGATGGAGAAGCCTTTCAGGCCAAGTATATATTTCGTGAAATCAATAGGGCTGCGGATTAGGTGGTTGCCTATGTAGTCAATCATACGGATAGCGCCTTGTGGACTGAGGATAGGAAGTTGCTCCAGGCACTCTAAGATATTTAGTTTTCTAATTTTATTGGGTCCTAACAAAAAAAAAAAAATAGTATCGCTTGAGATAAAATTTTATGTATTTTGATAAGAAAAGTTTAATCCGTTGAAGTGATCTTTTAAAGTAGATTAGGCCAAATCTCTAATCTTTATCCTAACCTTTTTAAGGTGACCCTCCAGTACGAAAAGGAGAGAATTACCATGAAATTAGAGAATGCTGCAACATAAAAAAAAAAAAAAAACGTTGCAACATCTGAGAAAAAATTTGTATTCGAAGCTAAAGCATCTACAAGAATATGATATAAGTTATCTTCTTTTCTATCTTACCATCGTATCTTCTTATTACATAACATTTGTATTTTCTTTTCGTAAATACATTGTGTTGATACCCGAAAATTAGTTAACCGTTGACCAACTACATTAAATGATCAAAAAAATTAGGTCGATTAAGATTTGGTTAATTATTTCTGCTATGACAGTTGCTATGCTTGTACTTGGCCTGTTATTAATCAATGAGAGGCTATAAATAGGTGGCTTGCCGATGAAACTAATTTCCTAAAGGAAGTGATCCAAATATAGGGCAATTACTTGGGAGAACAACTATCCGAAAGTAAGTTATTTATATAAAAAATTGCTAGTAACCATCAAAAAGGAATTATCAAGACAAGTTAGTGCTTGCTCTATCCATGTCTTGAGGCTTTAAGCTCTATCGAGCAAAGCTTCAAAGCTTTTCGAGTCCAAAACTACTTTTGGATAGTATCAGGGGCTTTGGTGAAAAATCTAAAAATTGTTTTGACTTTACGAGAAAGTTAAAAAGGTTGTATGGAAGAAGCTCTATTTTGAAACTTCCTTGCAAAAATACTTTTTGATGGGTGTCGAGAAGTTGTTTTTTTATCTAATAAAATTTTCATATTGACCCAAACACCTAGAAACAAACCTCATAAATACATCTTATATTATATCATATCATATCTATTTATACGCCATCTTAGTAATTTAGCTAGCAGCTGAGAGTAAGCACCATATGAATCAAGTAGATGGGGGACCAGATAGAGTTCCAACTATGCTAAATTGCACCTAGTGAGAAGGCATAGTTTGAAGGAAGAAGGTTCGATTATGGCATTGATAAGCAAACTGAAAGCTCAAGACATAGCCAACATATAAGATGAATAATTGGCAAGAGTATACTAAGATGATTGAATCGATTTTCAGAATATTCCTAAAATGTAGAAGATTATATTATAGACCGAAGTAAAGAAAGATGACAGTGTAAGACGTCTAAATTGACTAAGAATGAAAAGATATGATTATAGGCCTAAAAATTGCAAAGAAATCTTACTGATGAACGTGCATAGTTAATGATAACTAGCGTTAGTTATCAAAACTACTAGAAGTAGAGACTAGATATGGAAGCATCCATAGAGTGTGCAGTTACTATTTGTTAGTATAAATAAGTAAAAATTATATTTTATAAAGGATCCTTCAAGAATATTTAATCAGAGAACGCAGCATACTAAACGTGACGTTCTTAGATTATTGAGGTTTAGGTTATCCGAGATGTGGATCACCGCTGATCTCATTTTAGTCGCCAAACGCTACCAAAGGAGTTGCAAGACGACCCGCCGCATCGCGCGTGGCGAAGGCAAAGGCGTAGCCTTTTGTCCGTGGAGGCAGCGTCGCCACCACCACGACATCGCGATGAGCCCGCCGCCGTGGTCGCCGTCATCCTCCCCCGTCATGGTCTCGGCTGAGGAGGCGCTCCGCGTCGTCTCGAGCATAGCCCAAGGCCTGCCGTCGATCACCGCTCCACGAAGCCCTAAGGACGTCCGCGCTCCCGATCCTTTACCACCCTATCGGGCCTCCATCAAGGTTTGACGATCCTCTTCCCTCCTCTTCAATTCTTGAATCTCATGGCTTGCTGGTTTCAGTAATTCTTGGATTAAATTATAAAGATTGGATACTGCTTTTATTACTTTGCTGGGGATTGATGCTGGAACTGTAGGTTTCAGTTTACTTTTTAACTAGTCTGATTGGAAGATTGGGTGCGATGAACAAGAACATCGACGGGATTTTTGAGCATTCGATGAAAAAGTTCTATTTTTGATTGATACAAGTGGTCGAGCACCTTGAATGCAGTTATGAAAGTTTAGGAGGATTCGAACCATATTGAAAGGAATGCTGATGCTTATGGTATTTGTGGGTGTACTGTAAAAATTATAATATTTTATGATTTTTTTCTTAAAATTACAGCTTATGATTTGAGACAATTTGGTGTTTGGTAGTACACTGAAATTTCATAAAATCTCTCAAATCATGGAATTAGAAATTTCTACTCTAAGCAATACTTTCTAAGTTCATGATTTGTTCCTCTATAGCCTTTGAACTTTTCAAGTTTGAATTTTTCTCCTTTTTAACAACCAAGCTTCTACTTAAAAAATAAATCATGTTTCAAAATTGAAAAGTTGTAAATCAAAGAAACAGATAAGATCATGATTTCGAAATTTAAGATGTCTAAACACAACCTACATGGATGAAATTTTCAGAATTATGGCACGTAGATTTGTCAGATGGATTAGCAGCCCCATAGGCAAAAGTGACTAGCCAAGACTCCATGAGGAAGCCAGCCCACTTAGTGGAGCTCGTATACCTAGGTGCTTTTCTAATGGATAATCCACTCCTTGGCTGCCCTAGAGGTCCAAAGGTAAAAATTGCTCCCTTCCTCACCCGATAATCCAACAATGTTAGCTGCTTACGGACATTTTCTAAATATAGCATGTATAGATTGTGTCAGAGGCCATGACCGTGCAAAAACATTGGACAAAATGGCTCTTACTGCTTGTCTCATGCACCGTTTGAGTGCCTATTTGGAGATGCCTCCCCCTAATGGCTGTGAGGTGCTAGATTGGCCCTTAGTATCAGGAATCTTCTACTTAGAATGGTGCACCCATGTCAAAAACTCCTTCGAAACTCGTTCTAACTCACTTCACAAGTGTTTCTTTCTTTTTTTTATGAGAGCCACTTACTCGTACTTGCCCTTTTTGTACTCACATCCACACCTGCTTTTTGTACTAAAGGTTGATAACTTGCTGCATCTTGTGCCTTAGGTGTGCCTTTAATACTGTTTTGGAGGTTACCTAATAACATGGTAGAACGACTGGCCAAGTATGGCTCATTTTAGTACATTAGTTACGGCAGTTGAAAGCTTTGTTGATTGAATATGCATCTTCAAGTCACACTACCAATAGAATTGTTTCATGATAACTGGGCTATGGTTTATGAACTTGTGTTTCATAGGAGAAGCAAGCATGCACACCTTGTCTTACTTGAGATAATTTTGAAATTATAGAAGTCTGCGCATGTGATATAGTATCTTTGAATCAAGTGGCTGACCTTTTCACTGCTTGGACCAGTGAAGTTCTTAAAATTATTCAAGAGACTGAAACACTTTGGTTTGGTATCTAAGTTTTTACTTGTGGTGGAATGTTGTAGGTTGAAACTGCACCCTCGTCGTCACAAGACTAGCGGGTGGCCTCTAGACCACCCTTAGACAAGTTACAAGGAGAATACAAGTGGCACTTCACTCACAAGTGTCCAAAGGACTTAACATTTTGTAAAATTAGATCAAGTTGCAGTGTTAGGTGCAATCCTATGCACATCAGTCTGAAAAATAACTTCATCCCATTCAGCATAGATTGAATTCTAAGATCAAATCATATTGAGTTAGCTTTCTAATGCATCTCGAATCACCTTAATCGGAGCTCAAACGAGAAAGTTATGGCTATTTTGTTGAAGCCCTATCATGCAGGCACATTGCCAACAAAGTTCTATATAATTACAGAAATGCCATTCCATGGTTTATTAATTTAAGGATGATTTTCTAATATTTTTAATCATTTTTTCCTGTTTCTTTCTTTTCTAAACATTTGTTAGAATCCTAGTTGATGCCCTTTAGACAAGATTTATTCTAGAAGGCTTTCTTCATAAGTTAGTCGAGTTTGAATTGAGTTTTGAAGGACCTCAACTTACACTCAATCATGTTTTGCAATCTCGACACCAGACCCTATGCCGGTGCCCAACCATTACACCACGTATCAAGTGCCAGTACGATATATACCTTGTTAATGCTCGACAAGAGAGGCATACCAAGTCTTGGTATCTTGTTGGTATGGTATGGTACGCCCATATCGGGCTATACGATCCGAAGTTGCAAACCTTGCCTTCATGCAAGGGCTCTAGAACCTACAATATACCCCATTATGTACTCAGTTTTACTAATAAAATTTACTTTCTTTTGAGTACACATTAGTTTGTGGTTGCCGTCCATATCCTTTTGCACAATAAATTCTACACGAGCTCTAGTAGATTTGAGAATCGGCGAGCACTTCAAAGGTATAAGTCAGGGATTCTTTGGCGACAACACAGGTCTTTTGGTAGCAAGGCAGTAAAGCTGCTAGTTATCCTTCCTAATTACTTAGCTTCTAGTTACCTTTGCCTTAGATTTTAAACTCATAATTACATTCAAAATTCTAGGTTTAGTTTACTTTTATTTGGATAGCTCTAAAGCTCGTGCTAGGCCTTCTAGCTTGCTTCATGGAGAGTTGATGATGAGATGGTCAGATCATTGATTGTGGTGGTTCGCTCATTTATAAAGATGCCCAAAGTTGAAAATTTGGTTATCGGGCATTATTTGGGCCCACAGTCTGACCCAAGTAAATAAGGCCTTATAATTAATTAGCCATCTTCTCTCTCTCTAAAAAAAAACAGCCACCATAGGGGCCAATATGATAAATTGATGCCCAAATAGTGGTTTCCCTACTCAGTAGGAGCTGTAGAACGATGACTAGCCAGTCTTAGCAAGCTCCTCTTCACCCTCTCCCTAACCTCATTGCTCCTTCCTCCTTCCTTTTGTGTTGTGTTTTCAGACTTCGCAACAAGAAGTATTAATAGTATGTACTCCTTTTCTAAGATGTTGGAAGATTCGATTTTGAAAGCTCATGCAGGAATATTGGATCCAAGAAGCTGGCCATTGAAGTTTGGGGATTTAAGAAGGTGACAGATCTCCTTGGAAATTGACATAGACCTTTTAAAAACTAAGAGATACCACTGATGTTGCTGGCATTTTCTCTAATGCTCCGGATTCCATTGAGCTGGAGGACTACATTGCTGTGGAATAGTTGGCATGGTTGTCTTTTTTTGATTGGAAGCTTTTGTTCATTCTGAGGCATAATATCTTATTATACTTAGTAACCGATTATGTATTTTTTCTTTCCTTTTTTTCCCTATTTTCAGGGAGAAGTTTCTTCGCTTGTATAAAATATGCATCTAGATACGCCTCTTTGGATTGTTATTGCAAAGTGGTCACATACATGATGCAAAATGGAGTACGGCTGAGTTACTGTTGCTCTTTTGCAGAAGATGGCAACAGAGCAACAGTGAATACTCTGCAAATTTCCTTGTGCTGTCACAGTATCCTCCTGGAGTCAATCTAGTTGTAATTATATATGGTTGTTTAACATTATTATGACATACACAATACTGGAAATGTAGTCCCACTTTTATTTTGTTCCTCAACAAGCTTCTCCCATCAAAATAATACACTTATAGGTAGTAAATGCTGCTTTTGGAGACTCATTAGGTTGCGGCTGTTTCATGTACATTGGCTCTTTCTTCCCTACAGTGGTCCAAGAACGATTTCTATTGTGAATTCTTCTTCAGCACATATGGTTGCTACAGCTGTAGTTCCTGATGAAGTAGATAAAATCAGGGATGTGCTACAAAAATGGAGTGATCTTGATAAAGTTGACATCATTCTAACTTTAGGTGACGTAATACTTCTAAAGTTGAAATAAATGTCTGTCCTTATTCATGCTTTTCATTTTGCATAGTTGCCTTTTATTATATTTTTGTCTAACAGGTGGAACTGTCTTTTCACGAAGAGATGTTATGGCTGAAGCTACAAAGGCTCCAATAGAGACAGGAACATTTGGTCTTGTGCTTGTGATGCTCCAAGAGAGTCTCAAGGTATGATCATGTTTCATGATAATTTTGTCAGTGGAAGTCTCAAAAGAGCATATTCTGCAATGCATTCATGCTCCCTAAATTCCAATAATAAAATACTACTACTATTCCCAAACATTTGATTTTTCACCCAATCAATTTCAACTTAATAAAAAAAGAGTCACAGTTGACAAATGATGATTTTTGTGATATTTTCTTTTTTTTTTCTCTCACAAATTATATTGAAACGTTTCCAATGTTGGGAATATTTAATCTGTTCCTTTTATTTGCTTGCGTAATCTAAATGGTTCCAAATTTTTGCAGAATCACATATATCTGCAAATGATGCATGACCTCTTATGCTGAATTTGTTACTCTGTTTTATATAATATTTTACATGCATACATACTTGGTGAATGCGCATGTTCTTGGTTACCATAGAAAAATATGTATGGCCGATGATGGAACACATAACTAAATTGCAGCTTTTTGTACACATTCACTTTGGAGAAGTTTTTAGGATTCATGCTTCTCTTGTATTGTTTGCCTGCAATCACATAATTTTTTTTTTTATATGAATGAATGTTGAGGACCATAGGTAGTTGACTATAAAAATCTTGAATTTGTTGATTAAAGTCAAAGTTTGACGTACCAAGCCATACTTGTCCATACTGGGCATAGCATATTGTACTGGTATGGTGAAAGGGCTTGATGGGGTATTTCATGAAAAAGTGGTGCCGTACCATATCGTGCCGTATTGTACCAGCAAGGTACCAATGCGAGACCCAGTGTTTGGATGTAAAACCTTGATTAGAAATATATAGAAGATGCATATTTTCATTCTTTGCATCATCCCTTTATTTTGCTAAGTTTATAATCTGATCACTGATCCAAGCGAAAATGCATTGATTTCTGTGAGAACAGGTAACACCATCTGCAATGCTCTCTCGGGCTGCAACTGGGATCAGAGGATCGACATTTGTGATGACATTTATCTGATCCTCATAATTATTCTTCCATTTGCACTTTTTTCCACTTCTATCGCTTTCTAGGCCCAGTTTTTTTTTTAACTGTTGCAACTACCATCTTAAGACTCAGTTTTCTTTGCAATTGTCAGATCATCAACATGCCTGGTAATCCAAATACTGTTGCTGAGTGCATGGAGGCCTTGATGCCGGCATGTAAACATGCTTTGAGGCAGATAAAAAGGGGATGAAGGAGAGAAGCATCCTCGCCATTTTCCGCATGCTGAAGCACAGCCAGTGGACCAATGGGAATGTAGCTTGAAGATCGCGGCTGCTCGTTCAGAATGCTCATGCTCTCAAAGACACTTACAAGCAGATGGACTGCGTAGAATTTTGCCATTTCATGTTGAAGGCTGCTGTAGAAGAGGTAAATCAAGGATGATTGTTCACTTGGAGCAAAACGTTGATGGAATGGATTGCAACTACCATCTTAATTACTATTTGCACAGAGCGTTGATGTGTAGGCCCTGTAATCACTATTTGCACAGAGGCATGTACAAAGGACGTGTACTTGTGACATTTTTTGGAGGACCACTCGTCGTTAATGGAATGGAAAATGATTTCTTGTTGGTTGACCCTTCCGGGGGGGCTTTCCTGTTGTTTGATCTCTTGTATGCTGGGCAATTTATTCAAATTTTTACGGTCATTTTTCATTTTTTTCTTTGTTGCCTCTCCTTTCCTGCTTGCTCTTCTGAATAATGGAATAACTAGGTCTTTTAGGGCCTGTTTTTCCATGGATATGTTGGTTTTTTTGGTGGGGGGGGGGGTGGGGGGGGGGGGGGTGAAGCAAGTAGGAAGACAACATGGGAGAGAGGATGTTTTTCCAATCTGGGAAAATTTGGTCCGGAGAGTACCCAAAAAAATTAACATACTGGAAATCACTTTGCAGAGAATTATTTTTCAAGATTTTGTGGTCTGTGAATTTTTGACATATAGTTGCTAAAGTACAGGAAAAATATGACTCGGATGCATGTCACTCATCGGGGGCGATATTTAGTTGGAGAAGATTGTGACTCTCGATCCAGCCATTTGGTTGGAGGAGGTTCCATTCGCATTCTGATTCAGAGGAGAATGGAAATGTCCCAATTCCCCAAAATTCAATATCTATTCCTTTCTAGTATTCAATTTGTATTATGATTTCGGTCATGAACCAAATGTGTCGGAGGATATAACTATTCCGATTTTTATTTCAATCCATTTCGATTGCAATTATGAACCAAGCATGCCTTAAATGTTTTATTACTCGAATGTAGGATACAATTATAAGGTGTTGGCTTGGCGTTGTAACCAACCTCACCTCACAACAATCGGGTTTAACCAACTTAGATTCAGACCTGGAAAGAAAAAAGGGCATTCTAAGCTGTGAAAGGGTTCGTGGAGAAGCAAACAAGGGATTGGGAGCCATGATACGGGATCTATTGGCATCACCCATTGGTTGACATGTAGCACCAAATTTGTGGGCTCTCTCTTTAATAGACGAGCAAAACCAAAATGTGAATAAACTATTTTTTGCACTGTGTGCACTACATGGCCGTGCACGCCGCCAATCATTTCATTCTGCTCATAAGACTAATCTCCATGGCAGCCTCTTTGATGATAACTTCTAATCTAGTAATCCAACTGGGATTGTGTCTCCTAATTGGAAGCATTCCACGACTCTCCAACATAAAAGGAATGTACCAAGATGAGGCAAAATTTTTTTGATCTTGGTTCCATGTAATTTATGCCATTAAAAGAATAATCCTACCTTTTCCTGTAGTGTGCAAAAAATTGTATAATTGTTTTCATTTAACACCTCTTGATATTTCTATGACGAATATTAATTTCTTTATTTCTATGTGTCTCACATACTATTTTATAAGTATATATGAAAAAAAAGGGAGAAAAGCCAAGAAGATGGATCATTTTAAGAAGATCCAGACATCTAAGTTTCACATCTAGAGTTAGCATCTTCCTTTTTATTGATCTCTTGACCCATAGAAATTGCTACAATATATGAATTCATAGATTCTTAAATGATTTCTAATAAAACAAGTCGCGGCATCCAACGTGGCGTCCGGCAAATCCCCATCCTGCTCTTGGAACGAAGGGAAGTGCTCCTTCAACAAATTCCCAAACAACTCATCGAAAGAGAAATCCCCATGCATAAAAACAAATCAGAAAAGAAGAAGAAGAAATGCAAAATTTGTCCATTTCACATTAAATCGAAGCAAGTGAGAAAATGTGGATCGGATTACCTTAAAATCATCGATATCCAGAATGAGAGGAGTAGCCATAACCGTGAGATTAGAACTCAGAGCAGTGTATGGAATTAAAAATGGTTTTTTGCCCCCTTATTTTGACTCTAGATGGAAGAGATTTTTTCTCTAGGTTTTTAGGAATAGGAAGCAATGTTTTTTTGTTGTCTTTTGTTTTGTGGTTGGTTGGTTGGCGGGAGAAGCGGGGAAGTCGTTTCCGGCGGATGAGGTCCGGCTGCCGAAACTTTGGGTGAAACGTGGGTGCAAATTGCCGAGTGGCGTTATCGGGAGTCTCTTTCCGGGCCAGTTCGACCTGGACCGAAGGAGGCCCATTTCTATGTACCATAAATCCATAATCGATCAGGCCAGCCGCTGGAGATCGCATCATTTAACCACGAAGGTTGCTCTATTAGTTCTTTGAGAAGGTGGCATCCAAGTTATGTGCATAAAACTTGGCTTCAGGACTATTTAATGGGGACAAGCAAAAAGAGCTTATATTATGCGCATGATGGTGGAAAAGGGAAAAAAAAAATCAAAATGAAGAGATGGCAACGGAGGCAGCAAAGGTGGCAGGTGTCATAGCCCCACATTAACTGATAAAAGATACTATATTGGTTTATTAGCTTGGGGCATTCCTCATCCTAACTGTTTAAGTTTTTGAGTTATAAGATCATGACAAGTGATATCAAAACCTAGTCCATTATATGTCACAATTTTTATGAGCCTTTACTGGTTATATAAATCCCTCACCGGAGATACAAGGGTAAGTCGAAGTTGAGCCACAGGTCGATCCCCTCTCTTGAGTAGGATAGGAGAGATTGTCATAATCCCACGTTGACTAAAAAAGATGCCATATAAGTTTATTAGCCCGGACAGGTTCTCTTTCCAACATCTTGAACTTTTGAGCTATAAGTCCATAGAAATAGGGTCACAAATTACGACCTGCACTCCAATTGGACCAAATATGAATCTCACTGCATTAGATCTCCAATTTAAGTTAACAAAAACTAATTCAAAAAGGTTAATCTAGCCACATGGAGAAACCTAAATCCAACCCAGTGGAAAGCTAGATTTCACTGGTTTGGGTCACGGTGGAATTCGACCTGACTGAACTCGCTTGCAGCTCATAAGCTGCTTGATCTCAGTGAGACCTGAGAGCTAGCACCCAGAAGACAAAGCAACGACTGAGAAGAATCTATTTATCATTGTAAAGAAATTGTAAATGACCATAAAGCTTCTTTGAGACAAAGTAGCTAATCCACAAAACTGAACTAGGTGCTATGTTTTCTGTTTTTGAATGAATATGACCTAGGCCACAGGCTAAAGAATATAGGTTTTTTATTTGTTGGTAAAAATATAGCCCAGTTCATTACCACAAACCTCTCCCATCCTGATAACAGAATCGAATCAAAAACCTGGATGTCAGGCACAACAATAAAGAGATTTCATCACCAGGGGAAGATGGCACCTTAAGGTGCTGATATTCACCTGCCATGAAGTTGCACTAAATGCTAGCTTCTCTCCCGGATTTGTACTGATTTTTATTTGTTTTTTTTTTGCATGTGGAAAAAAAGTCTTCCCACATATATCTACAGGTCACTCAGAGAAGTGGAAAAACAATCTCCACAAATTAAAATTCCGAAATGTGGGCAGTTATGAACAATGGCATGTCTTGCACATTTTCCTAAAAAGCAGTCATATTAACACGAACTAAATACGATAACGGAGTTACATATGTTACATATTATTACATGAAAAATTTGGGAAATACTAGTAGTTGACTTATACATTTATACAGGGACAAAAAGATGAACCCCTGAAACAATGAACAAGCTACAGATAGAAAACTAACTAAAGCTCCCAGAAACTTGATTTGGATCTCAATTAATGAATGGATTATAATCTTAGTTTAGTTCTCCACATGCATCCAACAACCTTCTTCGGAGATGGATCCTCTGGTCCCCTATCGCGCTGTCCAGATGTAAAATATAGCCATCCATCCCAGAAACCAACCAACGTGGTCTTGATGCGGAAAGGCATCCGCCCAATCACCGACCAAGTCTGCACAAATAAAGGAGCAGCATTTAAGTGGATTGGAATAAAAGTGATAATCACAGTTATTAGTGTCAGAACTCTTTACAATAAAATGGATTTTTTAACAGATATTAGAAGTTGTCATTTTGAATTGAACAACTGGCAATTACTGTAAGCTCAAAGAGAATTAGCAGAATTGCCATCATGCTGCATGTTACAGGACAAGAAGGATTATTTAACCAAATGACAATTCCTTGTTCCTGAGGTCAGAGCTTCTAAAACCAAATGACGAAATGAAGGTGTGGACGAGCTAAATATATGACCAAAATATGGCCATTCCTTACTAAGCAATTTATCAGGTGCCAACATCTGGTTGAGAGATGACCATAAAAATTCTCAATTTTTTTGCCAGATCACACGTTCAATCCCCTATCTTGAACCTGTACACAGGATAACCTTTGCAATCGAGGCAACAGATGGGTTCAGGACACTTGAGGCCAAGGAGCACTAAAAACAGTGCTAGAAACGAGTACTTCATGTCTGTAGGTTATTGTTTAATGCTTTAAAATTCAGTTCTAAGAAACTGGTTTCCCACTGTTATCAAGTAACAACAAACATTAACACATACGATTACAATGGGACCTAATTACACCAACTTTGAGTGATATGGATCCTATTTAGCAATAGGTTCCTCTAAGAGGCTAATTGCCAGATAGAAAGTTCAGTCTCTGGTTCCTTATTATGAACACCAGTAGATTTGTAAAGAATAACTAAATGCAATTATTCTTCTTTATCTAGTGCAATATTAAACCCAAACTCCTGATTGCCCCTCTATCTACTAGTCTCCGCATTATATATAACTATAACCACTCCCATCTTGTGTAAACATACCACCACTTAGCTCAGTTCTTACTTTGAGGGAGAGAAACGAGAGAAACAAGAGAACCGCACCTCCCCAAACTGTTTACCAACTTAAATGAATAATTTTATAAAAAATATAATACTGGGATACCACAGCCATCCATACTACCACTCACATGCACTGCATATAACACAAAAGACAAATAAAAATTTTGTGAGGCAATTCCTATGATAGAAATCGAAGTGCCTTTGAAAAAGTCTATTCACTATTTTTAGCCTGTCTTCTAGTATTTGAGCCTTTTGATTGCACTCAGAATTCTACTAAGCTTATGCACAAAACCAAAAGAATGAAACTTGTAGATCCAAAACAAAATTGACTAGGGATAAGGAAGCAATATTGGCCAACCAGACCAGAAATCATTGAAAGGGTGCTTTCCAATTGAAACCAGCTTGACCGGGCAGTTTGGATTGTATAACCAGATATAATCATGAGCACAGCTCTGCATTTCTTAAACTTGTTTCTAGTAGCATGGTGGTTAAATCTATTTTCTTCATGTAGGATAACTAGGTTTATATCCTAGATCTTTAACACAATAAATCTATCTAACTATTTATTAACATAACAATGGCTAGCATGTCACAAATTCATGCCAATTCTACCAGTTATTTTCTTGTTTTATACATTGTTTGATAGCACAACCAATAGGTTCAGATTGTTTTAATGGCAATCCAGAAAAAGTTTGGCTAAACCAGGATTTTTCCTGGATTTGATTGTAACTGGCTCAAGCCGCTCAACCATCATGTCTAGTCTACTCTTTAAAACACTAATATTAAAGCAACACAGCTATAAAAAAAATCAGTTAATTAATTAATAGCAAATAATTAAGCTATAGCAAGTAGATATAGATAAAATGATTCATACCAAGGTATCTAAATGAAATTGGAAGACTTCACCAACCAACACCATCTTTTTGGTTATAGGGTGTTTCTCTGTCGTGCCTCCAACGATAATAATGGAATTGTTAAGTATAACCCATGCAAATTCTATATGGGAATCTGGTTTAGGCATTGGAGTCAATTGCTTCCATTGTATTCCATCATCTAGCATGTAAACATCACCGTACACAACCTGGACAGAGATAAAATTGTAAATGTGAATAACAAAATCTGAGAATTCAATACACGAATGACATGTAAACCACAAAAGGTAAAAAGGAAAGGAAAACTTGACATTCCATTCGCATACAAGATCATAGTCAATATGAAACCCAAGAGACAGAAAACAGTTTCACAATTTTATTCTCTATGCATGCAAATATCCATATAGGAGTCCTATGAAGGTTGCAATGGAGAATGCTATCTTGTGGATACATGCTAAGAAACTTCTATGAAGCTCTAAATCCATCTTGTCTGCCTTGTTTAGTACCAGGAAAAGCTGACACCCAGACATGACACCATACATGGGCAAATGGGGTGTGTTTGACAAATAACATAGATGATAATTACAGAAACCATGGCAATTAACCAAGTTGGAGGTCAATCAGACCAAGAAGTGCTATAAGGGTTTGAATAATGAATGCTATCTTGTGGATACATGTATAAAAGCTTCCATGAAGCTCTAGAGCCATTTTGTCATCTTGTGTTTAGGAACTGTTTGGAGTCCCATAAGTGGCGGCCCATGCAGCTCAAGTTGCAGATGCAGGCCGGTTCACTTGTTTGGATACTTGCAACTCCAATTGCACAATAAATTGAGTTGCTCGCTTGGTTGCAACTTCGAGCTATCTTGTGGTAAGTTAGTTTGCAGTCAAAATGATTGGGGGATGAGTCGCAGTTGCTCGAGTAAGATCCTAATTAAAAGAAAAAAAAAATCTCTCCACCTCCTCTCTTCCCCAGCCCCGCTCTTAAGTTCCTCCTTGTCGCCGCCTTCAATGCCATTACTGGCACCATCACCTCTAGGAGGCCAATGGCCTCCTCCACCTCGGACTTCACCAATAATAGGCCTCTCCTCCCCTACCTTCACTTCTCTCCTCTCCTACCTTGCTCTTGCATCCCTCCTCGCTGCCACCAGCCCCCATCACCCTTGGGAGGCCAATGGCCACCACCTCCGCCTTGGGCTTTACTGCACCACCCTCCTCCATTGCACCTCCTCCTCTATCGCCAACGACCCCCTCCCACCCTCCTTCACCCACTTTGCTCTCCTTAAGGCCCACACTGCCACCCACTCCCTCCCTATGGCGCCCAAGTCCATGCCCAAGTCTTCACCATCAACAGCTTCAATGCCGACTTCTTCATCCAGAACACCCTCATCTCCATATATGTCGAGAGCTCCGATCGAGCATCCGCTAGCAAGGTGTTTGATGGAATGTTTGTTAGAGATGCCACTCTTTTCCTAATTTCTCTTCCAAACATAAAAAATGGCTTTCTTGTAAGTTAAATACTACAACTTAAGTTGTAATGCAACTTCAATTGTAGTGCAATTTCAACTATAGATCTCCAAATAGCTCCTTATCATACATGCCAACCAAACATTGGCAGATGGATGTGATTGACGGATAATACAACCGATAACTATGGAGCCAAGTAAGGAATGCCAAACCGTGTTGAACCATTTAGCTTGGGGCATACCAAACCAAACCAAATAGGGACCGCCATGGTTTGGGCTATATATTCGGTTCGCTCCCTTCTCCGACTCAGAAACATCGAGAGAGCATAAGAAAGCACCCCCCCTCTCCAAACTTAGAAAAATCAAGAGAGCACGAGCACCATGCCCCCTACTCGTGAACACCACCCCCTCTCTCCTGATGGTCTGCCCTCCCGCTGACAATCGGTTCCTCCCTTCCTCTCGCACACGCTTCGGGTTAGGGTTTGCCAAGGTGGTCACCCCCCTTCCTCCCTCTCTCTCTCTCTCTCTCTTTCATGCATGCACTCGGCTTAGGGTTAGGTTTTGCCATGGCAGTCCTTCCTCCCTCTCTCTCCCCTCTTCCTCTCTCCTTTTCTCCGTCTCCCCCTCCTCCCTCTTTCCGAGAAAGGGAATGAACAAATCCTTAGTTTTTTGTTTTATTTTCGAATTTTGAATTGAAGTTGGCAAACCATATATCGACTTCAATTCAAAATTTGGAAAAAAAAAAAAAAACTCATACAGGCCAAAATGGTACAGTATGGACCGTGCCATACCATCTCGCCCACTCACCGGTACTAGTTCCGTGGACCTTGGTAACCAAAGGCATTCAAATAAGGTGGAGACTCGTAATGCCAAATAGTAAATAAAATAGATTTTTTTATGTGAATAATGAGATCATAGTCCATGACTGCTGGTCAAGAATGTGTTGGGCTGTTGGCCAAGTAGTACATGTGAGATATCATAAATTTGAATTAGTTATCCAACATCTGCTAGTGAGTAATGAGGAAATAAGCCATACCCATATGGCATAAAAATGTGCCTATGCAGCTACTAAGTGGACAAACAAATCTAAATCTGGGTGTAATGTGAATCAGCTCCTAAGATGACTCTCCCAGCTTTTACAAGTGAGATGTCATTGCAACTAAATATGCCATATATTTGATGTGGCCAATCAAAGCAAACTCAAGATGCCATATATTTTAATAGTTCATTTTTCAAACCTCTTTCAATATGAACACAAAAATACAAATTTTTTTTTTGCCAGAAACAGTTTTATTTCATCATAGAAATAAACTGAGGGTTTGCTTAATCCATTTCACTTCTCCATCTAGGAAGTGATCCCCTTTTCAATGCCAAGAAAAAAGGCAATGTATTTGGGCAATAAAATATTGGCAAATTATTGACCTAATGTTTAAGTGATATTCCTCTTTAATTTCACTGTCCAAGTTGAAGAGGCATTACTTTGATTGAGTAACAAGATCTTAACAAGGAAAAGATGCATTAGAAGGTTGATCTTCAACAAGGATATAATATCTTAGACTCATTGTCTGACGTCTTTTTTTTTGTGTGTGTGTGTTTTGGGGGAGAGGGGGGGGGGGGGGGGGGAGGTCCATTAGTTTAGATGCACTTAAATCACCTAGATTTTCTTGAAAGGCCATGGTTGTAATGTTTGATATACTAGAGAAACACTAGACCAAGCCATGTGAATTGAACATAACCTACTAGGTTCAAAAGGGGCAAGTATGCGAAGGATAAAACCAGCCACTAAAGAGGGAGGTATAGTTCATGCATTTATTGGTGGACATGGAGGGTTTACCCAATCTAAACTCTACAGTCTACCCCATTGCTATTCACACAAAAAATGCTAGCTTTTCTATCAAATGATACTAGCATGACAAGCAAAACTTCATTCCTTAAACTGATCCAAAACACAATGTTTGAACACCATAAGTTTTAAAAGTACTACAGTCACAATCTTCATTGATTACGGTAATTTTGATGAGAAATTCTAAATACTTTCATGCACCAGACTATTAAAACTACTATTGTAAGTTATCTTTTCTGTATTGGGCTATGTTATTTAATTATCTATAAATATTATTATCTCCAACACTTGTAATTACTTGATAGCAGAAGTTGGCAATCCAATACAGAATATAATAGAGAAAAAGAAATAATCGATGCATAAAGTTCATAATAGATAATCATGGCACAAAAAGGAATGAGATCCAAAATTAGTTTATTTAAATAGTGAAGTGAAAAAGAATTTGTGATAGACTCCAGATAAATCAATATGAAAACGAATTCATTCAATTAGCATAATGACTGCATTTAAGAACAAAAGTAGTAAGTATGAATACCTCATGTCTTCGAGAACACTTAAAAATTGGTGATCCTGGTTTAGCCATAAAATCACCCTCTTGACCACCAATAACATATAGCTTGTCATTAGCAACAACACATGCCCTGGCAGAAAAATTATATTTTGACATGAGGAACAAAACAATATTAGATGTGCACTAAAAGAAGAAATATGAGAAAATATGCTTCCTTCCACCAATGGTTCTTTAGTTGCTCTTAAACACAATTACATAATTCTACATTCCTTTGTAAATAGTAATGGTGGCATGATATAATAGGTTAAACAAATAGAGTGTAATGACCTATTAACCTCCACAATCATGGGTGTCAGAAGTTGGCAAGAATAGAGAGGGAATCAAACAAATTGTATGCAAGATCTTTTTTCTTTGTGGGCTCAGCCATGCATTTAGTTATCAATCCACGCATAATATCAAAGATGTCATCATGCTGTAGGAGATAGTATTAGAAATTGTAAATGTAGGGTAATTAAAGTCTACGTGGTCAATCATTAAAATGAGGATCGTGTGATTTCTTAAATCTAGCATAACACTTAGCTTGTGGTCCAACTTTCAAGATAAGGAGAGGATACAATGAAATTTGCATGTACTTGTTATATTACCAAAAATCACCATCTTGTCCACTTAGGACAAAAGACAAAGGGCCAATTTAATCATTCAATCGCATCATTGGTGTCAAAAGAAACATTGGTTGTTTTAGTGCTTGTGCTTGAATAATCAAGATAATCTCTAGGTCAATATTGCATCCAAGTAAGAATCTTGGTTTGCATCCATGAATAAACATATGTAGGTTTGCTTAACCTAGTTATATATGAGGTTAGACCTACAAGACGGCATTAAACAAGGAATAGAAACAGATTATATAAGTTAAAAGATTTGTTGAATTCATGACAGAGCAAATCCTACCCTCGATTCTAAAAGTTATTTTATTGGCAAAATGATGACACATCATGCATAAAAGGAAAAAGAATGAGACTTTGTTAATCTCAGCTCAATCTAGCAGAAAAACTAATTTTCTGTTTATACATGGAAACAAGTTGATATGTTTGCCAATGAACTAGCGACCATAGAAGTACATTGACACATACATACTTGCCCAGATTTGACAAACAATGAGACCCCCCAGCCCCCAGGGGGGAAGATGTGGCGGAATCTCATACTGTATCTTACCTGGGCAGTCCCTTCTACAAGACTTTCATCCTCTACACACTAATTGTGCGCCCCTTCTTCATATCAAAGATCCAAGTTTGTGTCACCCTCTACTCCATATCAAGCAATCAAGTGAACTTTTATTTGTACATGGCATTATGTTGCCCCCCATCTCCAAAAAGCAAACCTCTGATCCTAGTTCCACCATTTCACAGGCATTCCAACTACTAAACCACCTATCCATAAGAACCAAACCTCAACCAAGTAATAATACACAAACAATCACTGAAGGATTTAATGCATGTGGAACAAGGCAATCCCAGTTATTCCTGTTGAACGAGGCATGCCGCATCCCGACATGATGGATGTGCCTTCCCATCCTAATCCCTGTGCTACCCATGCCATCCTGGCACTCAGGATGGTGCCCCATCTAGACACTCGGGACAAAGGGACACCCTACTTTCCCACCAGGACTTAAATCCTTGCAATCCAAAAATAATAAAGATGTAAACAATGTAGCAATTGTAAAAGGAACACTAACCTTTAAATTTAAAAAAGATAAACTAATTCTATGCTCCATCTTATTATTAATCACATCAAATAGCTTTTGTCACAATTATCTCTACATCCACTAATATTTTATTCCTGCTGTACGATCCTATAGGTTGTCTCATGACATGTCCAAAAGACTGCAGCTTCAGAGGCTACCTTATGGTTAACCTGATAATCCTTTGATGAATCAAGATAATGGCTATATATCATATCATTGATGAAAAAATTAGTGGACAAGCGAGATATTATCAGGATTTTTGATCCTTTAGCTTCCTGAACAGTAAGACAAATAAATTATCATTTGCATGGCTCCGTTGCAAAGAATCAACCATCAACTCTTCAACTATCAATCTCTAATTAGTCATCTGTAATGAATTAAAAGGTTTTCCATTAGATCAAATGCATCTTCCAGTAGAAAATTAGTTTACCGCTTTGTCTTGCTACATGTCATCTCTCTTCAGTCCACCATAGATCTCAGTCCACCACCTTTTCTTTAATAAAAGCCAAGCAGAAGGTCAAAGTTTTGGATTGCAAGCTGAGTTCAAGAACAGAATTGAGTTGATTTAGCAAAATGACATTAAGTTGAGCTGCTCATGTCTAACTTTCAACAATCCTAACATTCCCTTTTGTACATATTGAACCTTTGAAGAAAGTCTAACAACCACAAAACCATTTTTCATTAGAGCAATCAAGGTACCAGAAATCCAGAAAGAGTGCATCACAAAACAAAGCTACAAGGGCCCATGAGTGTACATGAGAATGCAGACAAAAATAAGTATATAAAGAAAAGAAAAAAGAAAAAAAACTATGGATAATTTTATTTATACCACTTTCATAATTCTAGTTATACCACTTTTGATGGGTCCAAATTATTGTACAACTTTCTGCTGATTTATAGGTAAACTTGACTGAAAATAACATGAAAATAAAAAGAATTGCAACCAATCTCCATTGATAAAAAATCCCATGATTTTTAAGATAACAAAAAAGAGAAAGCTGCCTTCTCCATAGTAGTACAGGCAAATGCTTGAATGGACAAGCAAACTATGCCAAAGCAGCAACCAGGGCCAAATTACTTTTGCATGCAACATTAGAACAATAAACATAATCATTTAAAAAAAAAAAAGAATGAGTAGATGCCAATACTTTGAACAAATTTGTCATCTGATAGTTTTCTTACTCGGAAAAGTTTATATACTTCACCAAAACTAAGTTGTAGGACAACATTAGAGGTGAGACTTCTCCGCCTCCTTCCTTGTTAAGCATCATGGAACTTAAAAAAATTGAGGAAAGACGAGCCAACACTGAGACTGTGCCCATTCATTACTTTCCATGAGAAATATTAATCAACATATTCTTGTTATCAATAAAACGAAAAAACACAGCATTAGTATTTATTAAAAACATATTAGTCGGACTTTGTATTTCAAACAATTAAAGAGTTACAAAAAACATGATAGTACAAGGCAAAAATTAAACAGTAAGATAAATGGAAACCACATGTTCCCACATCTTAAAAAGTCTTATATTTTGGGGTCAATGATCATGTAATTATATGAAGGAAAACTAGAGGGCAAATCAATACAAATGCCATGACAAGAATCATTTTATATTATAATTCTCAAAGTATCATTTTATATTACGAGATAACAAAGGTACACAAACCTGTGAGGTCCACCACGTGGTATTGGAATCTCATTTCGCCATTCTTTCTCTAATGCTTTTCCATCTTTCACTGCAAGGCTCCAGTGCTCCAAACCAGGCTCATGGCGGTCTTCCTTGCTGCCACCCATAACATGGAGTCTGCCCCTCCAAAGTTGTGTTGCTGGAGCATACCTGAAAATAATTGCATTAATATGTTTAACTTTCACTCTTGGAATGGGAAAGAAAAATCACAGATATTGAATTTGTGTGGAGGATGCAGAATAGAGGAAGGTCTAAAGAAATTGAGCTGGAATTTGTGGGGAAAAACTTGGTTACAATAGGGTAAAGAGGAAAATGAGCCAATGAACTAAAGAATAAATATATGTTAAATTATACATACCTAGGAACAGGTAAGGGAGGCAATTCATGCCACACTTTTGTCTCTGTATCCAGCACAAAATTGCGATTTGTAGGACCTCTACATTGTGGGCCATACTGTCCAGTGACAGCATAAATGTATCTTCCATCTGTTGCCATTCCTAAATGTGAATTCGCCATTTCTTTTGGCATATCAAACCTTCCACCCCATGTATTGTCAGAGAAATTATAGATATCCACATGAGAATGCACCTAAAACATGAAAAAAGGCACAGAACAAAGCAAATAAGATCATGAAGAATCATGATGATAAGTACCAATCCTACAGTTAGACATAAAAATGGTAAAATCTGACACTTGTTTGTCAGAAAACCGAACAACTATTACCAACATTTTTTTATCTAATTGGGGTCAAATATGTGGGTGGCTCATTGGATCTTCATCATATGTTCCTCCCAAGGACCAAACCTCGGTAACAAAACTGACATCCAAACTATACATCAAAATCGTTTCTTGGAGCAGATTAGTACTTACATTTATTGTATTGACCTCAAAATCAGCAAACTAGAGACACTTAATGGAACATATTGCTAAGCCACCAGCATACTGTTTATTAAGAAGTCGCATGAATATGAATTAATCCGAGGTTTGTGGTTGGCAGTAACATATGTGTGAGGATCCGTGCGGGCGTGTGTTTAGTCCCACATCGATTATTCGCTGGGTAGATCTTGGGTACTTATACAGGATCAATGAAGCCAAATAATACCTTCCGGCTAGCCATTTTGGGTGAGGTCCTGGGTTGTTACACATGGCATCAGAGCGAACCCAGCCCATAACCTATGTGGACTAGGGGACACTGCAGCACAGATCCATTGGGACTGACCACGGGCCAATCATGATGTTTGTTATTAGATTTGAATAGATTTGAACCCTTAGCCTGACGAGGACGTCAGGGCTTGAACAGGGGGAGTATGTAAGGATCCGTGCGGGCGTGTATTTAGTCCCACATCAGTTATTCGCTGGATAGATCTTGGGTACTTATACAGGATCAATGAACCCAAATAATACCTTCCGGCTAGCCATTTTGGGTGAGTCCTGGGTTGTAACAATATGTATTACACATTTAATGTTTCTTTTATTATAGAGAAATGCTTAAATGTTAGGAAGTTTTACCATTAATTATCTCATTAAGTATGTTAAGATTCAGGGTTCACCAATGATAATCAGAAGCATTATACACCTTTCATCATGTATCTAAAACTTTATTCTGCAGATACATGATTTTTCAACCAACACACTCCCTGTTTATGAATCATCTCAGACATGGTTGCTCCAGTTGGTGTCAAGAGTTAGCTATCATAAATTGATTTGACCACAGGCATATAAGCGCTGGAGGCAAAAAAATCTCAGCATTTCTTTTTCTACATTGATCAAAAGAAAGTCACCAGAAAGTTTAAAAAAAAACAAAAAAAAAACAGTAGCTAGTCGTCTTAAAGCTCAGTCAAGAACCCCATATTGTTTGTGAAATGTGAATTAAAAAAAACATTCAAATAAGAAGTCAAGGACCAATGAAGACCTGACAAGGCAATCTAATATAATCTACTAGAAGGCATAAAAAATAGTTCTTAATTTTATTAAGGCCCCTTACATAATCAATGGTGCCATATCCAGCGATCACATATAAAAGATTCTTAATCTGTATAGCAGCACCATCTAGACGAGGTACAGGTGCCGCAGCCATCTCCTCCCACTCTAATTGAGGAGCTGGTAAATCCGCGAAAGTTGCATTCAGATATTTGGAAACTTTTGCTTTGTCACCTTTCAATTTTCCTTTGGTCTGCAGAGAAAAAATGAAAGTTGATTATTATTTCATCTAACTACCGAACAAGTACCAAAACAGGGAACACTAAACATGCTTGATAAAAAAACTTTCCTGTCCAAGATGCAAAGCTTGTAGATCTAATTAAAAAAGGCACACTAATAATTATGAGAATAATTTAAAACACAAAGCCTAGCTGGTACTGTAAATGAATACTGAAGACTAGGTGCTCTGGGAAGAAATTAACCCAATACTCAGCAAGTAAAACATGAAGGTATAGCTCTTTGAGTTCATTACTAGAGAAAACTCCTCGTACACATGCTACCTATTGCTAAATAACTGAAGAATCCAAAATTCACAAAAAATGACCCAAGTAAATGTAGTGAAAACTTCAATTATTCTTTTCAGAGTTTTATACATGATGCTTTTACGTTAGTTACTAGAATCTTGCAACATATCAAAGTAACAAAATGTTCTGACCTCTCTTCTTTATATAATTGGAATGCAGCCTAGAATGTTTGATTTTATTTTCTTTTTTCATTGAAAAAAAGAAATATAACAAATGCAAATAGGCACCCCTTAAAGTTGAAGGGCAAGATAACCTAGTTGCAATCACTCCTATTCATAGTGAACAGAGAGACAAATTATATTTAATAGAGTTAAAAGTGAGGTTAGTTAAGAGGAGAAGTGCTTATGAGGCATTACCAGATCAAAGTATACCTTACATTAAATGAAGATTCCATATGATGGCACTTTGACCAAAGTGTTTAATAAAATGCTATTAAGCAATATCAATATTAGAAGCGCATGAAATTATTGTCACGGAAATAAGAATCCTGATAATATTGCCAAACATAGAGGAGTTGCAACAAAATTAAAGATAATGTGGGAGAAGACACATGACATGGTGTAGGCATGTAGAACAAAGATCTGCAAATGCCACAAAAGGAGTAATGATCAACATTTCTGTCATAAGGATGAAGGAATAGTTGAAAACCCACAATAACACAGATGGAAGCTGTGAACAAATATGTTTGCTAATTAGATACCTACAGAGGGTTTAGCATCTAATAGCAATGAACAGTAAAAAAGTACATTGAAAGCTGATACGCTGAATTACTTAGATTCTCGTTTATTATATGAAGGTAACAATTTGAAAGATAATATTTTGGACCCCTTGCAGATGCAACCATCGGAAAATCACATCCAATGTCATTATTGCATACCAATACTTAATTGAATAGGGAACATTTTTGCGTTTAGTCTCTACATAAGTAACATAACACATTAGCCTTAAAAACTATCCAGTAGTTCGTATTTTGTCTTTGATGAAGCATAACTACCATCCACATTCTCAAGAAATTGTCTAAAAACGCGCGCGCGCACAAAAAAACAAAAAACAAAAAAACCTTTTCATCGCATAGAAAATAAAGAGAAATAAGAGAAACGTTTGCACCAAGCAAAGAGTAATCATACAACAAGATTTCGACTCGGCAAGAAAGGTACCGCATACCAACTAACCCAATATTTCTTCCCACATTGGTACCAACAACCTAAATATGATTCAGTTCTTCAAGAATCTAATTTCCGCAGCAGATTCCAGCAAAGAAAGTGATAAAGAATCAAGATCCAACTCACCTGTTCACCCTTTGCCGAGTCCAGACCGATGACGCTATCGAGCGAGCGATCCGAGGTGGTGGACCAGTAGCGCGAAAAGGAGGACGAGGACGAGGACGAAGAGGCCCAGAGGAAGTCCGCGACAAGGACAATCCCGAGAAGGACGACGACGGAGAAGAGGAAGACGTACTTCCTCGGCGTGTGCTTCCCTCCGAACCTTGCCATGGATCGCAGGAGAAACCCTACAAACGAGAAGAAGCGAGTCGAGAAGAGGGGAAGAAGAAGAAAAAGGAGGATGAGGTGAAGGGGGGAGGAAGGGGGCGCGAGGAGGCTTCGATAAGAGGAGAGGAGAAGGCATGGGGAAGCGAGAGAAATACAGCGGGCGGGGTTTGATGGTTTCACGTGCACAGGTTTTTGTTTTCGGTGACCTGCCGCCGGAGATGCGCGCGGTGGCGGTGCACGTGCGATGGGTCGGGCCGGAACGGACCGGGGGCCTACTGGAATTTAACCCACGGTCCCGGATGTCCGTCTCGCGTCCGCCCGATTAGACGCGGTCAAATCCATGTTCGAAGATTCATGGATTTGGTTGGGTTCAAAACTTAGGCCCGATCTAATTTTCACATCGGTCTCAGATTTTTTATTTTTCAACCTCATCATGTAAGTCTAAATTGAGTTCAATAAATATCCAAATTCCATAAATTTCTTCACCTTTGCTCTAAGTATTTCTCCCAATTAATTAAATAAATTCTCATTTAAACTAATTTCTCGATTTCATCTCAACAACTATATTTCTTTTTATCTATTTTCATTTGAATTATTTTTAAATATTCACATTTATTTAAACTATTAAAAAAAGCCAGTTTTTAAATACCTTCTTTATACTATCAGGAGATGTGGAGAAAACATTTCTACAACCATAGGGTAAACTTTTTTAATTCAACCAATTGACCCATGGGCTAATGATTTTTATTTGATTTGGTAATTTTGTAATCCTATATCACGATAATTTGGTGGCAAGGTATCATACTAAGTAAATTATAGCATCATAAAGATTATGATGTCTTGCATAAATTTTTTTATGGACAAGGTCGACTCTTAGCTTTTTAATTACAACATGCAAATAAAATCCTCTCTTTTGTCCTGCAAAAACTGATACCACGATACATAATTATTTTTGCATCATACGCAGCTCATATCTAAGCTCCAAGAAGTTTTCTGCTCAAGGATATGATATCATTCTCATCTTCTACTCTTAAAACTAAGAACACTAGTTGATGATTTTCGAGTGCATAAACTAGTATATATTATGATTACATTGAAAGAGTTTCTTAAGAGAATATCTTTTCATTGAAAAAAAAGTTAAAAAGTGGTGCTGAATCACACAAAATTTTTTGATACTCCAACCTACCTACTTGGCAACTTTTAGTACAATCAGATCCTATGTTTCACACAATTTTCTTGTGATGCATGATAGCAGGAAATTTTTGCATGACCAAGTGCATGCAGTTGCTATTTCTATTAGCTACTAGTTAATTTTCACTTTGCCTTCGCTGGTTTCACCTTTGAGGACATGTTATGTCCACATTACACGTGTTAAATGCCACCTTTTATAGCCAGGATTTCATGAGAGATACAAGACAAAGAGGCAAATTATTTTTTATTGATCAAATCCACCTGTGATCTTGGATGACCTCCTTTCGCTATCCATGACCGTTGATTTGTCAGGGATCCAACGAAGAAGACACCACTACGAATCGCAGCCGTTCGATGAACCCAAAACTGGCAGAACAAGTACAGCGCTATCCGTTGGACTAACGGAAACGGACGGCCACGATCGGGGGGACACCGGGCGAGCGGGCCGGGCCACGAGGGGCGACCACACGCCGCTTCAAGCGTTCGCCTTTGTCCGAACTCCGTGAGGGGCTGCTTCGCGTTCTCTCACTCTCGAAGCTCAGGAGGCGGAGAGAAAGCGAGAGAGAGAGAGAGAGGGGGTCGGAGGAGAAGTGGGGAGAAAGAGGGGTCTCTGTTCTAGAGATTCTCTTCGGCGCAGGATTGGCTTCTCTGCTCGGTATCCAGGTTTCATATTGGATTTTGGAAGCATTTCCCGTGTTTTTTTTTGGTTTTTTCCGACCTTGCGGCCTTCAATTCGTTCTCCGCTTCTCTCTTTCTCGTTCTCTCGGTCTAGGGGTGGGTTTTTGGGGTTAGGGTTTTGATTTCTGTGGGATTTTACTGCTCGTAGCTTTAGGTTTGGTGCAAAGGCTTGTTAGTGGAGGAGAGCTACGTTTAGGGTTTTTTTTATGAGAATCGGGAGAAGAGGTTTGTGTTTTCCTGACGTTGATTTAGGTTTTGGGGTTTCGGGTGGAAGCTAGGTTTTTGCTGCTCAATTTTGGGTTTTCTCGGTAAAGAGCAAAACCCTGTCGTAGACTTCCGATTGAAGGTGGGCGTGTTGATTGGTCTATGCTGAAGCAGAAAGACAGAGACCAGGCAACTTATTTTGGAGGGAAATTCGAATCGAGTACCATCAAGGTCCAGAATTTGTATAAATCCACCGACAAGTTTTGGAATTTATACTGTACAGAGATAAGTTATTGTAGTTTGGAAGAAGGGATTATGTGGCATGTGGACTTGTAAAAATTTGATGTTTTAACCCTAGGAGGAAAAATGTTATTTTAGAGTGCGTGACTGTAAAGAATTGAAGAAATAGCTCTGATGATTTTTTGCACGCCATGATGGGGAAAACGCAGAAGTTCTCAAAGGGATACGCTTCAGGTTTTGTCCCAGACTACCGGCATGCAGTTGAGACAATTGATGAGTCAGAAGGGTTTGGTAGCCCAGGCCATGTTGACTCGGAGGACTCCTGTGCTCCAAAAAGGAAGTGTATAAGCTTAAACATGGAAAGACATGATAGTTTCAATGTCCCATTGCAAGTCATTTCTCGGTCAAAGTTGTCTGTTCCAGAGAGGAAGGAGTTAGAAATTAGATTGAGAGGAGAGCTTGAACAGGTTCAATTATGCCAGAAGAAAATACTCTCTAAGAGCATGGCAGGTGCTAATGGGGTTGCCTTCTCGTCTTCCAGTGATGGGCGTGTGGAGAAACGGGATCTTGTGGGTCAGAATGCTTCGCAAGTGAAGTGTGGGAACTCGGGAAAGTTTGAATCTGCCAAGTGGGGTCCACCTCCTCTTATTAGCAACTCCTATGCCATGTTGATGAAACAGTGTGAGGCACTTCTGAAGCGCTTGATGGCACACCAGTATGCATGGGTGTTTAATACTCCTGTTGATGTGGTGAAGTTGAATATCCCAGATTATTTCCATGTTATTAAGCATCCAATGGATTTGGGAACAATTAAGAGTAGGATAGCTTCAGGTGCTTATTCTAGCCTGTGGGGTTTTGTCTCAGATGTGAGGCTTACTTTCACCAATGCCATGACCTATAATCCACCTGGTAATGATGTACATATCATGGCAGATATCATGAGCAAATTTTTTGAAACAAGATGGAAACCTATTGAAAAGAAACTGGCTGCAGCTGATGCAGCTGTTAAAAGAGAAACAGAAGGTGCCAAGTCGGTGTTGCAGCCAAAGAAGAGGAAAGCATCTCCTATTAATCACAATATTGTTATGCCTGAGACCGTCAAGCCAATGATGACAGAGGAGGAGAAGCAGAATCTGGGCAGGCGCTTGGAAACTTTAGGCAAGCTTCCAGTGCACATCCTTGATTTTTTGACGAGGCATACCGGCAATGCAAATGAAACTAACGAGGAGGAGATAGAGATTGATATCGATTCTCTTGGTGATGATAATCTGTTTCAATTACAGAAGCTTCTGGATGATCATTTGCTAAAGAAACAGTCAGGGCAGAAAGCAAAAGCTGAGCCTTGTGAAATGGAGGTGGAAATTGATTTTTTAGACTTTATAAATAAGGTATTTACCCCATGTATGTACCTAACTCTGCACTAACTTCTCTTGCAGATTTTAAATGAATCCGGACTTAGCAATTCCTCCAGGCATCCTTGCAAAGGTTAACTTCTTGTTCCACTCCAATGATTTTCTCAACTCCACACACAGTTGTGAGTTAGATACTTCATCTTACAATTGCATCATTCTTTCTTGTTTATGTGCAGGCAATGAGCCAGCTGATGAAGATGTGGATATTGGTGGCAATGACCCTCCTATTTCAAGCTATCCTCCAGTGGTTATAGAGAAAGATACAGCACTTAGAAGCAGCAAATGTAGTAGTTCAAACAGTTCTAGTAGTGATTCAGGATCATCTTCCAGTGGTCTGTGCCTGTTTTTAAGTCTTCTTCTTTCCTGCTTTGTATCTTACTATATTATTCTGTTGCTTAACTCATTACTGTATGGTTTGATTCAGCAGTGTCATTTTGAAATTTTATTTATTTATTTTTTTGTGGCATTCATGCAATATTGATTATTGTGCATTGATTTATATCTGCATTGTTAATGTTCTATTCTCCATATTTTAAATGGTTATTTGTATTTGATGAAGCTCTACATTATCTTCATTTTCTAGGTTGTTTTGTGCAGTTCCTTTGAATATGTCATTTAATTTCCTTCCAAATGTGTTTCTGTGGGGTTGCGAGTCACTTTGGATGGTATATTCATGCTGACAACTCATCTAATACTTCTTGGTAGTTTAGGAAATAATATCTATCATAGCACCTGTCACTTTTTATGAAAATTTTCTCCGTCCAGATGTATATGCTTTAAGCTAATGCTGATGCTTCTACTAAATTATGGCTTTGTAGTTGCTCACACTACAAATCCAAGATTTTATTTAGTTGCTTGTCCAGAGCTTGTGCTTGGGCAAACCTACATCATGAAATCTGACATGTTTAAAGAGGTTCATTAAACTCCTTATGTGAAACTGTCTTCATGACACTTTAAAGCTGAAATAGATCAATCAAACAAAGCTGAAATAAATGAGAAGATTAACTGATTTGATACTTTCATATTTTTTGGTAGTCTTAATGTCCTTACTAGCCAGCCTTCTCAAGGTACAACAATTTTGTATAGAGATGACCGATTAAATTGGTATTGGGTATGTATGACCTGAGATGGGGAAGTAAGGGGTGGAGGAGGCTGGATGGCTTTGATGATACGCACCTGATATTATATGAGATCAAGCTAGGCAGCCTTAGTGGATGATTGTTGTGCATCACATCAAAATTGTAATAGATGAGGACAATTTAACTTATATGTAAATTCACAAAGAGAACCAATAAGTTGCGCATCATGCATTTAGGTTGATGGGTGCCTTGGATTGATGAGACTTATCAAGGGATACATTGCCTGTGTAAGTTTGGATTGATTTCAGCAGCTTATGGCTGATTCTACTTTAGATTTGATCTCGAATTGCTCATGGGGATAAATTGCTGCAACAATCCTCTAGGTTAGAGTAAAAAGAAAGCAGAAGTCGGGCATTTTAATAAATTTAGTGGGAAAGTGGGAAAGGTAGCTTCCATTTTGCTATAGAGAAGAAGAAACTTGGGACATTTTTTTGGTGTTGCTTTTGCATTCTAAAGAAGATTGTTTTTGAAGCAAATCTGTGAAAGTACTCTTAAGAGAATATTTTCTTGACTTGTTTAGTGTTTGATAACACAATATGAAAGCACTTATTGAGCCTTTTTGATTCCCAATGAAGTTTGATTTGACTCTATTAATTCCAACTTTGTTGAGATTAAGGTTTAGATTATAGACTTTGAGATGATCCCACAAACTCATGCCTTTTGGTCCGGGTTGGTCTAACTTAACTTTTCGTAATCCATTTGTGCATGTAATATGGCTACTCGCAAGAGATGCAACTTATTATTTTATGAAGAAGGTAGGTGATTTATATAAGCATAAGCCATAAACTAATTTTTCTAGTTAGCAACAAAAGCAGCTTTTAGACTTCCACCTATGTGAGAAGCATGCTTCATTGAGCTTCACCAAACGTCTTTCTCGGAATACATGCTTTTCTTAGCTTAAAAAGTTGTGAAAGTGTATTTTTAAGCCATGTTAAATGCGACGTAATTTTAGTTTCAGTCCAATTATCCTTGTAGAAATACCATAGTGATGCCCCTTGTGGACCTTCCTTTTTTATATTCCTTATCTGGAACTTATTGAATTACTTGTGTATGTAAGTTGTAGTTAGATGAGTGCTCATATATGCTTCTTAGATTTTAGAAATTTTCACCATACAATTGAAAAACACTAAAAATGAAAAATAAAAGATTGAGGAACTGGAACTAAGTTCTAACTTCTGTGAAGTAAATCTTCAATAGTTCACATGCATTAGCCACTTCAGCCACTTGTTGGCCTACCCTGAAGCTTGATGGCTTGGCTATGTTGGCTTATAACTAGTATATGGTCTGAATCTACAATCACCATTAGTCCACACCATTTTTTGTGCAGGTTCGACCACTTGGTCTAAGCTGGTGATGATTCTGTCTTCATTAGGTGCACGATTGGTCCATTGCAGTGGTAAAGGAGCATGTGTTGTTGTAGGCATCGTGTTTGACTTTATTCTTGTTAGAGTCAAGGGTGTCCAATGGGATGTGCGATCTGCACATCCCATGCACATTGCATTCCTTAGAATCTTGACATGTAAAGAAGTGGCTAGGTATTGATGCTTGACAATGACTTGCTCATAGTTCATCTAGGCTAGTTGTGCACAATGTGTTCCATAGAATCTTGATCTGTAAACATTCCACTAGGCATTGATGCTTGAGAATGACTTGCTCATAGTTCATCTAGGCTAGTATTATAGGAGGTTCTTGCTGCTCCATCTATAGGTTCAGCTTCTCATCAAGCTCAGATGGCACTACATATTGCATGTTTCCTCCATAGATGGTTGATCCACATAGTTCACCTTGGCAAGTGACACAAGCTTTGAAAGGGTTGTTCCTTATCCAATGTTTACATCTTCTCCCAATTATAGATTACACTGTGCCTAGATCTTCTATTGGGCTTTTACAATCAGCTCCACCACATATTTGTGGTGCTTTTTGATTTGGCTACAACTGTTGTACTATACATTCCCTTGCATAAAGAGTCAGTACAACTGGTAATTCTATGGAGGAAGCCTGTTAGGTTCATGATGCAATGGAATTTTGATCCTTAATTCATCCCTTTTGCCTGCTGTGATCATCTCTTATGGTTATTACGTGCAAGGAGTATCTTAAGTTGTGCCTGTTCTGGTCATGGGCTGGCATCATATATAACATGTCATGCGATGTTAATCATGTGTTCAGTCATGTGCCATGGTTCGGAACAATTAAATGAGTTTTATCAGTGGTATTTGAGTGTGTGGTGCATGGCATGCACCAGTGAAGACAGACACATAATACGAAGATACATGCCTCGTTATCATGCATGTGTTTGTTTAACACAGTTATACAATACCTTAATTCCTGATCATATGGATCGACCTCCACCAATTGTTGTCCCCTGGTGTCAGAAACTATGTGTTGATGTGATATGCCTGTAGGACTCATATTTGGTGGGGGACATGAAATATCTTTCTTGCTACCCAAGGACTTTGTAAGCAACATATAATTGATATTTGGCTAAGAAACCGCATACAACTATTTCTAATCAACATGTTTGTCATGACATTTTGTGCATTGTATTTGTGTGTTTCATCAGAGGATGATGGCAAATTTGATTTACTACATTTTGATCCTTGAAGGATGCAAGGACTTGCTTACCTCCAGTTTGCTGAGTTGCTATTTCACACTTAATTGTTTTTTTATGCTTCAGATCTGCCCACCAGCGATTGTATATGTGACTTAAATGATTTACCGAGATATTTATTAGAGGATGATGGTGAATCTTGCTATCACTTTTAGGTCCTTGAAGGCTTCAAAAACTTCTTGCTTCTCCATCATAAGCATTTCCAGTTAGCTAAGTCTCTCTTCCACTCCTAGTTGTTCTTCGTGCTTTGGAGCTGCTCATCATGCATTGTCTTCATATCCTGATTGATTGATTGTTGAACAAAGTGCCTTTGCTTTAGGATTAGGTGCTTTGGTACCACCTAATAGTTCTCCTTTGTAGAATAGGACTAGAGGAATGAAAGTAGAAGAGGGGAAAGTTGGGAAGATGCAGAATGTTTATGTTGTAGAGGCAAGCAAGGGAAAGAATGTTCCTGACAAGGATTACTATGTGGGAACTAGAGCTCGACGGCACGGGTCGGTACAGCTCCGTGCTGGGCCCATACCGACACAGTAGAGGAGGCAGAGGAGAGGAGAATGAGAAAGGAAGAGGAGAGAGAGAATAGGGAGAGAGGGCGGAGGCCGACAAGCCGTGTGGAGGGGCGAAGGAGGGGCTCCGCCTCTGGTTCTCCTGTTTTATTCGAAATAGAGGTCCCAGAGGGGGTCTCTTTTTATTTTCGCGATTTTTAAGTGAAGTCGGCTCCTCCTCTGCACGGCTCTTTGGCCCTCTGTTGGCCGGCCCTCCTCCTCCGCATGGCTCTTCGACCCTCTACCAGCCCGCCTCCACCTTCCTCTCCCTCCCCCTCTCCCGCTCTCTCTCTCTTTTTCTCTCTTTTCATTCTCCTTCTTCCCCTTTGTCGCCGATTTTTCGTTTTGGTTGTCGGAACCGTCCTGGTCCGCCGCTAGTACGGCTCGGCACGCTCCGAACCGGGCGCTTTGGGACGGTTCCGCCAATCATGTTTCCTAATTTTACAAAAAAGAGGAAAAATTAAATTTGAAGTTATTGATTCTCTTCGTCTAGCATCGTAGCACATGGCTTAAGTTGTGGCTACATGATCCATCTTTCACCACATTAGCATACAATAAGAAAGCATTAAAATATTAAAAAAAGACTAAAAAACTGAAATAATAAGACAACTTAAGAGCTAGCTACATAATTGGTAGTAGGGATATTGAATGGATTATTTTGATATAATTGGTATTCCTAAGAAGTGATATTGAATTTAATTTGCTAGAATTTCTAGTGAGTGTCATGAATTAGTTGAAGTGCTAGCTACATAATAACAATTGTGTCTACCCTTCTTTTTCAAGTGAATTGCCACTTCTTGCACATCGGCTTAGATGATTGAAGTCAATCTTGTCATTGAATTTAGTTTTACGGATCTCTTATAATGTTCAACTACTTTCATGACCTTTGATTGCTTTGAGCTCAAACCATGGAAGGTTGGTTGAAATATTCAAGGGGGAGATCTGCGACAAAGTCCTTTTCTTAGCTAGAGTAGACATTCACGGTCCATTTTGGCTCCAGAAGATCTTGTTGGTGCGATAAAGATCTTCCACGTGAGAGGTCCATCTTAAAAGCATGTTGGAGGTCGGGAGGTTAAGAGAGAGTGGGCAGCCAGCAACACAACGAATCCTTGTTTTTAAGGGATAAGATGGATCACTTTGGAAAAGGGATAGGTTATCCTAGCAAAGGGAGTAGTTGTGCTACCAGCTGCCCCGATTTCTTTTCACCAATCCACTTCCAGCAAATTTTAAAGCAGAATATTTGCAGGGAATCTTATTGGACCGGCAAACAGAGCCTTAGAGGAAAAACTAGCGAGTACTATCCCTTGCATGGATTTAACTTAGACTCAATCGTCATTAGGGTGCAAGTTGAATGGCCAGCCACAACATGACTCACATTGGCTATGCTTGACCAGAATTAGTTGGTTAGTGTCTATTTGGACCCAAAATTGACCACATGGTGAAGGTATTCAGGTTATGGTGGATCAGTTTCTGTTTATGCTTTATGTAGCTTTGGTGTTTGTGGATCAGACTCTATGTTTTGAAATATTCTTTGGTGAGTAGAGTCTACTGCGGTTGGTCCAGTTCTTAGGCGACCTTTGTAGAATGCAATTGAATAAAATCTTCAAGACGTGAAACAGACTGAGAAGTTTGGGTCATGGGCTTTGGTTGTTTAAAAATTAATTCAACTTCATGCCGGATATGGATTTTGCTGCTTGCTTGTCCCCTTAATTACAAATTGATAACCACCAAATTTAAGACCTGAAACAGACTGACAAGTTTGGCCATTGGCTTTAGTTGGCTCAAAATTGATTCATCTTCATGCTGGCTAAGGATTTTGTTGCCTACTAGATTCGGTAATGACAAATTGATAACACACCAAAATATCTTGCATTGTACCTTTCTTGGCTCGGGACTGGTGTGGTACATTTATTATGTTATACATTGCCAACAGTAAGCATTGGCATGTAAAGTCACACTAGCTTGTCACAAGATACACAAACTTCTTTATTAAATTCTTGTTTGAACCTTAGAACAATAAAGGCTTCTTTATTATGATATATAAATATGTTTTGAACAACTAAAGGTAATTTCTTAGGATCACATATTATTGTAAAACTATAAAACATCCTAAATGTTTGGGATGATTATTATGTATTACATAGTTTAAAACTTTGAAGCAATCTATCATACAGATTGACGTTAAATAACTACTATACTCCATGTTAACTGTTCTTACAAGCTTAAAGTCTATGGCTGTGGTATATTTGTTGTGGGCATAACTCTGTTTACACATTAGCTTGCATATCATTATTGTTGTGCACCTAGTGATATACTTATGATACCAGTCTTGGTGCTGGCTTGTGTAGTTGATATACCTTTTTGGTATCATCGTGGGCATAAACTATCATTATTACTGCCACAAGTACAGCAATTCCTACTGCATGTGTCTGGTCTGGAGAGAGGTAGCCATAACATGGGTAGTAGGCTACAGGATATATACCTGGCATCTGCTAGTCATGGCATGCTTTGATAATGAGATATGGAGGATGATGAACCACATGTGGAATAAATCGTGAATTTTTCCATAAGTGAAAAATACACCAATCCTTTTAACTTGCAACTGGTTGTCTTTTATGGATTTCATCCCAGACATCTAAAGGCTTCTCTTATAGGCCTTCTACCCCTAAGATGTCTCCTAGAGGATTAAAGATCCTAGCCACATGCTGTCTCTTATGGTTTCTTTGACTCCTGGTGGTATGGCTATTGGGGATTATAAAACATGCTTTTAAAATAGGAAAGTAGGATTCTGGTCTTCACCTCTGTGTCTTGGCCTATGATGTGTAAAGAATACACGTAGGCAGTGGTTGCTATGCAGCAATATGGGCTAGGGTGGATACTACAGCTGTACAGACCCATGTACCTTGGCAATAACAGCATATTTTCAGTTGGTGTGGTAGGACTGGCACTTCAAACTATAGATTTAAGTTAAACTCGTAAAACTGGGGAACACCAACTACCCTTTATGAGAATTTTGTTTCAAATATTTAGAACTTCATATTATACAGGTTAAGCTGAAAGGGCATGAGATTTGCTGGGTGAGGCTATAGGTTGTTGAGGAAATTGAAGGTTTTAACTTTTTCGAGCTATTGATTTGTTTTTTCTATCTGTTACTCGTTAGATAGAGGAAGCTTTAACTTTTTCGAGCTATTGATTTGTTTTTTCTTTTATCTATCTGTATTATTGAACCATGGTGATTGATGGGATAGCCTATTTTTTGTTTCAAATAATTTAGAGATATATCCTTTGACAAAAGGTTCTACCCTGTCGAGTACAAATTCCCAATTTAACTACATTAAGTCTGCATCGCTGTTAAATAGCACACTCCATATCCTACTTTCTGTTGCATAACAGAGGTCTTTTTCTCATTTTATTTTGTCATAAGATTGGTGCCTTGTATGTATAGATGCTTAATGCTTGTTCTTGCAAATATACTTTGTGATTCTACTCTTTTGATCCTTCTGCAGATTCAGACTCTGGTAGTTCCTCAGGAAGTGAGTCAGACGAGAAAGTTGCTAGTTCTCCAATGGTTATCAAGGTATTTTAGCTTTTGAAATTGCTGCATGAGCTGTTGCTTGAGACTGCCAGCAATTTTCTAGCCTTGTCATTCCATTTCTATTCAATATTATTATCAATATGAATCATATCTTGTTAAATCTCTTTCTGTTTGTATACTTCAGAAATTTTATCATCCTTTAGAAATTATAGTCTGTCATGTTTGTCTATGCAGGAAAATGTACGATCTAGGGCAGCTTTGGAGCAAGAAAAAAGTGATGTTTTAAACCCGCTCGATGCAAACAGTAAGTTATTGAGCTACACCTTTAATCCATGGAAATTGGTATGCTTGTAGATTTTCTTGTATCTGGAGATCAATACTGTCTCCTTCTTTCATCATTTTATTGTCTAAATGCTTGTATTATTAGCAACTTACAGGATCTTCTAATGGGTTAGATCAACCAGAACAGGATGCTGATCCTATACCTGCATCTGTCGAGGCAAATAGCCACCAAAAGGGTAAGCATGAATTTCCAAGAAGAATACTGTGAAACTCCAAGGATCTTAAGCACATATTATGCACGGACCCCCTCACCTTTGCATTATAAAAAATTTAGGGGGGAATACTCCATCTGAGAGGCCCGTCTCCCCCAAAAAGCTCTATCGTGCAGCTTTATTGAGAAATCGCTTTGCTGACACAATCCTCAAAGCTCGTGAGAAGACGCTTGACCAGGTTGGTTAGAAGTGTGATCACTTTTGCTGTCACTTCTGATCATGTGGTATACTGCCCAAGGATTGTACCATGTACATGATCTGTGTAATCATTTTTCTGAGACTAGGGTGAAAAGAGGGATCCAGAGAAACTTCAGCTTGAGAAGGAGGAGCTTGAGAGGAAAAAAAGGGAAGGTAAGAAGCAACGAGGCAATTGTTAATACTTTTTGATTGTTTTTTTTTTTTCATTTCATGTTGTGAATGATGTACCTATAATCATATGAACAGAGAAAGCTCGGTTGCAAGCAGAAGCCAAGGCTGCTGAAGAAGCTCGAAAGCAAGCTGAAGCAGAAGCTGCAGCAGAAGCTAAGCACAAACGTGAACTCGAGAGAGAAGCAGCACGTCAGGCCTTGCTTCAGGCATGTAAACTTTTGTTTTCAGGCACATCATAATGGCTTTCTTTTGTTATTTTGATCTTTTATTTGATGGTGGATATTCTATGCATTATGTAGATGGAGAAGACTGCGGAGATCGAGAGCAGTCAATTTTTAAAAGATCTAGAGTTGCTTAGAGCTGTTCCAGCTGAACATGCACCTAGTTCTGTTGGCGAGACAAGCCCTGCTGACTTACAGGAGGGTATTGACTGTTTTAAATTTGGGGGCAGTAACCCTTTAGAACAGCTTGGGTTGTACATGAAAGCCGATGACGAAGAGGAGGAAGATGGTGAGCCAAGCACTGTTCTTGCAAATGATGTTGAGGAAGGAGAAATTGATTGACCATCTTCAGCTCTTCCTGCTACATACACGCCCATGGGCTGTGGTCTCCACGGTGTAGTCTGTTGGGTAGCAGACTGGGCCCAAATGCGTCCCCAGTACCAAGTGTGTTTGTCTGGCCTAAGCCAACCACAGTCAAGATCGTCATGATTAATGTTGCCAAGGGTACTGCTGATGTTGTGCTATGCTGGTTTCTGTTTTGGTTTCTGGCTTGTATTCAAGTGGCCATCAGTTTTGGTGTTAGAGAAGCAGGTTGATCCCGTTGGGAAGCTTGTGTACTCTATACGAGCGTTGGACTGCAATATGGACTGGTTAAGAGGAAATTGGTGAGTCTGACACTTGTGCTGCAGACTCAAAATAGGTGATATTTATAAGCTGATTGAGGCATCAGATTGCATTCCATGTCATCTATTACAATGTGGGAGCTGTAGGAGGTTTTGGAGATTGCTGTTGATAATTTACTTTTTTTTTTCGTATGTGCTCCCCATAACTGTACAAAGACAGCTGATAGATGAAAACAAAGTTCCTTCATTCTTAGTGCAGTTATGTTCTGCTGATGCATGCTAGGTTTGTTTGTAGATGCCTTTCTAGCTAAAATTTCTGTTCAATTGCGTTCATTGTAGTTTGGCTTCTGCTCCTGCTTTCCTCTGTTGCTCAGGTTGCTGGAAGGTGAGAACTTGCTGATATGAGGAAATGGAAAATGCTCAAATTCGAGCAATAGGAAATAATGAGTGTCGAATAACTCAATTGGCAGAACTCTTTAACAAACAACTAAAGGAATCATGAGCAATTTGTGGATAAAATGATGACACCACGATGTAATTTGGTTAAACAGAGAGAGAAAGAGATGCAAACAGGCAGGAGATGCTGATCTGCTAACAGAAATCTTAGGAATAGCTATCTCTGATATTCTCTCAGATTTTTTCTCCTTGCTCAGCAAGACGTGATGAGATGCGTGCTTGTACTTGTTTGCAACTGAGTCATGTTTTTCCTCAGCAATAACATATTTTGCCATCATTATCTTGCTCAGCATGTTCTAGCAATGACTGATGTTATGGCTTTATGGCGATGTGCCCCTCCATGAAGTTACAGGGAAGCTTGGTCCTTCTTAATCCTGGAGTAACAACCCTTCTACTACTTTTACAATCACAAAAGTTCAGTTCCATTCCTAGGCACTCTATAGTAGTTGTACGCTATACCACTGACTCGCCCTGGGAAGTCTCCGGAGATCTTTCAAGTTGGCCATCGGCCACAAAGCCATATCACGCATTGCAGGGCATCATGACACAGGTGATTTTTTTTTTGGTAACAATGTGGTATAGGACAAATAGTAGCTTCAGCAATAAAGGGGCTCATCAGCATCTTGACTCAGATATTGCCAACCGATACTACTATACAAACAAACATGTTATCATGAACTAATTCTCAAACATGCCTTCATCTGACATACTAGGCAACTCGGTACCATTGACAAGTGGCTTGTTTGTTGAATAAGAATTAGAACTGCTAAATATGCTGTAGTCAAAATCTATGTCGTCATCTTCATCTTCATCTTCACTTTCCTCTGTTTCTTCTGGGGTCGCCTTCATCTGGGCTTCACGATGCATCCTCTGTTTGATGGCCTCTTCATACGACATTTCATACCAAACGGTACCTCTTCCAACAATCGATCGATTATGGTCTTCCGTCATTCTCTCCTGTTTGCTCTTCTCTGAGTTTTTGGGCTCTCCCCAGTAATCATAACGGTATAGAGGATCCGAGGGGTCATAGCGGTCCCCTCCCCAAACTCTCTTATCATCAGTGTATCTCCCCGGCTCCTCCAGAGGAAGACCAAGAGCTTTCCGGCTGCCAAAATAAAACATATTTATCTCCAGTTTTTAATGCACTGCTGGATTGAAATATATGTCACATTGCAGAAAAAAGTTCATACATGCAAAAAAAATTCTGTTCCAGGAAAACTAAGTTTATCTTATCTTCAAGATCATGTTACTCTTGTAGCAGTTGCAAACATTGTCTTCTGCCATGCCATTTGTACCCAGTGTTGGGCATGTGCCATTCATGTGAGAGGAAGTTTAATGGCTGTGATAACAATGGACACTCCTAGAGGTGAGAGGACTGGATAAAGGAGGATGAGTTCTACATTTTCGGTTACCTCAATATCTCAATTAAAAAATAACTTTCATGATGTTCGATGCTGTGCATTGCCAGACTCAACCCTTTGCAGATAAATATAATACAGGCAAATGAAAAAGAGACAAAAATAGAAAATATTGGATTTTAATCATCGTGTGACAACACTGTTAGAGGTATTCGTTCTGCAACATTTTGATTTTTCCCTTTGGTATTTTTAGTAGAACAAAGTGAAAAATTTCAATAAATATCAATAATGGAGAAATGCTTTCAAGAAATCTGATCTGTCAAAACATTACCAAGGGAAAAAAAAGGTTAGTTGTTAAAAGGCTGCACTTGATGGGACTACTTGTGCTGTAGAAGTAACAACAATATTGATGCAGGCACTTTTGCCATCTACAGATATTAATATTGGAAAAATGCTATAAAGAAGTCCAATTTGCTCAAACAAGATAGGAAAACGTCTAGTTCACTAGGGCCCTGTTTGGGGGAGCTGTTAGTAGTAGAGCTTTTGAAAGTAGAGCTGTCTGAAGTAGAGCGTTTATAAAAAGTTGTTTGCTGTTTAGCAACTACATTTCTAAAGTGCTGTGACACTTTAACATGTGTTTGGTAAACAAACTGAGAAAATACTTGTGTGACAAAATGACCATAAAGAACATTACCAGTATTATACAACAGAGCATAATAAAATATAATATGTATTAATACATAATATACGATATAGTATAATATTAATGTAATATAATATAATATTATTATAATATACTACTATAACATTATATATTATAGAATAATAATTTAATATAATATTAAATTATTTAACATAACATATCAATGTATTAAGTTATAATGTAATATAATATTATATTTATAGTATAATACAATAATAAATATATAAAATATTATAATTATTAGTGTAAATTAATTTTCATCCTTCTAATGACCATTTATCTCTCTAACAAATTTTCTAGCTAGATGATAAAATTGGTTAAATAATTACTAATATTTTTATTTATTTATTTATTTATTTAGATCAGATTATTTGCCACTCATTCATTATTTTTCTTTTTATTTATTTTATTTAGTTATTTATTATTTTATTTCATTGAAATATAGAAGGGTCGCCGGCCATGGGTGGTGGCCGACATGGTGGCTGCCACCGTGGGCAGCCACGAGCTCCCAAAACAAAAAAAACAAGAAAAAAAAAGAAGAGGAAGAAGGAACAGAGGCGGCGGCGTTGAGAGGAAGAAGAAGATAGAGAGGGAGAGGGAGGGGATGGGTGAGAGAGGAAGAGGTGGGATGAGGATTTTGGGAGAAAAAAGTGAGATTTAAATGGGGGTATTTTGGTCCAAAAAACAGCTTCCCGACAAAGCTGAAAATAGCGTTTTCGGAAAGCTCCAAATTGGAGCTTCTCCCCAAAAGCTGTTTTCAGCTTCCCGTAAAAGCTGAAACAGCTTTCTGAAAATTTTACCAAACACCATTTTTTATCTAAAAGTACTTTTGGAGGGCCAGAAAGTGCTTTTTGGCCCTCCAAAAGCTCCCCCAAACAAGGCCTGAAATAGATGGCCTATTTCAATGACAGCATGGGATTATTTATCCAAGAGTAACAAGGTAATGACGTTGATGCAGGCATTATCGTCATCTAATAAAAAATCAATAACAACATGGACAATGGTATCATAATGGATATGTATTTTTTCCTTTCAACATACTGATTTCAATAATCTTTTAAAAAATAGGTTTCTTAGAAATTCTGTGCGACATAAACTAATGGCTTTTTAAGAAGCAAAATTGAAAGACCCAAATCTCAACTAGTATTTTTTAATCAAGTACAATTGTTTGAGGGTATAGAGAGTTCAAGCATGATTTGTAGATCTCATCAGCATAAGAGAACCTAAATATTTTTGATAAATTTTTGTGTAAAATTTAGATGCACAGGTTCCAGTTCCTATAAAGTCCATGTGTATACGAACAAATATAACGCCCCACCATCCAAAATTATGGTATGACAATTCGCATGCAGTTGTAGATGTAGCTGTTTTTAGATATGAGTAAACACAGGAGCGAGAAAAGATCCAGAATGCATGGCTAACCAAAAAGTTAAAAACGTACCAACTGATATCTCTGATTAGAGCTTCTCTTTCTTCTAAAGAACGTCGCCAATGCATCAGGTCATACTCATCCATCTCTATGTTACGTCTCAACTTTGGAATTTTATACTCCTCTCCTCTTTCTTTTGCTTCCTTCTTTAATCTGTTGTGCAGCTGCATCAGACAACACCATTCTAATAAAAATGCATGCAGATACACACATGGAAAGAGAGAGTGCAAGCACGAACGCATGTGCATGCGTGCGATAGAGAGAGAGAGAGAGAGGAGCTTAAACGATAATCAACCTGTTAAAGTAAACCTCAAATAAGATAACAATTTTTTCATCATAAAATGTTTATATTAAGGACTCTGTCTTGGGTATAGGGTTTGTACATTATTTGGAGTTTAATTAAGCTGACTTTAAGCGAGCTAAGGATAGCTCTAGATTGCTCAGTTGCTAATCTTGCAAATGGCTCACTTGTTTGACAGCCTTACAAGATGGTAGGGCATATACCATCATTTGAATCCTTGCTTCTCAAACAAACCGTTGACTCAGGTATCCAAGTCCTAACCTTTTTGCTGTCATTTTCTTAAAGGCCTAAAACCCAATACTAAAATAGTTGACAGTTGCTTTCTAGAGGTTTAGCGATTGATAATCTGAAACTATTCTATCATTGCAGATGAGATTATAAGGTTCCTATTTCTTGTGCTAAGGTTTTGTGTTTGAAGTTCAATAGCCCTTTAAGGATCTGTATAGATTCTTTAATATTAATTACAATGCCTTATTTGACTCCTGAACTACAAAATCTTTTAAAATATGTCAATATAAAGTCTTCAGAGATTCTGCAATCCAAAAGAGGACCTTTTGAAATATGTCAATAATTACACATGTTGATTGTGCCATTCATACTGCAGGCACATCTTTTCCCCCTTTTTCTGAGATTCGTCAGTGCATTATTTTCTCATATCTGGTTTTGGCTACCAGGGCTGGTATTCCCTCCATTTCATGGTATTCCCTCTATTTCAGAAATTCATGTTGGACACTTGTGATGTTTGTAAGAGGAAGTATTGATGGCTCTAATAGAAGCAGAGACCAAATGATGAGACGATGGAGTCCATGAGAAAGCTCATGGATGGGGAAATGGTAGCTAAGATGCATCCCACTCAAAGATGGCAGAATGATATTGGATTCATATACTGCTAGGATTTTTTCACTATTTTATTATGATTCACAAACCAGTATCGAAGATAGAAAGAATGAACGAAAGGACTCATGACGAAGGCTCACATTAGAGAATTGAAGGCTCAGAGCCTTTTGGATTGGGAAGTTATTTGCCCCCAGTTTTGAGGAAAGTTTTTTTTTTTTTTACTTTTCTTTATAATAAAATAAGGAAAAACTTGAAGACAGTTAAAAGTTGATGCGCATATGCAACAAATGAAACATATAGACCACCATATATCTTTTTCAGTATGCCAAATATATACTATACCTGCAAGTACAATCATATTAATGCATGAACAAGTTTTTAGCAAAACAATTTATGGATGTCTCTGTATAGATATAAATTTTGGCAAAGATATAACTGCATAGATCAAATTCTGTGCAAATGATGTCATGGCACATTAGATCACCTGACGCTCAGCACGAGCAGCATCCATGTCAAGTTCTTTAACATTTGTATTCTGACAAATATTCATTAAAGAGAATCAGTAAATTAGTTCCATGCACAATCTGCTAGAAGCAGTCTTTGAGTAAATTGTCCAGTCAAGGTAAAATTATGTATAACTACTCACCAGAATAACCTTTGGTAGCAAAGCTTTCTTATAGTAATCTTGTGTATATTCAACACTATTTTCTTCAACAAAAGTTGCATCAATAGTTGATTCATATTTCTTGTCCTTATACTTATCAGGGTTTTCCTCCTCATGATCCAGAATCATTTGCTCTGCATTATGTAGCTGCCATAACTGCACAGTGCACACCAAGCAAACAGACTCCAATTGAACAGTGTAAACAAAGAATATGAATACATAACTAGTTACAGATTTATTACATAGTTAGTACAATTATCAGGAATTATAGCCAGAGTGAACAATAAAAGAAGATAATCTGTAGACACTGTGTGAAGAGTTGAAAGAAGAAAGAAATGAGCAATAAGCAAAAGAACTGGGTAGAGAGGTTAATTCAGAAAATGCCTTATCAACATATGGGTGATCGGATAACAGTGATTGCTCTTCCATTTTGACTTCAGGCCTTTTTCTAGGAATGGGTGGTCTTCCAGTTTCCCGCTGTAAAAGAAACCATGACAAAATATGAATAATCCATATCCTAAATGCTGAAATAACTGACGAGAAAAACAGAATGACAGTACATGTGATCTAGTTAAAAAATCATAAAAGTCCAAATATGAGCAAATATGTGCACAAGACTTCTCTATTACCTACTTTTCATTACATCATTGACAATTACAGTATTAGACCCTTTAACAAATTATCATGCAGAAAGATGGAAGATGATAAAAGAAAGCAAATATCCTACCAACAAGTCCCATAGTGAGTCAACAAATGCTGAAGTTCTAAACCTCTGCGCCACTAGATTTCCAACATTAATGTAATTAAGGAATGTGATCTGCCAGTCAAAAGCTTCCACAAAGACAAATATTTCTAGCACAGAATCTACCAGCTAGTCTCATTCTGAGCCAACAATACAGATATAATTTCACTCACAATCATCTGAATGAGAAATGAATTTGGGACATACAAGAAAAGAGAAGTGGGGAATGCAAAAGATAAAAGTGAAGATGTAATTTCAAAGGAGAACTCAACCCAAAGCTTCTGTTTGGAATACCATGTTGTCATGCCAAGTAGTAATTGTACCTTTTTTATTTATATTTGGATGCTGATTGTTGATAACAAATGCTGTTTGGACATTATTAAGAGATAAGTGGATGAAAAAGGGAACACTTCAATTATTTATATAAGGAACTAGTGAAGAAAAAGAGAGGAAATGAAAAAGAAAGAAGTGGAAGCCAAGTAACTGGCAAAGTAGAATTGGTGGTGTGAAGCTTTTGTATCCGAAATACACATGAATGTAAGTTTCCTCACATAGTGGCATCCAACTATTTCCTCACAATTAGTTCTAAAGCCTTGGCTCCTATTTGAGTTTGAATCGTCTTATTGATCTAAATTTTGGCAATTTATTTTGCTGTACCAAAACTAGATTATGTTTATCCTTGTGATTAAGAAGTTTGATGTTTTATGGATTGAATTAAAACATCTGGTCAGACAGTGAACCCTGACCAACAGGTACAATCAAAGATCGCCGAACCGATACCGGTAAATGTACAGGTCGGCCACCGGACCGGTTCGAACCGGTACCGAACGGTTGCCATAACACAGCGCGCCGCTGTGGTCCCGGAGTCGGTGTGAACCAGTTCGCACCAGTTTCCAGCCATACTGGATGGAATTGTCCAGTTCCATCCGGTATGGATCTAGTACTAGTCAGTTCCAGCCCGGTACCGCTGGGTTCTAGCCCCATAGAGATTGGAACCGTTTTTTAACGTCAAATCAGACTGGTCAGAGATTGGACTAGTTCGGTACGGGCTGAATCGGCCGGTACCGGCCAGTTCAACATTCTTTGGGTATAATAGTTGGTGCACCGACGAACTTTGACTAACAAGTACAATAGTTGGTTACCTGCCCCTTGGTATCAATTTGATTCTACAAAGTGATTACAAGTGTTTTGCAGTATTTTCAAAATAAAACACCTTCGTAAATGTACCTATTCTTATTTTCATTTTTTTCGGAATGAGCCATCTGGAAAAATGTATCTACTTTAATAGCTCCCTGGAAATCTCACTTTGTAACTATCTGAGTGACATTAAGCACCAAGTTTTATTACTTTTATTGTTTTAATATGCTTGACCCTATCTTGTTCACTATGTTTGGCTACTTACTGGGCTGTAGCTCACCTATTCATTTATTATATTTCAGATTAAGTAGTCTATTGACACAAGCTACTCAAAGATTTGAAGTACTTTTGTACAAATATTGGAGCCACTACCTCAAAAGGAGAGCTATATCTGTATTGTAAGAAAATGGTAATAAGTGGATCTTGCTCCATTCGGGTGTATGAGATGTAAAGTTTAATTTGGATGATACTTTAGTTTGTTCTGTCACTTCTGTGTGATCAGATGGCTGATGTTTCATAAATAAATGATTTTGGGACAAATTTTATGACTTTTTAGCTTCCACAACCAATGATTGATCTAGGCTGTTGATTGACCAAGATTGTAGTAAGACCTAAGACTTGGTTGACCCAAGTTCTGGGTCATGACCAGTATATTACTAGAAATTCAGAAATTTTAGTCAAAAAACTAGAGAAAATAAATAGGAAAGCCAGGATCAAAGCATGTTGGATGCTGTCCTAAGAGAAATACTTGTCCCCTTGGGTGCACAGGGTTTCGGCGATCTTCTCTGAAATGAAGACCAAGCCTTGCCTATACTTTTCCTATATGAATGGCATGAAGAAGCCTTTGAACCAATCTTCTTGCTGAAAGGATGGACATAAGAAAAGAATAACATGATCAACCTATCTCTAACTTGCCTAGTAGTGGAATGAAAAAGAACTTAGGAGTGGATGGGAAGAGAACAATGGGGGAATGGGGTTTTTCAGAAAAGAGAGGTTCTTAGATGTGTCTGGGAAAAGCGGAAACTAGCAATTAAAATATGGAGGTTTTTTATAGAATGTGCACAAGGAAATGTGGGTTATTTCCCACTAACTTTAGCAATTGCAGCCATTACCCATCAAATCTTATCACATTCTCTCACTCGCTTGAGGAGAGAGAAGGACTAGGTCAAGCATTCAAAAATAAGAATCTGCTCAAAAATAATAAAATAGAGAAAATAAAGAAAACAAAAGAAAATTTCAGTAAAGTAAAACCCTTTTTTTTATGAAAGAACTGCACAAATATAAACACTATCTAACATCACCAAGTAGCCAATATGCTTTCTCAATATTCCAAGACTAACGATATTGAAGACACGTGCATCAGTTCTGACTGAAGATGAATAAGAGCAACCACTTTGGTCCTAAGTAAATTTAAGTAAATTATAGATACATACATTGATACATTCTGATAACACAAAGTAGTCAATGTGTTTTCGTATCATTTTGCTACAAACAATGATGAAGAGATGTGCATCAATTCTTCTAACCCAAGTTCTACATGTGCATCCAATGCTTTTGTCGGAGTTGTTCCAGTGCTGCCCTATTTTTTTTTATTTCAGATTTCTGTGCAAGGGTAAAGATTATTCTGTGCTAATTTTTCTGTTTTATACTTTAATTTCAATTCTATTGATTGGTTAGTACCTGCTAGAATGAGAGTTAACCCTCTACATTGCTGGTTTCTTATTTATTCTAGTCGTATCATAAATTTGGATATGGTGCTTCCTGAATTTAAACTCTGATTTAGCTTTTGTACTTCTAAGCTAACCAGAATTAGCAATAGAACTTTTCAAAAACCTAGAGAACATCAAATTTTAGATGGCGTGTTGGATTGGAAGTTCCAAAAAGAGGTGCATCACCAAATATGTATTCTGGCCCACAAGTTGAATTACAATTTCATCTCTACTATTATATGGAAACTCGGGGTTTTTGATGCCACCCTTGAGTTCGACTCCACATCTAAGCTTTTAATTTTTTTTCCTCAGACATGTGCGACTCTGACAGAGCCTACCAAGTGTGCATGACTCGACAGTGGAGCTGCACCACATCGCACAAGTATCCACGACATGGTGCATCCTCATACAGTAACCTCTTTCCTTGAGACTCCACTTTTATATGCTGATCCACTGTGAATCTCAAACACAGAACAAGTTCAGCTCCACTATTTTTTTCAAACTTTTTTATTCTTTTCCTACTGCATCACGAGTTCGGCAGTTCCATATATCTATCCCTCATGCCCCACATGCATGGCACGTACAAAATGCTAGTACCAATAATTAAACAAAGGATTTCTAGATTCTTGTTTCTAAAATCATAGTCATAAATCATAACTAATTAGCTCTAAGCCCATCTACAAGCAATTGACAAATGCACAACCATTGCAAAACATAACAGAAAGGTACTTCAAATGCAGCAGAATCATCCTGAATATAGCATAGTTGAAAGTCAATTCTCACCCACAATTGTTCTGGATTTGTATCCTCCTCACGATGAAATATTGGTGGAAAGTCAAATCTATTGAATCTGCAGATGTAAAGGCAATTTGATGGGGTTAGAACAAAATGGTAACCATCAACATATGGATTAACTTATCTAAAGTTTTACATAATAATTACTTAGTCATGAGACGTTTATTAGCAAGATGAAGTAGTATCTGAAGTGGAAAAAATCTTAAATTAATTGGTGGGATGTGTTACAAATATTAAAAGGCGGGCAAAATAAAGCAAGAATGTACACACATAAGGTGATCTATGTTAGGGTATAAGAAGCGCATTTCGATAGGAAAACGAAAACGATATGGATCTCGTTTTGCCTGCAAAACAACACAGATGAAAGCTTTAGACCAAACACAATGGAGAAGAATAAAAACATATAAATATGATACATGAGAAAATGAAAACTGCATTACAATATATATTGGCTGACAACGAGCAAACATAGACAGAAACACCCAGATTTCTGATTGTCTGTCAGTTGAAAAGGAATGCAACAATAATTCCATACATGCATAGACATAACAATATTCTACAGGCAACTAACAAGATAACTCAAATGCAAATGTAAGCACACAAGCACGTACCACATTCAGTACAAAATACTTTCAAGCTTCAGCAATGATAAAATGATTAGGTCAGAGCCAGAATAATTTGTTACTTACCAGAATTTCAACAAATACATGCATGCCAACTTTTATGTGATGACGGATCCAATACCAATCATTTCCTTTTATGGGGACCCACCTAAGAGATAATAGCAGATAAATGTGAGCAGGGGATAGAATCATGAAATTTTGATAATACACATAGTTCATATCAATTATAAGAGATGCTCAAAGTTTTTTACTTCATATGCAAGCAAGGCTTTCAATTTTCAATTTAAAGTTGTTAAAGTTGTTCAGTCATGATAACAACTTCAAATCAACCAGATTGCAAGTTGAGTGCTCGACATAGGTAGTACTGAGTGTATTAGAAATAAAACAACTTATACAAGAACTTCAGCAGTCAAAATATCTACATATATATATAAAAACAGTCACAGTAATAGAATAGTTCAATACACAAGTTGTCCAAGTTGACGAGAGTAAACCCATTATAAGCCCTTGAAATAGTGATAATCATAAACAAGTGTGTGTGAGAGAGAAGGGAAAAACCAACAACCTGGGACAGGTTTTCTCTTTTATGATATATTCAATCTTATTCACTTATAATAAAATAGCACAGCTAGATATCTGGAAGATGGCAAAGAAATAGCAGCTTCCAAAGTATAAAGGAATCACCCATCGTAGACGCATCCAATGTCGACAAAGGCTCCTTGGTGAAGGTGTAGAGTCACCACTTTCCCTCGACATATCTGTGATTCAAATAGAAGGCTTGCCGAATAGTGTAATAAAAAGAACTGGAACCTCAGTTATCGATTATCTGTTTGGACAGATTTAACACCACATATTGAAGGCATGTAACCTTTCTGAAATTAAAGGAGAAGCATACCTGTCCAGGATATATAAATGGGAGCTCGAGCTGCAAGAACAATCACTATTGATAATTAATCAACAAATGAGTCAATGTCCCAAAGATTTAGTATGGGAGTCCAAGAGCTAGTCCAAATACCATGTCATCTTTGTAGTCCTTGCCTCGTTTTCTCCTACCAGGATAGTAATCTTGGTCAAACTGCATATGCAAAGGATATGGTGGGGATTGATGAGAACCGGAAGGTGTGCACATTATATGAAATTTATGGATAAAATACAAGTGTTTGTAGGTGCAGAGGATTTAAATAATAACTGGACCAAAACATGGTACATAGAATAACACGTTAGTGTGAATAGAAATGGAGTCCAGGATGCAAATATTAAGAGGCCAGACATTCTCCAAGTACACTTCTGCTCCAGACTTCATTTCATGATACAAAGTAATGAAGTGAGAAACACGGATTTTGAAGTAAATAAGTTCTTCCAATTGTTACGTAATTAACATATGCCATTTAAATTCGAAAGTAAAATCTATAAAACAATGATACAATCAGCTTCAGAAATGGATCAGGATCTGGACATATTAATTAGACCAAAACATATTCCCCAGAGTACTACTTTAGCGAGAATATGGTGGAGTTGAGGAAACAATTAGCAAGAGGGAACAAGAGGTTCCCCAATTAGATTTTTAATCCTGATTTCTTTTTTATCATACAAAATAATTAAGTGAAAAACATTGATTTCGAGTCCATGCCATGCTTTTTCTCCGTTATTATCACAACTTCAAGCGCTCACCTTGTAAGACTCCTCCTCCAACTTCTCCCGGTTCGCGGCGACCCATTCCTTGTACTGCTTCAAGAACACCTGGTACCTCTCCAAGAACATGTTATCCACATCGGTCCTCACCTCCTCGTCGAGATCCACCCGCTCCGCCTGTAGCTTATGGGCCTCCCGGATGAACTCCAGCTCGGCGGCGTCAACTTGCCAGTCACGCGGTGGCCAGTCCCTCGGCGGAACCATCCTAACGGCGACGGGGCCGGCCCAGGAGGTCTCAAGCGGGTCGGGGATCTCGCCCTTGATGGCGAATTGTTTCGCGAGGTACTCCTCCTCGGAGAGGCCGCTCTCCTCCATCTTCTTGCGACGGTAGGAGGGGCGGAGCATCTTGAAGGCCTCGATGGCCTCGGGGGACTGGAGAGGGACCTCGACGCCCTCGTTAAGGCTCTTGCGGGCGAAGTCGGCCTCGGGGGTGAGGATCTCCTCCCAGGGGGCCCAGCCGCGCTCGATCCAGTTGCGGCGGCGGGCCTCGTCCTCGGACTCCTTCTCCCGGGGACGGAATCTCTCGAGGTATGCGGCGTCGTCATCGTCGTTGGCGGGGAGCTCGTCGGGGGCGTAGGGTGAGGAAGAGCGAGGGAGAAAGGGAAGAGGGGAGCGGCGCCATGAAGGGAGGAGGAGGAGCGAGATTCTAGGGTTCCGGGGAGGGGGAGGAATTAGGGTTTTGGGGCGGCGGAGGGGGCGGGGAGGAGGAAGGCGGACGGAAGGGAGGAGGTGGTGGCCGCGGTGGTGAAGCTGGAAGCAGTGCATTTTTTTTTCCGTTAGCTTTTGGCTTGCAGGGTTTTGGGTTTAACGATTTTGAATGGATAAGGGGTGAAGTGTACGGACATTCAAGGTGTGGTTACCCACTTTGTACGGAAGTTAGGGAAGAAGGGTTAAACTAGCGGCCTTGCAACCTTGCAGCGGTTATTATATCGTGACTTCTGCTCTAATCTATTCTTGCATGACAAAAATAGCATCCCTATTTAATATTTTTATTATTTATATAATTAAAAAATAATTTTATATTCAAAATGAACAAAGAGACGGAAACAAAGAATTGTTTTTCAATTTAATTTGCCTTTTATATACCTTAATTTTATTGTTAGTTTTTTCAAAATGTATTGTTTGTTATGTCCTTAACACTTAAGATATTTGTAAAGATCGGCAGGACTGAAGTTGCAAGTTTATCTAATGTTAAAACTTTCTTTTTTGTTATATATGTAATGCAATGTATTCTGTTTTTTTAATATGCTCATCTAAATAAAAATGTTTTATTATATGATTTTTGTTTTTAATATAGAACATGATTTTATTTGGTACCTAATGCAAAATTTTAGCTCAGTCACTACTTGCAGACTTTAAGACAATAGCTTGAACTATAATCATTAGTTTGTATTAGAAATTCTATTGCAAGACATGATCTTTGATAAATTGGTTTATACAAGAAATTTAGATATACTTGGAATTTTGAAAATATTTTTTATTTTAATGGACTATTTGAGCCATTTAATATATAACATCATGATATTAGTTTTCAAATGCTAATTGCTTTTTGGACCCTCTTTGTTCATATTACAAGGGCTCTTGTCAAAAACTATATGCAAGCTATACTAAAAAAAAGGCGTTACGATGATCTAATCTTTTTTGAGAAAATTACCACAACTATTCTCATTTGAAAATTAAGATGGAGTTTAAAAATTTATTTCTAAAATCCTATGAAAAACCTTAGTTTTTATATACTTCAAGAAAATGTTCTTTTATAAAGAATCTCAACAAATCATGCAAGACCAACACTTTTATGGGTCATCTAAAGGTTGACCAAGGAGTTAAGTACTCTAGGGAAAAAAATGTGAGTTGTTATTCTTTGAAGAAGGTATTCCATTCTTCTTGGGGTCCTTGGAAGCTATGAAAGTTAGAGAAAAAAAGGCAAAAGGTGGAAATAGCTATAAGAAAAGACAATAGCAATAGTTTCTTCTCCATAATAGGTGGTTGGAGCTTTGGGCTAAGCTTAGCTTATATGGGGTGTAGTAATCTTCTTTTTGTATATTTGGTGAGGCACATAGTTAAGATGCATGGTATTGTGCCTACGATTGTTTCTTTTAGTTTATAGAGATTAGTGAGTCTAGTAGGATGAGGCATGAGTGTGTTTATAGGATGTTGAAAAATAAGAGAGATAGTACACGTTATATATGATACTCCCATTTTTAACAGCAAAAAAAAAAGGGGGGGATGATCATAGCAATAAAAGGGTTTGATCTTGGCACCTTATCTATGTAATGGTATATTTGGATAGTATTAAAACTTGCTATAGCCTCGCCTATAACAATAGTAGTGTGGTATGAATTGGGCTTACATGGAGAGTATGGTGTTGTGATCTTTTAATTCTGTAGTTAGTAGTTAGATACGGATTCAATTTGGTTTTTGTTTTTTATTTTTTTGTGTGTGTTAAGTGTTTTTATTTTTCATATAGAGATGGATTTTTCTGGTAGATAAGATAGTTACAGACTTTTTGTATTGTATTAATTTGAACTGGTAGTGGTATTTATATAGGTTGAAACTTTTGCTATCTTGTGATGCTAGTTTAGGGTGCAAAAATATGTTTGCAGTATTTTCAATGATTTCACTTATCATAAATTGTCAACAGACTAGGCAAGGTCATCTTTAGGGTTTGGTGCTCATATGCATGTGTGGGCTTGTTGAGAGAAGATTGTATTAAATACAAACAAGAAGAGAAGCATATGATACTAAATATAAACATGGAGCAATGGTGACCCTATGTGCTGTTATTAATCATCATAGCTTAAGGGCTTATAAGAATTTAATAGTCAATCATCGAGTAGAAGTAATTTTCACTTTATATACTTGTTCTATTGTATACCGACTCTTTTCATATGTCCATATATCTGTTTGTTTTTTATCCTACCTCTTTTTATCCCCAGTTTAACTATGAGCTCGGATCTTCCATTGTTGTTTATTATTTATTTATACAATTATTATTTTTGAGCATCATGCGGCATTAAAGTTCTATATAGATTGGAGTTAGTAAAGAGGAGGAATGGTTTTTGTGGACGGTGTGCAGCTAGTTACAAAGGAACTGAAAAATAAGATTTTGATAATAGGAGGTTCTATAAATAAGTTTTACTCGACGGTTATTGGAGGTCCTATAAATATGCGGGGACTATAAACTAATTTTCCCTTAGCAGGAAAATCACGCCCACGTAAGCTGCCCTGCGTGGGCCATTTAATGCCACAAAGTGGCATTAAAGCATTTAACGCATCCGCGCGCGGACGTTGTTTTTTTTTTCACGTCCACGGAGCTCTGTTGGCCAGTTCGGTAGCAGTTCCAACCGGTATTGAATTGGTACCATACCGGCATTAGTGTCCGTTGGTACAGTCGGTACAGTAAATCTTGAATTGTACCTTGCTTATATATTTAATATTTTACAAATTGAATTAACTTCAAGTTGATCTAATTGATACGATTGATTCATGCAAATTTATTCTTTTATATTTTACCGATTTAATATTTATTCATATTAAATATTTTATATATTTATTATTTTACAAATTTATTTAATGTAAATCTACATATTAGTCTGATTACTGCTTTATTCTTTTTCAATTGTCTAGTACTCCTCTCTCTCTCTCTCTCTCTCTCTCTCTCTCTCTGTGACTGTATCAACTTGGCCCATTGGCACCTTCCAAAACTAAAGTTCTCACCTTTTTGTCTTAGGTCATGATTGTCCTGATATAAATTATAGTGATCTGACTAAGTCTTCCCCCACTTATGGGTCTCATTTTAGTTGACAGACTGCTGATACAATTGATACAATTAATTCATGCACATAGATTAATACAATTGACTGCTGATTCAAACTTAAACACTTGATGCAATCTACATATGTAATATTTTACCAATTGCATTGACTTGAACCATTGATCCAAGTGATATCATTGATTCATACAAATTGAAATGGTTGTTTGATTCAACTGAGATCATTTTTATACAATTGATTGATAGAAGTTGCTACTTTGAAGCTCAATAATAGCTTGATACATTTCCAGAAATAAATTAAGTTGTGAATAGAAACATGTCAAATCTTCACCTCCTCTTTCTCTCTCTCTCTCTCTCTCTCTCTTGCAGTGTTTCTGCGTGTGAGAGAGAGATTCAGTTCCACTCATATAACCAAATAGAATCCACCATATACATACCTCACACAAACATGTAGAGATAAAATCTTGCTCGCTGAGAATTCTAAAATTAAAGGTATAACTGCATGCAGTTCACAGTTCGTTCCACCTTTGGTTCTTCACTAGAAGAATCCAACATATTTTATGCAGCTCTAGTCAAAATTATTTCCTTACCTTTGGTTTCTAATGAGATATATACCCCTTTTAAAACATTCTTTTATATGAAGATGTTAATGTAAAGCAACGCAATCCTCAGTTGCACAGGTTAAATGATGTGCATAATGCATAATATTGTTGCATGAGAGTAATAAGTACTAGGATAAAAAATTTTCTAGTTTATTTGACTCATTTACATTTCTTAACATAGAAAATAAGAGATTATTGTGCAACATTATTATTCCAAGATGAGAATGTGATATCATTTACCATTAAGAAGAGACTAATTGGTATTAATTGTTAGAAAATACCTAGTTTGCAATAGACATAAGTGACCTTTTTTAGACCAATTGGAGTTGATTATGGATAGTAGAAGCATTTTGCAATTTGCACCAAAGAGAACGAAGCCATATAAGATTCTAGTACATCTTATTTCTTCCCGAAAGAAGAGATCAAAAAGAAAAAAAAGATGGTGAAGAAAAAATTATCTGGCAACACTCTTTTCATTCCCCTTTCCATTGGAAGACAAACGACCTCATTATCAGCCCACTAGTAAGCCTTGGTGGTCTTTTGGAGAGTGGTGAGGAGCTTTGGTGACCTTCTCAGAGATATTCTTCGCAGGAGTTTGTGATGATCACTGATATGAGAGAACCATAATGCTAACGAGAGGATGGAACTACTAAGGATAAGAGAGCACTTAAGAATAAGTGGGTATTCAGGTTGAATACTGAAGAGAAGAACTCATAGCCAAGGTACAAAACACGGTTGGTTGTGGAAGGATTTGATTAGAAAAAAGGATATTGACTTTGAAGAAATTTTCTCACCTATGGTCAAGATGTCTTCAATCTGAATTATTCTTGGTTTAGCTACAAACATGAATTTGGAGATTGAATAACTTGATGTGAAAACTACCTTCCTCTATGGTGACTTAGAGGAGAAAAATTATGTGGAGCAGACAGAGGGATTTATAGTTAAAGGCAAAGAGCATCTTGTGTGCAGATTAAAAATGCTTGTATGGGCTTAAGCAGGCACCTCGGCAATGGTATAAAATGTTTAATTTCTTTATGATGGACCATGGGTATAGCAAAACCACTTCTGATCATTGTATGTTTGTAAAGAGATTCTTTGATGGAGATTTCATTATTCTCTTGCTTTATGTGGATAACGTTGATTATTGGTTATGATGCTAAGAAGACTGAAAGCTTGAAAGGAGAGTTAAGCAAGTCTTTTGCCATGAAGGACTTGGGGCTGGCTAAACAAAATCCTCGACATCAGAATTACTTGTGATAGGAAGAATGGAATGCTTTGGTTATCTCAAGAGAGATATATTGAAAAGGTGCTAGAAAGGTTCAATATAAGCAAGTCCAAACTAGTTTGTTCTCCACGTACAAGTCACTTCAAGTTAAGTTCCAAGCAATATCCTACAAGTGAGAAAAAGATGAAGAAATAAAGAAGATTCCTTATGCATCCACAGTTGGCACTTTGATATACGCCATGGTCTGCACATGACTAGATATTGCTCATGCAGTTAGTGTTGTATATTTGTTTCTCCTTAATCCTAGTAAAGAATATTGGGCAATTGTTAAATGGATCCTCAGATATCTCAGAGGCACTTCTAGAGTCTGTCTATGTTTTGGTAATGGCAAACCTATGTTGGATTGTAACTAGTGATATAGATTCTAGAAGTCCACATCGGCGTACTTGATGACTTCTTTAGGGGGAGTAGTGTCATGGTAATCTAAGTTACAAAAATATGTTGCTTTGTCCGCTTGCAAAGAACTTGTGGATGAAGAGTTTTCTATAAGAGTTAAGCCAAGAATAAGAAAAATATATATTTTATTATGACAGTCGAAGTACTATCCATCTCTCAAAGAATCCAACATTTTGAGATCCAAGCATATTGATGTGAGATATTATTGAGTTCGGGATGCTTTAGAGATGAAGTTGCCTATACTAATGACAATAGATCGGGTATGATGACTAAAACCTTGCTAGAGAAAAATTTATTGCTTGTAGAGAGAGCGGGCTTGGTGGTCGGGGGGGGGAGGGGGGGGGGGGGGGGGGGAGAGGTGTGCTGTAACAAGATGGTGGAAAAAGCAGAAATAAGGAAAGGATGTTACTTGTTAATTTTATCCAGATTTTGCTGAAATTTCAATATGCTATTTTCGGTACTATAGATTAAACGGTTTGGATCTTTGAAAAGCCTTCTTATTTCAAGCATCTTGTTGATTCAATCTTGATGATGATGTTTATGCAGCCTCTAGTTGAACTAGAAAAAACCTATTGTCATTCTAAATAGTAGATCCCGTGATTTTTTTTTTGTGGGTTGCTTGTGTAGACTGTGGATTATTGTTGCTTGGTGAATTGTAGTGATATCCCATTTAATTGCAGAAGAAAGGAAAATGAGTTTGTGGTATTATTGTTTCTTGATTGCATTTTCCCAACAAGATTCTAATGGAGCCACATTGCATTATGTTCCATTGCATTTAATAGTGCGCATGAAGGACAACAAAAGATAGTAATATTTAAATAGCAGAAGGATGCATCTTTTGAGATATGGTTCTCCACCTATTTTTATTTTGACACTGATTTTTATCAAACAAATCAAACCAGCCAAATCAATCCTCAGACAAATGACTTTCGTTAACATGAAGGCACTGTTTTGGCATGCGGAACCTGTCATCATTTCCATCATCTGACTTCAACTGGTTCCATTTACTCCATTCCTTTATATTCTTGACTGGCAGCTTATGAGTAAAATTTGTAAGTCTTTGCTTCGAGTATGATTTGCCTTAATCCACCAATGGGTGCTAAAATCATCAATAGGACCCCGAGTATGATGCAGATCTGAAGACCAAGAAGACAAAATAAGCTCATCTTGATGTCCCTAAAGCAGGGGGAAATGAAACTGACTGAAGTTAGCTAGCTTACCCAATTAGCGATCCAAGATAAGCTACCCACTTTAGGCTTGTAGATGAGAAGCCATATGATGCAGGGGAGCTGTGTAAAAAGATTACAGGTCAGAATAAGCAATTCTTTTGTGATAGTGGAACTTTAAAAACTTATTGAAATTTCTGCATCTGAAACACTCCTTGTTCTACTTTACTGCTTCAATGGTTCATAAAAGAGTTATGTTCTGTTTCATGAGAAATATTCTACTACTGCACAGGGTTTTAGGGGCTTACATAGTATGAAGTTGGGGCATATGCCAATCCTCCAAAGAATGAAAGTAGTGCTCCAAAGAAAGGGAAGGTTATACCAATGAACATTGTCAACGCTGCGCATGATGTATCATAATAAAAAATCAGCAAACATCTATCACAGAAGAAAAAAAAGATGTTGCAAGTGTGAGTAACCTAAAGGAAAAAGGGTCATTACCGACATATACAGATCGAGCAATTAAGCGAAGCATAAGACCCGGAGGAAAATGAAGCTTCTTCACCAGCACAGTTTCCATCATGTCAAAGACAGGCATGGCATAAATCTGCATGATTAGTTCAAAAAATTAGTCAGCCTACAAACCATTGCAGGCGATTATAAAAAAGTAGGAGAGAATCAGCAAAATATATTTTTGGAAACCATGTTCAAGATGAATGATAAAACATCAACAACAAAGACTCAGTCGTAATCACCGATCAAAATGGCAACCATTTACAGTTGGAGGTGACATACTAATACTTCTTTTTCAAATACAGTGATTTTTATCATGTTGACATTGAAATGCGTTAGATCACTTTCCTTTTAATTCTTTCATTTTTTCCTTCTTTGTGAAATGTATGAATTGCACAATTGTTTCTCAAGTTTTAGTAAGATGTCACTCATTTGATTCTCTTATAAAGACATCTGAAATTCCTCCTTCTTGAAGTTTAATGTGAATCAAGTCTTTTGAATATCAATTGCAGGCAGTCATACCTGATAGCTCCCAATGACATGGATGACAACCATCATGTTGGCCGCGGCAATCAGCCACCTTGGCTTGTCCAGGCTAAGGAGGATGTTGTCCTGGACCCCATTGCCAAAGGCCCAGTAACCAACGAGGGCAACCGGGAAGTAGCAAAGAGCAACAACGATGTAGGCAACAATGACACCCTTCCACATAGCCTTCTTTGATGGCTTCTGAGGGGTGGAAGGAATAGTTGCCTGGATCTCCAAGACCACATTGTGACCGGCATATGCGAAAGCAACGTTTCCTAGTGCACTGAGGAAACCGAAGACCGTTCCTGCCGTGCTTGAAGATTTGTATCCATATTCAACATTTTCTTGCTTACCTTTGTCCACAGAAGCTCCCCAAGCAATGGTGGAGTAGCTGATAAACAATTAGATGAATCAGTTATAAAGATGGTAATGCAATTGCAGATATTAATCTCTATCAAAGCTTTGCAAAAGCTAAAATTTTACTCATTCATGCTATATTCATTCTAAGTTGATGCTTTCTAAGTTAATGCTACAGAGCAGGCAGCAATATAGAGAAGAATGTGCACCTGAGAGACATGACGGCAGCGGCCAAAGAGACGCCTGAAATGGAGTTGAAGTTGGGCAGCTGGGAGAGCACGAAGTGCACCGAGGCAAAGATCATGATGAAGTAGGTTTGTTTGATGCTTTTGCAGCTAGGGCAGACAAGATCATGGAACTTCTTTAGAGATTGCCCTCCTGTGACCATGTACACGATGTCGACGCTCACCTCCACCACAAGCTGCTGAGGCACCACAATCCAAAGACCAAGCTTGTCTCCAAAGGCATGCTGCCCCAGTTCGTGGTAGCGATCGAATCGCTTCCCAGGTACCATCTCATGCATCTCCACCATTTGCCACAGAGTATATAAGGTGATGATCCATGATAGAATTAGGATTACAATGCCTGGCCCCCTGTTCAATTGCATGCAAGGTAATAGATCTTAAGCCATGAAGCTTTTGCAATAAACAAATCTGCAGTTTTGTAATTACATCGATCTACGGAGTTAAGAACATAGGCAAGGAGGAGGCAAATAATTGAAACAATCATAGAGAGGCTGCAGAGCTTTTCAGCACATCTAAAGTTAACTCTTCCCTCTATTAAAGAAAATATTAGCAAACAGATTTAGCAGATTAGGTTGCTAGCAAAATATGCAAAAATTCTAAGCCAAGAAATAGATTCTACTGAAAAATTGCTTTGTTTTATATTCTATAATATAAAGGAAAAGTTTGAACACATCTTTCAGCAAGACATGGTCCATTGGCTTGAACACTAATACTATCTCTCAACTGTAAGCCAATACAGCTGAGTTCTTCAAATCGAATAGCATGCAGACTTTTATCCTTTGTGTATGGAAGATATAAATCTCCTTTGCAAGAGATATTAGCTGTATGGTAAATCATAACAGGAAGTTACGATGCTTGAAAATTACAAGAATCACAAAATTAAGAGGAAAAAAAAAGAGACACAGGAAAAGAAGACCACAATATTGGTACTACAAGAGAGAAATAATAACATAAAGCTACTGGCGTAGAATCATAATCCTAATGTCTAAACAAAATTATTAGTTCCAGAAAATTATCAAAATATTATATAATCACCAATAGTATGACCCTGTTCAGTATCCACAACCAAAGGAAATGAACCGTTTTTTATTGCAAGAGTTGGTATTATGATCATCCATTTGGAAAATCTCTGAAACAACCAATAGGTACTGGTTTGAGGACACCAATCTATTATCCAAAATAACAGCGGAAGGACAATAATGTAACAAAATTAAAACATGAGAACTCCAGAATAACAATCAAACATCAGAACTTTAACGCTATGATTTCAATATAGAGTTCTTCTCACCATCCAAGTTCAGACATAGCATATGGCAAGCTGAGGACACCGGCTCCGACCATGGCCGTGACATTGTGGAATGCTGAGTACCACCACTTGGCATCCCGGGATGACGTGATCGGAAGCCAATCATCGACCGACTTCTCCTTCTGGGACTGAAGGTTCATCATGCCAAATTAATTCAACAACAGAATCAGAAACCAGAGGCCAGAGAATTAGAGATACTCAAATAAGAAAACACAATACGTAAACCAAGCAACCCTTCCCCTTCCTTCCTTATGTTATTATTACTGTCCTTCCTTTATGTCTGCATTCATACTTACGCATAAAAATCTTATCAAAAACTATGTTACGAAGAATAGTTTTCATTTACTTTCAGTTACTGTTATATATATATATATATATATTCAATGGTTAGCTTTTTTTTTTGGCAAAGTTTTATTAGCTTTAATGTGAAGATTTAGTAGGAGATCTATATGGAGAGAATCTTTGGTGCGGATCTAACTGAATTGGAGGAGGATATATATATAGATGATTCTATGAATCTTAGAAGATTAAGTGAATCTGCTACAGTGCCTTGCTGCATAAAGGCAGTTGCACCCAAGAGGTTAATTGCACCAGAGAACCGAAAGATTAGTTGTGGAATCCCACAATGTAATGTCAAAGGTTTCAAGTGCAAGAACCAGGTCATCTTGGCGGGTGAGGGTGACTAATACCGGGATGAATGTGATCTCATATTATCTCGGTTTATCTTGGCTCACATTGAAAATGTAAATATATTTAGAAGAAAATAATGATAATATGTCAAATATTTTTTTAATTATTTGATATGTCGTAACTTTGGTGTCAAAATAACAATCATAAAATAAAATTAAGAATAAAATGACTAATAAATTGATATTGTATCAGCTAGTATCTTATAGATTAAAGAGCTTTCAGATACATTATATGGTTATATGAGGACGTTTAGTCCCACGTTGGTTATTCCGAGGAGATTTGGATATTTATATAGCACTAAGGAATTCAAAAAATATCTTCCACTAGTCTTTTTTGGGTGATGTTCTAGATTGTTACAAAAAAATATTTCGCTTAAGGATATAAGTCTAAAACCTGGGTTAAAAACCTTAGCTATGATTACAAGTGTTATTTTTATATTTTAATAATAAATATATATTTGGTAATAGAAAAAAAAATGATAGTGCTACAATTTAAAGAATACATAAAAAAGAAAATTATGAAAAAGGAAAATAACAATCTATCTCATTAGAATGACTAATAATAACATGCTTTCTTTTTTACATACAAATTTTGACGTGTAGTCTTTGGATACTTGTCTTAGAGAGAGAAGGCCAGTAGAATTCATTCTTTGTCATTTTTAAAATTTATATGCCATTCTTTTTTTCTAAGAAATTACTTATTCTTCCATTACATAAATTCATATTTATAATTTTATTGTCCCCCTTGTGCATTTACACTATACTAGCTGCAAAATAATGATATGTTTTATAACAAGCATTTCAAGCTATTATTTGATTACAGTAGCTGTTATATAATGGAATTAACAGCTACCATTTTATCTTTTCATAACTTATTTGATGAAGGTTTTAACGATGAAGTCGATAAAGTTTCTATTTCTTACTTTCTTACTAAAAAAATCCTTAGACTGCTATCTGCAAATACAACTCTTCCATGCAAGTTAGATAACTTATCGAATTTTCCTCTCAATTCGGTAAAATTTTTAACCAGTTAATAGGAAAAAAACTTTGATCCAATTCCTGCCTTTGTCTAAATTTGAATCGTCTCTTGTCTAAATTTGAATCGCCTCCCAGTTTTATATAATATTTATTTATTTTTTCTTCGTGAAGGCCACTACGTAGACATGGAATCAATGCGGCCACGAAGTCAAGTTGTGGACCGCAGCATCCCACCGGATCTTGACTTTTCAAGTCAACAATGACGGCATCTTGCAAGATATTTATTAATTATTTATTAAAAAAAAGCAATAACTCATAATCCACTTTAAAAAAAATTCAGAAAAGTCTAAATTTTCTCCTCTCATGCCAACATCAACTTGGACTAAGTTACCAAAGAGCTAGACCCAGTTTTCTTCTTTCTTCTTTCAGAAAAGAGCAAAAGAAAAAAAAAGAAAAAATCACTGCTGTCAAGCATATTATATGCACATATGCCATCCATGCAAACAACTTAGGCTGAGTAAATAAAGAGTTAAAATCTTTTTTTTATAATCACAATTAAATTAATGATTATGATTCGATATTAGATTTCTCATCTATAATCGAACAAAAACTAATATATCTCTCTAATTCTTATGCCACATCTTTGAATTTCTTTACCGAACTTAATTAGTTAATATGCATATTATATGTACATCTACTATCTATGCAATGAATTATGAAACAATTTAGCAATGCAACTTAGGATCATACCGAGTTTTCGATAAAAGGCGAATAATAGGACCCATTTACTACCATTATTTACTATTATGAAAAAAATAAAAAGTACAATTTGTTAAAATATACTTGTGTTGAGAATATCTGGAAAAAAAATAATTATAAATTAATACTAGTATTATTTGCTGAAGTCACTATTTGCTAAACAAAGATAATAAAATTATTTTATCTTATTTTTTTGTTGAGATAAGCTAAAGATATTAAATAGCAGCCAGTTTAGTCAAACATGGCATCATCATGACTATTAGTTTAAATTTGGAGCCCAATTAACTACTAATTGCAAGTGCACATCTTCTACAATTAGCTAATTATTTGAATAACAAATTGCTGAAACTAAGAGCATAGATCCAACTCTCGGTTGACTGGCACGTGTCCACAGCGTAAATGGAGGACCCCAATACTTGGCTCCCTTCAATTGAAGCCCCGTCCGGTTGGTAATCTACTGTCTCTCTCCCTCTCTCTCTCTCTCTCTCTATCTCTATCTCTATCTCTATCTCTCTGTCTCGTTTTTGTGAAGATAGATAGGCCTCTTTGCAGCAGTAAAGAGAGAAACCAAATTCAGAGAAGAATAAAAAAACTGAAGCACAAGATCTCAAGACAGAGCTAAATGAGTCCTAAACTCCTACTTGTAGGAGGGTGACTTCTATTCTTCCCAAGAACCAAGAGAGAGAGAGAGAGAGAGAGAAGAGAAAAGGATTATGGGATTGTACATACCTTGCTGCTTATATCATATGATTCCGGGGGAGTAGAAGGAGCTTGTGTTCCCATGGCTGCAAACAATAATATCTATCTGCAAGTCACGGTGGCCCAAAGAACTGGGACTAAACTGGGAGGGGAAAAGGTTGGGAGGAGCAGTGAAGGAGTGTTGGGAAAAGAGGATGGAGAGGAGACTGGATATATAGAAAAGACGAGAGGGTGGAGGGGAGAATGGATATATAGAGAAAGAAGGGAAGGAAGGACGAAGTTGCCGTTCGAACGCACCGCGTTTTCCTATACGGATGCGAAGTTTTGGTTGACTCCAGGACTCCCAAACAGAAAAAAACTCCTCCTCATATTATATATAATATCACACCCTTTTCGTGAACCATAATTCCCTTGTTTCCATGTTTTTTAAGTGTCCTCATCTTTTGGGATTAGTTTGTTCAGTAGATCAAGTCAGTCGTTATGAGGATTAATCTTTTGGGATTAGTTTGTTCATTTCTAATTTATTCTTGCATCATAAAAAAAAAAATATCATCATCTTTTATCTTTATTTAGTTGATAAAGTTTATCTTTATCTAATTAATGAAGATTAACTTCATCTAATGGAGTGTATCTTTTTAGATGTTTATCGTTTAGGGCCTGCTGGATCCTGCTGTATTTCCTGAATTATATGGTTTATTCAAATAAGGCCCATATCAATACAATTCATCCAAAAAAATTTATTATTCTAAAGACTAACCTAGACCTTTATATATATAAAAAAAAAAGGTTGGGTAAATTAACAAGCCCGATTTCTATAGAAAATTCACTTCTCTTCGATTTTCCAAATACCCTTAGTTGATCTCACCACTAATAAAATAAATGCTATAAATATGGGTGATTCTCATGTGGGCCTGCATGACCAAACTTAATAAAAGTTTTCTTTTAATTTATCCTTCTCCGTTATGTATTTGTAAGTTTGCGCTTTATAGAGTTTTTTATATATGAAATTAGAAGTTAAAACAAGTTGTGAAAGCAGTGTCCACGTACATATGGAGCCAAATTTTTGGGCGATATTTTTTTTGTCTTTAGCCAATAGCAAGATATAGGAGATGCCGACTAGGATAGTATAATTGTGCTCATGTGTACTTTGGGTGGGGGAAATTTGGAGACATTAAAAAAGAAAGCATGAAAGTGATGTTGAAACTAAAGAAGTTTGGACCTTGGAATTCACGGGAGTAGCCATGGTTTGTGGCAAGAATTATAAAGCATTGGCTAAAAAAGGTGGCGAGTGCAAGGCTGGAGATTCAGGGAATCCCAATTACCGAGCTTCTCAGCTGGGATTCCCAGCCTTTATTCATGGCAGTATCACACATATAAAGGAGATCACAGAAAAGGAACTCGGGTCACGCCTGCTTATTTATACTCATATCATTAAATAAGAAAGAAGCATGTCATAAATGTTCCAACTATCAAAATTATTATCCATATTATCCTTTTATTTTAGTTAAAAAGAAAAAACTAATATGTAGGTCAAATTATTAAAAATATTTATGTTTCTTTCTCTATCTAATTATGTTTCTCTTTCTTCAATCCTATGTATTCTCACACCAACTCAGAACACTTTGTTTCCCTTCACATCTCTCCTCTCTACCATTCCCCATACACACTTTCATCTATAAAATTCTCATATATAATTTTACTTTTATATACCTTATATATATATATATATATATATATATATATATATATATATATATATATATATATATATATATATATATATATATATATAAATAATCTTTTTATTTATTTCATGTTTTATATTTTTCATATGTTTATATTTAATTTTTTTCTCATTTTGCATTTTTTTTATATTTTATTTTAATATATATTTGGTAATAATTTTTCATTATATGTCAATTATGTTTATATCATTTCATTTCTTATATTCATTGTTACTTTTCCATCTTATCATATTTCTATTTTATGAATTTATTTGTTTTAAAATAGATTGTTTCTTATATTCTCGCTTGATCATTATCTTTTTATTATTTCTTTTGTTCATCTATTTTATTCTTCATATTGTATTTCTTTCTTTTACTAGAAATTTTTGTTGCACATATTTTTATATAATTTTATTTATTCTATTTTGTAATAACTTATATTTTATATCTGTTATTCTTGTCATTTTTTTTTTATAAAACAAGGTTTGCTCATGCTAAAATAAAAAAATATCAAGTTGGATTAGGTATTATAGCCCATGAAACTAGTAGGCCAGCCTAGGAAATGAGGCATGTGCTCCAGGTTTGATGAAAGAATAGATTTTTCTTTTCTTTTTTTCTTCTTTTCAGAACACCTAAAACATCCAATTTCTATCCTAAGCACAATAGAACAACAGTGACCATATATAGCATGCACATTCATATAGAAATTTCTATAGAGTTGCATGAGAGAGATAGGTAAAAAAATCATCAAGTAGGTCACTGTAGCTTTCATACAATAAAAAAAGTTGTCAAGTTGTCAACATCATAAATTGAACTAATTTTTTTTTAAATGTATACACTCCTAAATATAAAAAATTATAGAAGTACCTTCATAAAATTACTATTTACATATATACCCTCAAAAATACCTGAAAAGACGACCTTGCTTAAACGAAATCGCAAAAATACCTACTAAAACATCAACAAGTCTCAAGGTATCTCAAAGATGTTTTCTTAACTATTTTCTTGAGAAGAACTTTCATCTAAATATTTTAACTTATCCAAAACCACCACCATGCTTTGGGATGGAGGAAATTTTTCAATCATAGCTGAAAGACTTCAAAAAATGATCAAAGACTACACTAGTCAATGTCCAAAACAAATTTGAACATTTCGTGTGCTGGCCATTGAACTTTCTAATATTATCTTTTCCTCCAAATCAAAGCATATGAAAGCAGCAGCATTGCTGCGTAATTGCGGCAGCAGTGTCTGAACTCTGAACCCTCCGCAAGCAGCACTTTTGGCGCATTGTTTGACCCACGATTCCCGCGTGCGCACTCACCTCGTTGCGCGTGGACCGGAACCCAAGCCTCTAAGCTAATCAAACCAGTGGGTCAACTCCCAAATCAAATACATCTATTTTCCATTCCCAAATATAATTAAACAATAATCTATTGGTGTCTTAGTAATCCCATTTACTGGGAGTGGGAGAATCATCATTATAATTGCCTGCTTTTCATCTACAACCTTCAGTTTAAGAAAATAAAAAAATAGAAAGATATTTAGATTTTTGTAAAGGGTGTATTTTTTTTGAAAATATTAAAAAAAGGCATAAAGGGCAAAAAATAAACCATATTCAGAATTTTTGCTAGAAAAGATCAAATATTCTAAGTGATCGTGCTTGTTCCGATCGTATCTCCCCTTAGTACTTAGATAAAAGGGTGAAAGATTTGAATCCAATCGGAGTCCATCATTGAAAGATGGGGTGAGGATAAGAAAAAAGGTGAGGATTAGGCCCTCCTAATTATTAAAAAAATAAAATAAAATAAAAAAAGATAAAATCACTTAAAACAAGCTGTAGGTCGAAGTTGTTTTTCTAGGTTTATATCATTGTTCTCATATTCGACCCTCAGAGTCCAACTAATCCACCTACTTTCTTCGCCCAAAAGCTTTACTAGAATAAGATTCACATATTTAATTGAAAAAAATTTTATGAACATAAGAATGTTATTTTTTCATCGGCTGAAAATTGAAAGTTTTTTTTCAAAAATATTTTTAAGCCATGAAAATTCATAGATAAAATTTTTTTCATTGTTAAGAAAATAATAGATATTTAATACAACTTTTTCAGAAAAGTATGTGTTTAACCAAATATAAGCCGCTCTCAAATTTCCAACTTTCTTATAATCAATTAAAATTATTTTTTTAAATATTATATTTTTAAAAATTATCTTTCTAAAAAAATATTCTCGTACCAAACGGGTCTTTATTGGAATCAAAGCCACGTTCCCTCCTTCGAACAGGGTAGCTTGACCTACCACCAACCCTAATTGACACCTGTGCCTTGGAATCCACATTAAACTCGTCAAACCCAAGTTTTTCTATTGGCCTAGGAAGCGTGCGAGCTAATCATGAACTCGGTTTCTTCTTCGAAAACTCGTCGCAAATTCCTCCACGATATGGCAAAGTCAAATCTCGATAAACAGTAATCCTGCTCTTGGAGAATAATTTTAAAATCTATATTGATTATTTTTTTATTCTGAAAGGCGTATTTAGTGGGACCCAGGCTTGACTTTAGGCGAAGGTTGATGGCAACTCATTGTACTTTTCTCAATTCGTTACGCCACAATTCTACTTAAAATTTGAAGTATAAGGAGACGATTTAACATCCTTGAAAAGGACTGCAATCCAAAAAAATTAGTTTAGAAAAAAATTAATGGACGGACTAGATTCACCATAAATCTAAAATAAAATGAATGACTTAATAATTACCGTGAAATAAATTCACCTAGGATGATTTCACTCTAAATCTATGATAATAATTTCTTATAGTTTAGGTCCACGATGAAGTAAAAACTAAAGTTTGTAACTTTTTGAGTCAGCCTTCTATATCCATGGCAAACTCTAAAGGCAAGTGCAAAATGAAAACTTGCAGCCAACCTAATCTGCATCCTAATTGCCTTGTTTAAATGGAAAATAAGTAGGGATATCCCGCTAAATACGGATGTAATCTATCAAACAAAAAAAGGGAGGGTGGGGGTTGTATAAGAGAGCTCTATTGCACCAATTTGGTGGAATGCACCAGTTAGATGGAATATAGTGGTACCATAAATAAGAAAAACTTATTCCATCCAATTACCTTTTTTTCTCTATCTATTATATGTGTGTGTGTGTGTGTGTGTGTGTGTGTGTGTGTGAGAGAGAGAGAGAGAGAGAGAGAGAGAGAGAGAGAGAGAGTGAGTGAGGATAATTTCATCTTTGTGAGAAAATTTAAATTATCATAAAATTTAATGACCCCAATTATCTCCTGCATTTATTTCGCTAATCCGATGTCAAAAATCCTTTTGTTTTACTATATAAATTCTATTTCTTCAAACTTGTTCGGATAAGCCTTCAACAAGGGGAAATATATGTTTTAATGGACCGTGGAGTTACCTGGGTGTCCCTATCATTAGGAGGAGGTTGCGGGTTTCTGATTACTAGGATGTGATACTTCATGTGCAACAGAGGTTGGAGGGTTGAAGGGCAGCTTCACTTTCCATGATGGATAGTGTGATCCTGGTTAGGTCGGTGCTTTTTTTTATGCTAGTTTACCTGATGTCTGACACCGTAGTTTCGAAGTCGGTGCTGAGGAGGATTGAGAAGCTAGCTCGGAGTTTCATTTGGGGGACACAGGGTGGTGGCCGTGGGGTGCATTTGGTGGACTAGGAGTCAGTGTGTCGACCGACTAGGGCAGGGGGACTGGTATCCAGTCCCTGCTGACTAGAAGGGAGGCATTGATTGCTTGGCATGCTGTCAGGGTTATTTTGGAGCCGCAGTGTTTCTGGAGTCTGATTATAACCGCCCAGTATGGTCTTGTTGGCAGTAGAGTGGATCCTATAGGGGGTCGGAGGGCATCATCGATTTGGCATGAGATTCGTAGGTATATGCCCATGGTCATGGCGAGATGCAGGTGGCTGATAGGAGATGGCCAGAGTGTGGACGTGGTGGAGGATGCCTGGGTGGATGAGCTCCCCATGGGGCGGTGGCCGACCTTTGTTAGTGTTGAGATTGGGGAGGGATTACGGGTATGTGACTTGCTTCTCCCTGGTGGTGGGATGTGGGATACCCATTTGATCAGTCAGTTGTTCAGCGAGCCACTCGCGGAGCGGATTCAGTCTGGTCCAATTTCGGCGCACGCGAACGTCAGGGTTTGGAGCACCTCCTGCAGTTCTACCATCATAGTGGCCGATGTCTACCACGTAGTGCATGGTGCGAGTTGCGAGCAGTGGACCTTAGCTGGATCTGGTAGTTTGGGTTGCACCCCAGAGTAGCCTTATTCTTTTGGAAGGTTGCATGGGGTCACCTACCGACGAGGCTTCTACTGTTCGAGAGGGACATGGGCATCCACTCTCAATACTCGAAGTGCCAATTAGATGAGTCGTTGGATCATGCTATCTTCCAGTGCTGTCTGGCTAGGAGGATCTGGAGGCAAGCATGATTCCCTGCGAAGGTTTGGTGTCATGCGGCATCCTTTTTGCATGTTTTGGGTCATCTAGCAGGGGCCGTACAGTCTAGATCGGAGGCGATGCGGGCGACCTACACCGCTTACTAGATATGGCTTGCGCGGAATGGTGGACTTTTGGAGAGTCGAGCCCACCTCCAGGGGTGGTGGTGGAGAGGGCTAGGATGCTTGCAATGGAGGTTTCTCAAGCGGACCACTCGAATAGACCTTTGATAACTCGGAACACCTTAGGCTCTACATCTGCTCATAGAGCGCCCCATTTAGTGTATTTCACCTAGGAACCCCCACCTTCGAGTTTTCTCAAGGTCAATTTCGATGGTTGCATCCTGCAAAGCAGCATGAGGGGAGGTGCGGACTTTATGGTGAGGGGCCCAGACTCTAAAGTGGTTGCTGTCGAGGGTTGCAAGCTATTCGACACCTCGGTGCCCGGGGCTGAGTTGAGAGCAGCTTGGGCTGGACTATGTTATGTACGACATATTTTGCAGGCCAGGATGGTCCTCTTGGAGGGTGATTCTGTGACGGTCATTGGGTGGATACGACGGGCGACGGGGAGGGGGGTCAGCGATTACCACCCACTGCTGAGAGATATTCAGGCTATAACTCAGGATGGACTAGTTATTTAGGCCAAGCATGTCTTCCGGAAGGCCAAAAGGGCCACTGACTGAGTGGCTTTTTTTGTTGCCCATCACTCGGGTATACACCTTCGGGTGGGCGAAGCGAAATTGCGTAGTGCTCTCCGAGATGTATTACTTTTTAACTTTTTTGATTGTATCCGTACACGCATGGTATAATACTTTTGTTTTAGCAAAAAAAAAAATAAATAAAGCAATCCTATGACGATCATATTTTGTGAAAACCAAAACGTTCTCGTGCCGCATGGTGTAAGTAAATTGGTTTAAATTCCAAGAATTACTATACTAATTAAACAAAAGATAGTTGAATGTTAAGTTGCCAAGCCAACATAAATGGACCCAAGAAATTTTCGAAGTTCACATCAAGGGCACTCATATCATTTATTAATAATATAGCATCGCAATATGTTTGGCCCTAGAAATTGATGTCTATACTATGATTTGATTGGCTATTAGTTTGCATATATTCTCTAGCTTGATCCCTAGGCATTGGATTAGGAATACATATTTATTGGCTTCCACATTCCCAATTTATTCGTATTATTTGGATCAATTTAAGAATCGGATGCCCGATTTCAGGCACAAATGAAGCATTAGCTTTGCAAAGAAGTAGTTTATAACTGACTGCCTAACTTCATTTGCACGCACGCTTTGATTAAGAAATTGAAGTTAAGAGAGACCAAACAAATAATATTATGAGCAATACCGGTCGCACCATAGAAAATGTATATGGAATATTTGTGGTCCTACAAATTGATGTCTATAATGTGAATGGGTTGCTAAAAGTCCTTTGTGGGTTCTTAAGCATGATCTATGGACATTGGATCAAGAAATATCTCTATGGCTTTGTGTTTCGGCATATTGTCACCTTTGCTTATATTATTTGGATCAATTCAAAACAGAATTGGATGCCTATTTTCAATGGCATTAAGTAGCTCGGTTAAATAACCATTTGTGTCGATAATCTAAAGCCCTTTTTTCTCATTTAGAGTAATGGTGGAGTTTTGAATTTTTTCTAAAAAAAAACAAACAAAAATAGGGTTATGTATGCCAAACACTTGGCAATACAACTCCTCCCACAGCATAAGGGTGCAATGCTTTAGCCTTGTTATTAATGGCTTAATCCCATATAGATGCATTTGTAATAGGAATTGAAGCCAGGATAGATGAACCTAATAGCAACATTATGAGCACTAAGCAAGGGGACAACTTTTATAGGTTGACTTTACTTTTAATAATCTTGTAGGCCATAAACTGCACTAAGATCTTAAACTCTCCAACTGGACAGGATTCACAATTCCAGCTTAATGGAGATTATGACGATCGTTATCATGCAATGAGCTTATCATGTTATATCATCAAAAAGTTTATTATTTGTCACAAAAAAAAAAGAATGAAGAATAGGATTTAGTTGACCTAATGATAAAAAGATAGCTTGTAGAACTTAAGTTAGATAACGTATATCAATGGATAACTCGTGGAGTTTATGTAAGCTAGATCACAAGTATCAACATAGAAGTCCTTAATTTTTTTTACATTTTTTTGTTTCCCTCAAAGTAGTGCCTGTACAAACTTAGACTTGCACTGGTGTTACAACCTCTACTTGGCAATCAGGAGTTCTAGATTCAATTCTTAGATGGTGGTGGACCTCCTTCCCTCTGGAAAAAAGAGTAGTTTTTTTTATGAGCCGATTGGTTGGTCGCCTAATTCCTCTTGTAAAAGATTATAAAATTCTCAAGCAGTGCACAACACCTTCTCACTTTTGGTTCAAATATAGATTATCTAAATTATGTTAATAATCGGTATAAGGACCAAGAATCGAGGATAGGTTTATACTTTGAAGTGGATAAAGTGTTAGAAGTAAATCTCAAAAATCGAAAAAAAGAGAGAATCAGAATGACCATATCTTCCAATGCATTTGGTTCATAACCGAAATCAGAATTGGAATAGGATTTGAATATTAGAAAAGAGTAGGGACTGATTTTTGGGGAATTGGCGCATTTCTATTTTCTTCTGCGGCCAGAATAGAAATTGGACTCCTTCTAACCAAACAGTAAAAAATGAGAGTCACTCATTCATATTCTCATTTTAGATTCCAACTCCCACAACCAAACATATCGCGACTAAAATCAAAATTGAAATAGATTGGAATGGGAATCAGAATGGCCATATAGCCCTTTCACCTGATTTGTTTGGTTTGTAATTAGAATCGGAGTCGGAATCAAAAAGAAATTTGCATATTAAGGGAGAGTCCGCATTGGATTTTGAGGAATTGGGGCATTTCCGATTTCAGCCAGAAATCAGAATAGAACTTCTCCAACCAAATAGCTAAAAGGAAAGTCACACATTTTCATTCTCATTCTAAAGCCCAATGAAATATGCCTTTAATGTACTTGGAAAAGATAATACTGAATGTGAGAAAGGATAAGATGGAATAAATGGAGAGCATTAGGAAACAGATAGAGAGACGGGGAGGAAGGGAGGAGGTCGCCGTAGGGGTGTTGGCATCAATGAAAGGGTCACATTTTGACGTGGAGACTGGCTAAAGCACCACGGCTACCTTATTTCCCATTGAAGACCCTCCAGATTTTCTTTGAATTTCCCTTCCTAATGATGTGTGAGATTCTTTGCCAAACTCGTCAGCTTCATCCCTTTTGGCATTCCTTCCATGTCATTTACATACATAAGGATACGCAAGAATGGTCATCAAACATCTGCTCTTACTTCATTGCGAGGAGATGTCACAGGTGATGCAAGATGGTATGACGCGGTTGGTGTCTTTCCTCAAGTATGAGCATGAGGTTTGAAACATGGGAGAGATGTTGTTTTAGCAGCCAACAAAATTTCGTGTTGGATGGCCCATGGTTCAAGTTTACATCTATGTACTATTATGACAAATCTTATCACAATTCAAGAAGGTATAGGTTATTTAGATCAAGTGACTGAGTCAAGATTCCTTAATGGAGGAGATAGCAACAATTATTTCATCAGACATTCATATTTTTTATTGTAGCACATTGTTCCATGGAGTCAAGGTCCATAATATAAAACAAACACGACTCTACCACCGGGCCATCCAAGAATTCTAACCATCAAGTTATTCCTTAAGCTATCGGTGGCGCCGATGGAGACGAGGGGAGACAAGGCTGGCATAGTCGTCCCAGTGAAGTGTCGGCAACCATGTGGATGAGGAGAAAAGGGCCACTAAGAAGAAGCTCAAGGTTTCGATAATAGCTGGCATGACGAAGACCAGGAGCGGCCCAATACATTTGGGAGCTTAAGACGAATCCAATGAATAAGGCCTCTTTTTTTTTAATAATAATTTTTTATACTAAGTATAAAATACTTAAAAAAATAATATGGAAATAGATAGCTATCACGTGCACTATTTCAACAAAGATAAATGAATCTAATAAAGATAGACAAGAAGCCTTTTCAATTTAATATAATTCTTGAATGGAAGCACAGAAAAGTAATTATTCTAAAAGAAGGGCCACCATCTAATTAATAAAAGTCCCATCCCACCGTCTCTCCTTCAAGTGAGTACCCAAGCAACAACTGCAACATCACAGCACAGCAGCCATTCAACCCCCTCCCTCCTTTTCTCTCTCAGCCAACCAAATCCCTCTCTCTCTCTCTCTCTCTCTCTCTCTCTCTCTCTCTCTCTCTCTCCACCCAAAACTAACCTACTGTCCCTAACTTCCCAAATTGCCCCTCTGCAGGCCAGGAAACTCTCCACCTCCCTTCCATCAAGGGGGAAGACTCGTAGCCAGCTCCCGTTCCCGTTTTATATTGGGCCTTTGCTTCCTTTTGGTCACCGTCAGACGCAAGAAACCTCCCTATCTCTCTCTCTTTCTCAATCTCTTTGCTCCCTTCGCCTTCCAGAAGCTTTCACTCGTCCGAGGCCTTAGGCGACCGAGTCTCTCTTTCTCTCTCAATCTCTTTGCTCCCTTCGCCTCCCGAAGGCCTTCCATTGGCCCGAGGCCTTAGGCGACCGCCTCGATCGCCTAAGCCTCGGGCCGGCCCTGATGAAGACCTCACTCTTCTCGCTCTTTCTTTTTATTTTGGATATCAAAGATATTTTAGAAATACTTACATATTTTAAAATTCATATGAAGGTTGCATCGGCGGTAACAATTTCAAGAAGTTGGACGGGCTTACCATATCTGGTTATTTAAGTAACTTGAAAGATCTGATTAAAATTTTTAAGGTGCAGAAGGTGCGTACGGACAAAATATCGAGATCAAAAAATAAAATTTTTGAGAGTTTTTGTTTTATAAACTACAGCTCGTGTTAGGAATAGTCAAGAGCAAGTTGAGTGCAGCCATCTACAACGAAAACGATGGTGTACTCTTCCATCACCCTGCTAATTGCCCAGAAATTTGGGAGGTCAAAGTCAAGTTCGGTTGCTTCTCCGGCTGTAGCATTCAAGGTTGCCGTGCTTGCTCGCCCACTCCTTTAAACGAAGGAGACACCTCTGCCGGCTTGCAACTTCTGACCTCAAACCAAATCCATACAATTCCAGCCAATGACTACCATGCGTGAACTATAATATCTTTAGCTTTGGCCCAAGCGTACGTACTACCACTACAAGAAAACTGGGCATTAGCGACGCATTTTTTTTGGCCTTTAGCAACGCTTTTAAGCGTCAGTAAAAATCATCCCGACGCTTGGTAAGGCGTTGCCTATGCTACAGTGGAGAAAATATTTTCCGACGCTTCGGAAAGTGTCGGAAATTAGCGACGCTTTACCGACGCTTTTAGCGAAAAGCGTCGGTAATTTACAACACAACGACGCAAGAAACGGTCGCTAATTGTAATTTAGCGACGCTTTAAAGCGTCGGAAATTAGTGACGCTTTAAAGCGTCGGCGGTTTTTGTCGGAAGAAAAAAAATTGCCGATGTTTTTATGTAGCGTCGGCAATATAGAGTTGCCAAAATTCTTTATTGTTGTAGTGTATGTAAATTAACCCAGGAGAATTATGAGGAGATTGTTGAGGTATACTTAGACTATATGTATAATCCCACATCGACCGGCCATTCCATGCCACCATGATACTATTCTTCATGGATTCACACGCCTTTCTCTGACTTATATATATATATATATATATATATATATATATATATATATATATATATATAGAGAGAGAGAGAGAGAGAGAGAGAGAGAGAGAGAGAGAGAGATTGACTTAGACTTTGGTAGTAGCACTTGTCTTATATATAGTGGATGGAACAAAGGATGATAGCTCCATGAAATGAATGTTATGGATGGTGGGATTCATGTTGTAGTGTGGAAATTGCACGCGGATTCCCAGGGACAAAACTCCGAGAATCTTATACAGAGTGATATTTTTAATTTTTTTTATCACTGTAAAATATTATTTTCTGCAGTAGACTCCACTAGTATCATGTTGCTGGTAGCAGTTTTTAATGCTAGATGACCTTAGATACGATAATGGAAGATAAACTCTAAATTAGTACTCTTCTCAAAAAAAAAAAAGGGAAAAAATAGTCATCAATGTGACATCAAGTAGGCCAAAGAAATATAGTAATGTATGTATGCACATGGATGTACAAGATGCACGCACATGTATGTGAGATATATTAGACTCTTCTGCGAGAGGAGAGGATACCTTCTCAGCTCCTAAGGTAATAATACCATCCAAATCAAAGATCCACATGGTCCATCATGATTTATGCTACTAAAAGTATTGATATATAAAAGTATGTAATAAAATATTTAAATTGAGCATTCATCTTATTAATCATAATTTATAGTTGTCCTAAATTGAAAATTAATAGATTTTAATGCTTTGATCGTAACAAAAATATTGCTCATGTCATTTTAATTATTTATTTTTGCAGCCACATGATGTATAAATCAAAGACCGTGAAAATATATGATTTTTGGTTTTTAGGATTTTTAATAGTATAAATCATAATCAATATTGTGGGCCTTTGATTTTGATGCCTCTTTTGTTTTTGATGAAAAGGGTGGCTTAGCCACCCATTTTGTTTTTATTGTGGAGTTATCTTACAAGTTAGCCGCTAGGAAAAGAGGAAAAAGGAGTGGAAGATGGGCTTTGGGAGAAAGTCCCACCAATCAACTACACAAAATAAGCTTCATAACACTTATTGAACGTTACTATATATCAGGCTTCGTACATCTACCAAAAAGCGAATGGGGCGGCCGACTAGGTAGCCTCCTATGCAACGCACCACTCAGGAAGCCTCACTTGGGTAGACCATGGACAGGTGCCAGAGTTACTATGTAGCATTTTGCTTTCTGATTTTGTTGGCCGCATCCACATACGTTACATGGGAGTCGTCGTCGTACCAAAAAAAAAAAGAAAAACATTACTATATATCATGGTTCTCTATTTCTATGATTTCTCACTTCTGCAATAGCTGGTTTGATGTTTTTCAAAAGATCTGAAATACCTTCTTTCGGAGAGAATGGAAGTCCAACTCTCTAGAAGGAAAACACTTTGCTTGAGAACTTTGCCATGGGAGTTTGGCTTTGAATTGAAAGAACCTACCATTCCTCTCTTTGATTTGGAAACTTCAATATTGATGTCGGATCAAGAGAAAAAGATACCCTAGCTATCAATAGAAGCATAAGTATATATAGACGTGACAATAATGCTTCTATAAAGAAATAAAAACATTGCATGCATTAGGGGAAAAATAAACATTTTGGATTACATGCCAAATAACCAACTGATAAAAAAGCTAGAAGGCAAGCTTTCAAATTAGTGGCTTCAGCTTCGAATATCTTAATTTACTCATATAACGTAACACTGATAGCTTTGGAGCGAAGTATTTATAAGCTGGCATTGGTCACTCGCTTCACACTTCAATTGAACTCATCCAACACAAACTAGGGGGCTGCATCTCTCCTTCATTTGGGCGGAGGTTTTCTCTTTTTAATGATTCTAATTGTGGGTTCTCCCACACTATCATCCAAGATATTGAGTATGTCAACTCACCCAACTACTTGTTGCTATCTATTACCTTGTTTTCATTATTATTCTTTAGTTTATTATGTACAATTCTTTTTATCTTTGTTATTTTCTGGTCGTTATGTTGGAGTTTTGAGGTGTTATATTGGTAGTCTTTTGGTGTCGGAGTAGTTTATCTTTTGTGGTGAACATGGGTAGGTAGGTAGGTTACATGATGTCGAGGTCTTATGACGTATTCTATGGATGCTGATATGTTGGAAGAAAAAACATAGCAAAGTATTAACCCATTCTTGAAATTAGGAGGTTGGCTCGCTCAAAACAGCCAAGATGATGATCTTTTTCTTCCTCTTTAATTCTTCAGTCACATAACACAACCTCCCACACTGTTACTCTCCATAAGCCTAGATAGCATTCCAGCACCATAAAACCAAATGCTGAGCTTACTGCACTTGTGTGGAGCCAAGAGTGGCTGGGAGGGGCGATTAGCATGCAGACTAGACCTGCTTATGGGCTGGGCTCCAGAGGTCATTTCTTAGGCTTCGAACTTTAGGCCAGAGCTCGGACTTCATACCTTATTTTGTTAAAAAAAATTTGAAGATATTGTTTAAAAATATTTTTTAATTTAAAAAAAAGGTAAATATGAATACTTAAATATTAACTTACAACATGTTTATCATCTTAATAAATTTATATATCAATAATAACCGTCAATTAAGTTGGGTCGCGCCAGGTTCAGGCCAGGCTTTAATCTCCAAGCTCAAGCCGGTCCCTTTATCAAAAGGGGCTAATTTTCTAAGTCTAGCCTGGTCCGGCAGCCTAAAAGTTTTGGGTCAAGCCCATCCAAAAAGCTCCGAGTTGGAGCAGGCCGGGCCGGCCGTTCGGCTTGTGAACAAGTCTAATGCATGCATTTATACAATTCCAGGCCACTTTAGCCGGTTAGTCAGCACTAATCTTGAAGGGGCGCCCTGCCAAGCTGCTTAGGCAACCTTATAGTATCCAGCCTAATACATTGAAGACCTAGCCAACCAATAACCAGGAACGGAATTAATATCATTTGCAAGAGATATCTTACCAAGGAAGGATAGATATTCATGCCTTGTAATTTGATGATTAGTTTGTTTCGATAGGGTTGAGAAGCTGGTTTTGGAGAAGAATTGACATTCTAAGCTTGACATGTTTATGAAATGGTTCAAAAATTGAAATGTGTACATGATCTATTTGATTAACAAGTTGCACAATCTGACGCACTTTTTTTTTTATTTTAAGAAAAAAGGGATCATGTTAAATTGGTCCGTGATAATATGTTAACCTGATTTGACATGGATAAATGGGCGGTAAATGGATCATAAATGGATTCTAAACAAGTTCATCCAATTTAATCCAATTATTAAGTAAATTAAATGAATCATAACTCTGAAAAGGTGAATTTGATCCGGTTAGTTACGGGTTTGCTAAAATGATGTATTTATCATCTAAGGTTGTTTATGTGAAACCTGAATCTATTTTAATGAATTTAATTTGTTTATATTGGATTCCTACCCATCCATATTATATTAGACGTAAATTCCTTCTTACAAAAAAAAAGAGAAAATTATAGAGACACCTTCTCAACTTAGGTCTCGTCCTAGAAGTACCTCTCGATTTTAAAAAGTTCCAAACGGGTCATTCAAGTTTCCAAATTATTCTAAGTTTGTCTTGGCCTTCATCTCTGTTAATAGAATGATGTTATGTGACAATCACATAATAGCATAAATTGTATTATGACCAACATACCCTTTATATCAATTGTTTATAGGGTGAAGTTCTAGCACTGATCTTAAAAAACTCATAGCATATGACCCATAGTTTAAGGATCACCTCCACATAGATCTCAAAGCACTCTGAACACTTTGATCCACCTACACAGATCTCAAAGCATCCTTAATATATAGTCCATAGTTAAGGTTCACCCATGCACAGATCTCGAAGTACTCCGAACATCTTCATTTATCTGTCTGCATAGATCTCAAAGCATCCTTAGTATATGACCTATAGTTAAGAATCACCTATCGTGCCGATCTCAAAACACTCCAAACCTCTTCATTTATTCTTAAAGCACTCTTAATATATGGCCTATAGTAAAAGATCATCTATCATACAGATCTCAAAGCACTCCAAACTCCTTCGTCCATCTACCTGCATATATCTCAAAGCACCCTTATCATATGGCATATAGTTAAGAAGCACCCATCGCACAAATGTCAAAGCATTTCGAACACCTTCATTCATCCGCCTGCATATATCTCAAAACATCCTTAATATATGATCCATAGTTAAAGATCGCCTACCGTGTAAATCTCAAATCACACCGAACTCCTTTATTGATCCACCTGCATATATCTCAAAAAAAACTCTTAGTATATGGTTCATAATTAAGGATTACCCATTACATAGATCTCAAAGCGCTATGAACTTATTCATCCATATGCTTGCTCAGATCTCAAAGCATCCTTAAGACATGGCCTATAATTAAAGATCACCGACGGCATAGATGCCAAAACACTCCAAATTCCTTCATTCATCTGCACTCTAAAGAGGGTGAGGGTATCTTGGTCATATGCAATTGCAAGCTAACGTCGTCCGTTGGTCGAAAAGCTAGAGGAACAATTTGGAATAGTTTAGAAACCTGAAGAATAGGTTCGGAACTTTTTAAAGTCGAGCAGGTGTCTCTGGGACAGGCTCTAAATTGAGGGGGTGCCCGATGCCCCTATAATTTTCCTTTCCTCTCTAATTTTATAGTTATCCTATACTTTTCTAGTTTCCATAATTTTTTATACTTTTTATTTTATTTATAATATATAATATTTATATTTAAATGTTTTTTTGCTAAGCATATCTCATTTTATTTTATCTGAATAACTCATCTAAGCAACCAAATGACCATTTGAGGATTTTTCATTGCAATCCATTTGAACTATCAGAAGTGGATGCTCCCCAGCTCCCCGTTTAGGTGGCCGTCCAACTAGGGGATGGATCGCTGGTCATTTACTTCACCTAAGACATTCTTTTGGTACAAATTTTTCATATTTTTGGGGTAATACATCACCTGAGATATTCGGGTAGTAGCGTATCGGTCATCTTAACTGGCTTCTCAGCCTTCGCATCAAATACTGGAGAACTCTGTCAAGATTCACTTCTACACGAGTCATATGATTTAAGACAATTGTATGGTTTAAACAGATGTAATAAATTAGAATTTGTTTTAGAACAAGAAAAAACCATAGCATATAAGTGTCTGTTAAGCAACAATATTATTGCTTGTACTTTATAGAAAAAATGATAAAATAACAAACTTGTCTCCCAGTCAGAAAGAAACGGGGGGTTCAACACCTACTAAGGCATGCATGGTTAAAGATGGGCCCAAAGAAGTAGGTAGCTGGTCCTATATGGCCATCAATGTCAGAGTTGAACCTGTCGCAAGGCTGTTTGCCAGTGTAGGAACGGTTCTGGCCCACAAACTTGCATGCAAATGAACAGTCTAAGGACTCGTTTGGTTTCCGAGCTTAGGTATCTGACCCTATAGCGACCCGTTTAGTAGCCATTTTTAACAATTAATTTTAAACCATTCAAAATATATATTTAAAAAATTATTACAATATAAAATAATTATGGTAATCTTAATATAAAAATATATTAATAACTATTTAAAATTAATCACAATATAAAAAAAAGTTGTTTAACTATTAACTAAAAACTCAACCCAATAAATAGTTTTAATAGCTATTTTAAATATTTAAAAATATTTTTAAATATTTTTAGATTGAAAAATATTTAAACATGGCTATAAAAATATATTATGAAGTGTTGTAATTTTAATAATTAGATAAGTATCCAAATATATTATAAATTGTAATATTTTTAATAGTTAAAAATAATTAAAAATAGCTATTTAAAATATATTCTGATTTTTTATATTGAATTTTTAAAATCTCCAAATCTTAATATTCGAAATATCCGATTCTCAAAATTATACATGTTATACTTTCTCTTTGTAGTTTCGGTAGAACATAACACATATTTTATATAATTTTTTTATAAAATAAATACTCAACCAAATATAAATTATTCTAAAAAATATATTTTATATATTATTTTTTTGTGATCAATCAAATATATATATAAAAAAAATAAGACATCAACTACCCAAACGGATACTACAAGAATCATTCACAAATTTTACTTCATGGAACTAGGCGTGCTACTCACCTACTGAGACGCCTTCCAATTCCTCAAACCAATCAACCAGAAGAAACTGGGTTCCTGAAACTAATCCTGCCTGCATGCCTAAACCAACGAACAAGATTGATAAATTGCTCAACGAAGCACGTTCCGCCACACCCAAGCTCCCAACTGTCGCGCCCATATACCCCAAGAATACCCCATTCCACCACCCTAGTACTCACAATAACCACACAAGCGGGAACGAGAGTCCGGCCGGAGCCGGCTCGGGCCTCTCCGCCGGAAAAGGCTTTGATTCAGGAATTAAGATCACTTCAGACCACAGAAGAGGCTAACACCAAACAGGCTCCTGTAGTCGGCCGGCATTCAAGATAGAGACGACAATCCAATTTCACATTAACTGCATCTCATCACTTTCCACTAAGTCGGCCACTGAATCAAGCTCATAAGCACCTTAAAGTAGTAACCATTGAGGGTGAATACACCACCATCTCGCAGTGTAAGAATATTCACGGTACTGGAACTTTCAGTCGAGAAACCACAAATAACAAAAGCTTAAGAGCAGCATGAGCCACGCTGCAAAAGCAGAGCCGATGAGAATGCCAAAGCAAAATTTTAATAAAATTTAAACATAGTTTTCCGCTTCATATTAAGCTGAGTTTTAACACATCTCAAGCAAAATGGGGGCACACCTGACGCCCAAGTACGGTACTAGAGAAAGACTGAAAGAGAGAAACTCTTACAACACGCCACCAAACATTTATTCTTAAGACACATCACCGAACACCTACAGACCACCAACATCAACACATCAACGCCAGGGCAAGCATTCTACTTCTTGCTGTCCATTGTCCGGATCAGGTCAACAACACGGGAGCTGGAAAGGGGGAAAAAATTGACATATGTCTCAACATATTGGAAGTGAAAGAGAAAGTTAAATGCAAAATCCAAGACAGTCACTGAGAGATCAAGGTCCTGTCATTGGTCCATTGGTCCGGTACCGCGTAATGCATAAGTATAGACGACATTACCTGTAGCCCCATTCATTGTCGTACCAAGCCACCAACTTGACGAAGTGATCATTCAGAGCGATTCCAGCCTTGGCATCGAAAATGCTTGACCTGCATCATTTGCAACAACGCAATTAAAATAACATTTTTCAAATGCTGTGATCCATTCATCAATCGGAATGCAAGCAATTAGATCAACTACACCAATTGTTTCCGAACAAGATTTGAAGAATGGTAATACCTGTTGTCGCCAATGAAGTCGGTGGACACCAAGTCCTCTTCAGTATAGCCCATGATACCCTTGAGCCTTCCCTCAGACTCTTCCCTGTGGTGCACAAAATGAAACAAATAAATACAATCGCCCTCTGCTTTGGCTTTGGTTAGAGGATGCCAACAAGAAACCCGGGTATCAGCCAGAAGAAGAAGAAGAATATAGCACAAACAGATTCCTGGCATATGGCAGCAACAGAACAAATATAGCCTCTAATGCAACGGGGCGAATTAAAGCATATACCACTTTACTTCAACATATAAATTGCATCAACCAGAATGGGCAGGACATTAGCATCAAGCAGCCAATGAACTTAGAGAGGTTGTAGATTTTCTCAAGTAGACCAACAAATAATCTTGTCAAAATTTATTGGCTATAAAGACTTACTTGATAGCAGCCTTAATGTCCGCATACGTGGCTGACTTCTCGATCCTGACAGTGAGATCCACGACAGACACATCCACGGTTGGAACACGAAAAGCCATGCCGGTCAACTTTCCATTCAAGGCAGGAAGCACTTTGCCAACAGCCTGCGGGAACAACAACGAAACAGCAATATTGGAATTGTATTTGAAAGACAATTATATTCAGATTCAACATAATTTTACTTGTGGTGTATCAGAATGATCGTGTGAGGATATAACGCTCGCATGAGCCTCCAATTAAAAAACATGCCTAATATTCTATTGAATGTATTCTCTCCCACCAAATAAACATCACTGCTCGCTCGGTCAAGAGGTGAAGGGAAACAATAATGCATCCTTCAATTCAACATGACAAAAATTCTACAAGCCAAAGTTTTCTTCAGTTACAAAGGCTTACAGGTGATCAACCCACGATCAAACAAACAAGGCAACCTGAATGAATTCATGGTCAGCCCAAGTAAAAACATCCAATTATACAGCCAAATTAACTATAGCAAAATAAAAATACATAATCTAAGGGGGAAAAAGGAAACCAACTTAACTAATAAAAACTATGGTGATCGAGAAAATTAAGTCATACCCAGCTTTATTACTTCCAAAATATTTGCTTTAGAAACCCAAAATTTCATGATTGTAAATGAAAGAAAAGAATAGATCAACTAAATCTGAACATTGGTATGCACTGATATTCCCCACATCCCAGGTATGTCCATCATCCCTAAATGAGAAAGCTGAAATAAAAAAGCAAATCTCCTCCAGGAGAAAATACAAAATGCATGAAGCTACAAGCAGTTATTGATCAAAAGAAGTGATAGAATATATCAATGTTAGTAAAAAAAATACCTTGGCAGCACCAGTGCTGCTAGGAATGATGTTGAAGCTGGCAGCTCGTCCACCCCTCCAGTCCTTGCTGGATGGCCCATCAACGGTCTTCTGAGTAGCTGAAGCACAGAAGAAGAAATCTAATCAAATTACAGCCATTGAAATAATTGCAACCCAATTAAAAAATCAAGCATATATTTCAAACAATATATACCGGTGATAGAATGCACTGTGGTCATCAAACCCTCAATGATGCCAAATTTATCATGGATGACCTATCATAATTCAACATTCAACATAATCAGCCATTTGACATTGCAGAGTACAAATGGATGATAAAAACAAAAAACCATAAAGGCAAAATATTACCTTGGCCAGAGGAGCTAAACAGTTTGTGGTGCAGCTAGCATTGGAGACAATATTAATGTCGGACTTGTATTCATGCTCGTTCACACCCACCACAAACATAGGAGCATCTTTGCTAGGAGCAGAGATGACGACCTTCTTGGCACCACCCTGATGTTAAACAAGATTTGTCCAACAAGAATGATCAGCTGAATCTCATGATTTTCCTTATTAAATCATTTAAAAAAATAACATAACGGCATCTAAACAATGTACTCACTTTTTTCCCTCTTAAACATGAGGCAAAAAGAATAAAAATCTAGGCACAAGAAATATTCGCATGTTGAAAAGCAAACGCTGACTGAGCTCAAAAAATGCATTTTACTTTTATGCGGTGTTTATAGGGTGTCAAAAATGCAGTTTGACAAGCCCGGTAGCACTGAGAAAAAATATTTAACAAATTTCTAGATAAAACAGTAAAATTCACAACCTAGGATCTCAATACACCAAAATCTTGCAGAGAGCTGCTCATAGACCAACGTAAAACCATAAACACCATATCAAAGACCTAGATATCATATATCTGTTTGTTGTTTGAACATGCAGAAGAAAATCAACCATCCAGGGAAGGATATTAAAATACATGAAAAATCAGACCTATTTTGATCTATTACTAGCATGGTCAAATGATATAACCCAACTAGATAAAACTGATACAAATGATAAGAGTACCTTCAGGTGAGCAGAAGCCTTCTCCTTGTCAGTAAAGACACCAGTGGACTCCACAACATACTCTGCACCAGTTTCACCCCATGGGATCTCCTCAGGGTTTCTACACAAAAGCAACAGTTATAGCTACTCCTATTACCAAACCAAATCAACAAAGAACATACAAACAGAAAGAAAAATCGTCAGAAAGGGCAGCAGAGATCAGCCTACCTAATGCCAAAGACAGCGACTTGCTTCTCGCCAAAGAGAAGGGTCTTCGAGTCCTTGACCTTGATATCGTGGTGCTTCCACTTTCCATGCACAGTATCATACTTAAACATGTACGTCTACAGTTCATGACCCAAAAAACACCCACAAAAAATAAAAAAAGCTCATTAGATACAAAATTAGATGCTGCAACACAAACAGCCAAACTTCCATGATTACAGACGATTTGAATTCTCAAAAGTAGGTCGGATTTTTTGTTAAATAAATCAGAAGCCTCCGTGAAACACTACAATCTAAATAGAGCACGATCGGATCAGTAAACAAAATCCGAGCTAAACCTCCTGCATCACGATCTCCCACCTAAAACCGTGCCGATCGACAGAATAATCACATAACTATTTCTAAACAGCTAATCCAAGCGACGACGGATTAGAAGATACCAAGAATCAGCACGAATAGTACTAACAATCTATCAAAATAATCAACGTACTACGATAAAAATTCGACACATCAGACATCAGATCCGTAGATCAGTAAAGTTACAAAAAGGATTTCGCCTAATACCATGTAGTCAGTGCTGATGAACGGATCATTGACGGCCACAAGCTCAATATCACTGCTCTGGAGCGCAACCCTGGCGACCAAACGCCCGATCCTTCCAAACCCTAACACCATCGGAGCAGATCATAAGAAATCAAGACTAAAACCACAAACCAGATCCACCCAAAAACCCTCATCATCCAGATCAAAACCCTAAATCCACATAAAAATCAGCAAAAAGGGCTAGGAACCAACCGTTGATGCCGATCTTGATCTTCTTCTCAGTTGCTGCTCAAAAAAATAGCAAAAATAAGAAAAATCTCCAAAAATCAGAAAACAACGATCGAAGACCAAATATCAAAGAAGAAGAATGACGAGACAAGAGATCGAAGGGTTTACCCATCGCGATCGGATATCAGAGAGAGAGGGAGAGAGACGCTGAGGAGATAGAGAGTGTGCGAGAGACAACGGGGAGCAAGATGTGGAGGAAATGGTGGGTTTAAGATGCCAATATGAAGACCAGGAAAGGAAAGGTACATATGGAAACCAAGCGTTTCTCTAGAAGCTCAACGAATACCGCCGGAATGGACCTGAGCGGTCGGGTTCTGATATACCTTAGTCCTTTATATTAAAAAGTGGTCCACTAACGTGGATCGTTTTCTTTGATTTAAATTTGAATTAATCGGCCAATAAGAGAGAGGAATGCAGTAGCAGTGGAGTTGCGGCGGCGCAGGAAATGGGGAAAACCGCCAAGGGAGGCGTGAGCCGTGACGCCGCTTAACGCGAGAGGCCGCGTGACGGCAGGTTAACGTGGAGACAGACCAGGTCCAGTGGACCGATCCAAATCTCTCGGCACGTGTTCGGTGGATAACAGGCACTTCCCCTTTGATCTTGAATTGTTTAAATAAAGGAATGATGTGGCGAGTGACTATTGGACTGGTCCACTGGACCTGGTCCATGCACTAATTATACGGTAAGCTGGGGGAAGGAAGGAAGAATGCCACTAGATTTTGGGTTGAATAACGGGTTATGCCACTTGATTCGCGGGATCCAAGAGGGAATCTTCTGTTTCTGGAGGCTTCTTTCCGGGGTGAGCCGGTGGTTTTGCGTGGGAGCCGCCATTGCCGTCTGCGACCAGCTGCCGCCCAAGGGTTTTGGTCTGCACCAGGGTGCGCCGCTGATGACCAAAATGCCCACAGTGTGACGGGAAGAACCAAAATTGGACTTAATTTGAGCCCAGCCAACATTGTTGAAGCATTACTTTGAACTCAGCCCATCCAAGCTTATATTTGACTTGATTATGTTAAAGTATTTATTTTCAGCAGTTTCAATTTGTTTTGATAGCTTTAATTATAGTTGGAAAAAAAAATCATAGAACGAGTGAATAATATTGTTCTAGCATGACTACATCCAAAAATAATAATAAAAAAAGAAGTTGACTGGTAGGAGAATGGGAAGCCTCATGGATCTCCCAAAAGATCCTACTCGAGTGCTAGGCAATAAAGATGGCGACCCAGTCAGCAGCTCTGTTCGTCTCTTGATAGATAAGAGCAGCCCGAAACGCGCCGCAATTTCTCATCAACCTACAGATGTCCTACAAAAGTGAGTGCCCATTGCCGATCCTATGTTATCCTTCAAGGTGGACGCTATCCGCTCCCAAAACGAGCCTTGCATAGATAAGACCTTCCCAGGTAGCTCTCAACTTTACTCTAGGGATAGAAGTATTAAAATTGCGTCAACTCCCAGCCGCAACAAGTCTAGAATCATGACCCCTGATCACAAAATTAGCTCATCCCTTGCTATCCCCATCGGTCAAAGTTCACCATGAGAAAGCTCAGAAGGTGGGAGCTCCTAGGAGATAAAGATCATCCGAGTCACTGTAAAAGCTGAATGAGAGTTTCGGATGTCCCTTGTCATCCCAAGTGCAACATAAGAAAGAGGCTGGGTGATTTTAATAGCGTGCAGTAGAGCCCTGTTAACCACAGTTCTCAGATGCTGCCTTTTGTTTTTGAAGATTTGGACGTTTCTGTCCAACCAGATGTGGAAGGCCATGCAAGTGCACCTAACACCCCGAGCAATAGTAGTAAGGCTCCTTATGGATCCCTTCAAGTAGCCAAAAAAAGCTTCAACCGAAGATGTGGACAGCAAAAAGCTCGAGACAACCCCGACACCTCTCCAAACCTGAACCGCCCATGGACATCCAAACAAAACATGGGCGATGGTGGTGAGCGATAACAATGATCACCTTTTTATGAATGACTTTATTTTTTTGTTCTTTTTTTTATACTACCATGTATCTATCTCAATATTCTCATCTGAACATGCTCATCTTATACATAATGTTAAAGACAATGCTTAAACATTATTTATTGATGCAACCAATAGATAAATTAATAGAAGATGAAGAGGCAATTGCTCTTAAATTTCAAGACACAAAGCAAATCAACCATTATACGAATTAGATTTCGGTACCGAAAAGTTGATGCATACTAATGATTTTGCATAATTTATCTTCCCTTTAAGATTCTGAATGCCCAACAATTAGGAAGTAAATTCTAGCAGTTAGCCTTTAGATGATCAATATTTTCAAGTAAGTTCCACTAGTTGAAACTTTAATTCATCATTATTTAGCTTTATTGGCAACAAAGTTAGCACTCGATAGAAAAGAACTTAATATGGTAGTAATTAGTATAGCAACACTCAATGCGAGCGTGATGAACCACTGTGGTCTTAAAAGGACAACGGAATCAACTATTTTTGAGTGAATTTAGATTTTTTTATGGTTGAGACATAAATATTCGAGAAGGTCTTTCGACTCTATTTAACTTTTGTACAACTATTATTGGAACTTTGATATTGTACTTATTTTTTACTTAAGTTTTGTAGACATTTTACTTGAAGTTTTTATTCATCTATGCATTGCATTCAAAGGAATGTACTTAATTAACTAAATTACATTTTTCATATTTCACATATTAGTATCTGTGCCTAATATTTTCAACTTTTGTTTTGCATGTGCTTGAAGATGGTCGCTTTTTTTTTCAAAATATATCATTTTTTTTAGAGTCAAAAGATATCTTTGACCAAGCATCTAAAGAAATATAAATATACTATACAAAGAGATGGACAATTACCCGTAGTATGGTGTCATTGACTAATAAAAAAACATGTCATTTAGTTAATTAATGATCATAAGGTGATGATAAAAATAATTGTTAATGTTAGGTAATTTGAAAAATTACTATGAATTTAAATTAATGATATACAATTCTGAACTAAACTTAGTTAAAAATCTATATTATTCAATAATTAAATTTAATGATTGGTCATTATTGGGTTGACCTAGTTGAGAAGATACAATTAATATTATTGGTTAGAGGAAGTATATGTTTAGTTATTATAATACTTATACTTTCCTTAATAGTTTTTATATACTAATAATAAATTTGGGTCAGACACCCCCTCATGTCCGTATATAAAATGGTTGATGGAGATGGGAGCAGGAAGGAAAAGAGACAAGGCTTTCTCTTCCCTGCATTTTGGCTGTTGTCCCCTGTCCACCATCACCTGCAGCTCCAATGGCTTCTCCCACCATAAGCAGATGGTTGAAGCCTGAGATGATCCGGTCGGATAAATCTTTGACAACTCGAAATATCTAGGGTTCCTCATCTACTCGTCGAGCGTCCCGTTTGGTGTTTTTCACCTTGGAGCCCCCACCTCCGAGTTTCCTCAAGGTCAATTTCGATGGATGCGTCCTAGAAGAAGGTAGAAGGGGTGGGACGGGCTTTATTGTCAGAGGCTCGGACTCCAGGATGATTGCTGCTGGGGGTTACCACTTGTTTGACACCTCAGTGCCAGGGTCGAAGTTGAGAGCGGCCTGGGCAGGATTGTGCTATGTTCGGCATGCTCTGCAGAGGAGAGAGGTTCTTCTTGAGGGTGACTCTACGACGGTCATTGGATGGATCCTGCAAGGGTTCCGGAGGGGGGGGTCGGTGATTACCATCCGCTACTGAGAGATATCCGAACTATGGTTTGTGGTGAAATGGTGGTTTAGGTGAAGCACATGTTTAGAGAGGCCAATGGTGCTGCAGATTGGGTGGCCTCTTTTGTTGCCGACCGCTTGGAGGACCACCTCTGGGTAGGAGAAGCGGAATTGCCCAGTGCACTCCATGATGTACTATTTTTTTTATTTACTTGGTTGTATCCGTACACGTTATGTATGATATGTTATGGGGTAAATTTATCAATACTACAATATTAAAATTCTGAGATAAATAAAAACAATGCAAACATAATTTGTATATAACCACTTACAATGATTCGAATGTCAATTGAACTTGATAACCGAGTCTTGTGTTTAACACAATTTCCTTAAGACAAATTCGTCTCCCTCTCGGTGCTTAAGGTTTGTATAGACGTTTGTCTCCCAGGATAAAACGGTATGAAACCTCTTGAAGATGAAGCACTACAATCTTCAAGCCTTGTTTGAAACTCAATGCTTAGTACTCAATTAGGGGAATGGGCTGGAAGGAATAAAGAAACAAGTGCAGAGAGAGAGAGAGAGCAAATCAGAAAATCTGTTTGCAACTTCAAAAAATGATCCTGCAGATTTCTAGAGAGATTCAGATTTCTGGAGTGAAGGATAATTATATATTACAACCGAATGGCAGTTATAGGAAGTTAATAAATTCTTTGAACAGACACAACTGTTGACAATTGACGGTTTTAAAAACTGAAATCTGCCACTATATAAACCATTTACTGAAATATGTTCTCCCAATGTAGGATCCATATTTTTCCATCAATAATCCATTACCAATTTGATACTTTGAAGCCAATTATCTAATTCACTACTTAACGAATTTGAGCATGTGAATATATCACATTATTCTACTCAAAGAGTAGAATACGTTTCCTGTTGGACCTGTTCAATTAAACATGTGGGTCCTATATTTAATTTGGCTTAAAAACTTAACTCCCATAATGCTCAATATTCTAACAATCCCCCACATGAATTGGAATTGGCTGAAGAAAACAAATTTCAAATACAGACATAGAGAAAGACATTGAGTACTAGTGAAAGTAACTGCATCGAGATAGGTAGCTTTTGGCCTTGAACCTTCCTTAGTAAAAACTATTGGATTTACTTGGCTAACTAGTGGACGAGATGCCTTGAACTGTTCAGCTGTTCGTGTAAATCAAGACAATAGAAATTACACAGCTTCCTTTCGAACATTGTTATTTCTTACTTTGTGTTCATTTTGGCCCTGAACACCACCTGGTTCTGCAAGTGTTTTAGAGAACTTAGCCTTACTCATTCTCATAGAAGCGGCCCCTTCACACTCACATAGGTGATTTCCATTTAAGAGTATCCTGCCATACTCAACCTGACTTAATCAGGTATATGAAAACCATTAAAAGCATAGCTTACCCTAATAACCTCTACAGGCGCACTAATATCTCAGGAGTGGGTTTTAGTGCTCTTTGTTGTCACACATAATTCGGTTGTCCCTTTGAACCTAGTTCTTGGGATCTCCAGTCAGCTAGGTTGGGTTACCATTATTGTGACTTTCAATTTATAGGCTTTAACCCCATTCCTCTTGATGAGCAATTTACCTGCTCTCTATTTAAACCTTTTGTAAGTGGATCTGCGATATTATCCTTTGACTTCACATAGTCAACAGTGATAATTCCGTTAGAGAGCAATTGTCTAATGGTATTGTGTCTACGACGTATATGTCTAGACTTACCATTATACATATTACTATGTGCCCTTCCAATTGCTGATTGGCTATCACAATGTATGCATATTGCAGGCACCGGTTTTGGCCACATCGGGATATCCTCTAAAAATTGGCGAAGCCATTCTGCTTCTTCTCCAGCTTTATCTAAAGCGATAAACTCAGATTCCATGGTCGATCTAGCTATTAAAGATTGTTTAGAGGATTTCCAAGAAACTGCAGCACCTCCCAAGGTAAAGACATATCCACTTGTGGATTTTGTATCTTTAGAATCAGATATCCAGTTAGCATCACTGTATCCTTCAAGTACAGCTGGATATCTTGTAAAATGCAATCCATAATTCATGGTATATCTTAGATATCTTAAAACCCTGATGATTGCCTTCCAGTGATCATATCCTGGATTACTCGTATATCTACTTAGCTTGCTTACAGCATAAGCTAAATCTGGCCTTGTGCAATTCATCAAATACATTAAACTGCCAATTATACGAGAATATTCAAGTTGAGATATGCCGGTACCAATGTTCTTCATTAAATGAAGATTTACGTCAATAGGTGTTCTAGCCTGACTTTTGTCATCCTTATTAAATTTTTCAAGAATTTTCTTAATGTAATGTGACTGAGATAAAATCAGTCCTTCTGATGTCTTTGAAATCTTGATTCCTAAAATGACATCGGCAACACCCATATCTTTCATATCAAACTTATTCATTAACATTCTCTTTGTAGTTTTAATAATTTCATTATTACTACCGAGAATAAGCATATCATCAACATAAAGGCATACAATGACGTATCCATTATGAGTATTCTTGACATATACACATTTGTCACACTCATTTATTTTAAACTGATTTGACAACATAACACTGTCAAATTTCTCATGCCATTGCTTAGGTGCTTGTTTTAATCCATACAAGGATTTAACAAGTCTACACACCTTTTTCTCTTGTCCAGGTGACACAAACCCTTCTGGTTGTTCCATATAAATTTCTTCATTTAATTCACCATTTAAGAATGCTGTCTTAACATCCATTTGATGTATCTCAAAATTGTGCAATGCTGCAATGGCAATTAGCATACGTATGGATGTTATCCTAGTTACTGGTGAATATGTATCAAAATAGTCTAATCCTTCCATTTGCTTAAAGCCCTTAGCTACAAGCCTGGCTTTATATTTATCAATGGATCCATCTGCTTTCAACTTTTTCTTGAATATCCATTTACAACCAAGTGGTTTACTTCCAGGTGGAAGGTCCACTAGTTCCCATGTATGGTTTTGCAGTATGGATTCAATTTCATTGTTCACAGCTTCTTTCCAAAAAGGAGCTTCAGGAGTAGACATAGCTTCATTGAACGTTCGAGGATCATTTTCTAACATATATGTTAGAAAATCAGGACCAAGAGACTTAGCTATTCTTGCCCGCTTGCTACGCCTAGGTTCATCTTCATTGTTTATAGGACCTTGACCTATATTCTCTTGATGATTACTAGTAGTAGCATTATGAGTTCTTTTTGATGAACTCGAAGCTTCTGCATCATTCTTATAAGGAAAAATATCCTCAAAAAATGATGCATTTCTAGATTCTATAATCGTATTCACATGTATATCAGAAATATCTGATTTATAGACTAGAAATCTATATGCACTACTGTTATGTGCATATCCGATGAAAATGCAATCAACAGTTTTTGGTCCTATCTTAATCCTTTTGGGTTTAGGGACTGCAACTTTAGCTAAGCACCCCCACACTCTTAAGAATTTATAAGAAGGAGCTCTTCCTTTCCATAATTCATAAGGTGTCTTTTCAATTTTCTTATGGGGTAACTTATTAAGAATGTAGTTTGAGGAAAGTAACGCTTCCCCCCACAAGTTCTGGGGTAATCCAGAGCTTATCAACAAAGCATTCATCATTTCTTTTAAGGTTCGATTTTTACGTTCAGCAACACCGTTTGATTGAGGTGAATATGGAGCTGTAGTTTGATGAACAATGCCATGTTCTGAACAAAGCTCATCAAAAGGTATATCATATTCTCCACCTCTATCACTACGTATGACCTTTATCTTTTTGCTAAGTTGATTTTCAACTTCATTCTTATAATGTGTAAACATGTCGATTGCTTCATCTTTACTTCTCAATAAATACACATAACAAAACCGTGTGCAATCATCTATAAAAGTAACAAAGTACTTTTTTCCACCTCTTGTTTGAACAAATTTTAAATCACAAATATCAGTGTGAATTAAATCAAGAGGTTCAGAACTTCTTTCAACAGATTGGAAAGAAGATCTAGTTAACTTTGATTCTACACATATTTGACATTTATGATTAGAATCAATGTTAAACTTAGGCAATAGGTCCATATTAATTAATCTACGAATAGAATTAAAATTAACATGCCCTAGCCTACCATGCCATATGTTTGGGGAGTCAACCATATAAATAGAAGATGATGCTTTATTGTCATTAACAATCTCCTTTCGGAGTACAGTCATTACATTCATCTTAAAGAGCCCATCGCTCATATAACCCTTCCCCACATACACATCATCCTTAGTTAGTACAAACTTATCAGACACAAAAACCAATTTAAAACCATTCCTACTCAGCAAAGAACCAGAAACCAAATTCTTCCTAATGTCTGGCACATGCAGCACATTATTCAAAGTCAGTTCCTTTCCAGAAGTCATCTTCAGAATGACCTTTCCTTCTCCTTCAATCTTGGAAGTTGAGGAGTTTCCCATGTACAGTTTTTCTCCATGCTCTAGTGGTTTGTATGTTGAGAACATAGACCTATTTGAGCACACATGACGGGTAGCTCCAGTGTCCACCCACCATTCCTTAGGATTCCCTCCTACTAAGTTCACCTCAGAGACAACTGCAGATAAATTGATATCTGAAAACTCATCTGTGGTTTTGTTCATCATATTGACTTGAGTGGATGCTTTCTTGGGTTTTCGGTAATCCTTGGCTTGATGGCCTTTCTTGCCACAATTGAAGCAATTGCCATTGAACTTCTTTTTGTTCCCCTGTTTAGGTCCTTTTTCTTGTCCGAAGAACTTTCGCTTTTTTCCTTTATCTTTGTGTTCTATGACATTGGCCCTGGTCTCAATGGAGTATCCTCCAAGCTTCCTCTCAGAGGCTCTATTGTCTTCCTCTATCCTCAGCCTGACTATCAGGTCTTCCAGGTTCATCTCCTTTCTCTTATGCTTCAGGTAGTTCTTGAAGTCTTTCCACGAAGGTGGTAACTTCTCGATGGTACAAGCCACCTGAAAAGACTCACTTAAACTCATGCCTTCAGACATTATATCATGAAGAATTAATTGAAATTCTTGAACCTGGCTCACAACTGTTTTGGAGTCCACCATTTTATACTCCAGAAAACGTCCGACTATGAATTTCTTCAAGCCGGCATCCTCTGCCTTGTACTTTTTGTCCAAGGACTCCCACAATTCCTTTGCTGTTTTCATTGGACTATAAACATTATACAAAGTGTTGTCCAATCCATTCAGGATATAGTTCTTGCATAGAAAGTCTGACTTATTCCATGCTTCAACAACAGCCTCATCTTCACCATTCTTGCTTGGAGAATCCTCAGAGAGAAACTTAGCCAGATTCAAAGTGGTTAGGTAAAACAACATTTTCTGTTGCCACCTTTTGAAATCAAGCCCACTGAATTTCTCAGGTTTCTCTCCATGAGTCACAGGCATTGCACTAGATGATGCCATTTTTTCAGTCACTGAATTGTACACAAAATTATAAGAGTATGAAATTTGTACAGTTCAATGGAAGAAATCTAAATTCACTGTAGATTATTAAAAATAAACTAAATATAATTTATACTGATTAACACAAATCGAACAAGTCCAATACTGTATAAACAATATTGACTTTAACTAAACTAGCTTGATATAGATACACTTAAAGAACTTTGACCAAAAAATAATTAACTATCCTTTCCTGCACTAACTGTATATATACACACACAACATAAATATAGGTTTGACTAATGCATGTGCATTAAAGTGATGAAGACTGATTAACAAGTGTTGGATAAAAAACAATTCAAAGTGTAAAAACACATGTAAGTAGATTAGCAAAACAATTCAGGAATGAGTTTAAAAAATCTGCACAAAATCAATGTGTGTGTCACGTTTCAGTATACCAGGAATGTAAGCAATACTGCAAACAAATTTCAGAAATCAAACTTTGTAAAAGTATATATAAATATAAACCTGCAGAATTATATATACTAAATAATACTATTGCACAAAAAAAAAAAACTGATAATATCAAAACTGTATAGATTTAGTGAAAATAGTTTAACACAGAAACTGTAATGCTACACAGATTATACTAGTGGTCAAATTTAATACTACACAGAACTGAGATACTGTACATAACATTGATAACAGAAATCTGTAAATTATAATTCTGCACAGATTTACAATTCTGTATTGCTGCACAGATGTAAAACTAGGCAGAAATCTGTTTATTAAACTGTACAGAGTCAAAAACTGTGCAGAAATTTGTTTAACAAAAATCTGTAACACAGAATTTTTATAATATGTAGTACTAATAAAACAGAAAGAAAGAGTTTGTCTTAAGATTGTTATGGGGTAAATTTATCAATACTACAATATTAAAATTCTGAGATAAATAAAAACAATGCAAACATAATTTGTATATAACCACTTACAATGATTCGAATGTCAATTGAACTTGATAACCGAGTCTTGTGTTTAACACAATTTCCTTAAGACAAATTCGTCTCCCTCTCGGTGCTTAAGGTTTGTATAGACGTTTGTCTCCCAGGATAAAACGGTATGAAACCTCTTGAAGATGAAGCACTACAATCTTCAAGCCTTGTTTGAAACTCAATGCTTAGTACTCAATTAGGGGAATGGGCTGGAAGGAATAAAGAAACAAGTGCAGAGAGAGAGAGAGAGCAAATCAGAAAATCTGTTTGCAACTTCAAAAAATGATCCTGCAGATTTCTAGAGAGATTCAGATTTCTGGAGTGAAGGATAATTATATATTACAACCGAATGGCAGTTATAGGAAGTTAATAAATTCTTTGAACAGACACAACTGTTGACAATTGACGGTTTTAAAAACTGAAATCTGCCACTATATAAACCATTTACTGAAATATGTTCTCCCAATGTAGGATCCATATTTTTCCATCAATAATCCATTACCAATTTGATACTTTGAAGCCAATTATCTAATTCACTACTTAACGAATTTGAGCATGTGAATATATCACATTATTCTACTCAAAGAGTAGAATACGTTTCCTGTTGGACCTGTTCAATTAAACATGTGGGTCCTACATTTAATTTGGCTTAAAAACTTAACTCCCATAATGCTCAATATTCTAACATGATACTCCCACTTTCAGCAGACAAAAAAAAGCCTGAGGTGATCATTGTTATTGATCGCCAACCATTTGTTCTTTTGTCTGAACCAGATTACTACCTCCTAACATCGTCTAGAGGATTAATTTGGAACAAATTAGAAATACGAAGAAACGGTTCGAAACGTTTTAAAGCCGAGCGGGTGTTCGTGGAACATGCCCTAAATTAAGGGTAGTGGTCTATCGGTCTCATCTTTACTGCCTTCTCGGCCTTCGCATCAAATACTGGAGAACTCTGTGAGGATTCACTTCTCCACGAGTCATGTGATTTAAAACAATTGTATGGTTTAAACATAAAATGTAATAAATTAGAATTTGTTTTAGAACAAGAAAAAACCATAGCACATAAGTGCCCGTTAAGCAACAATATTATTGCTGGTACTTTATAGAAAAATGATAAAATAACAAACTTGTCTCCCAGTCAGAAAGAACGGGGGGTTCAACACCTAATTAAGCATGCATGGTTAAAGCTTGGCCCAGAGAAGTAGGTAGCAGGTCCTATATGGCCATAAATTTCAGCAACTTGAACCTGTCTCAAGGCTGTTTCCCAGGACAGGAATGGTTCTGGCCCAGTGATTTGCACGCAAATAAACAGTCCAAGGACTCGTTTGGTTCCGAGCTTAGGTAACAAGCCCAATAGCGACTCGATTAGTAGCTATTTTTAACAGTTAATTTTAAACTGTTCAAAATATATCGTTAAAAAATTACTACAATATAAAAAGGTTATGATAATTTTAATATAAAAATATATTAATAACTATTAAAATTACAATATAAAAAATAGTTGTTTAACTTTAACCAAAAACTCGGCCCAATAAATAGTTTTAATAGTTATTTTAAATATTTAAACGTATTTTTAATTATTTTAAGATTAAAAAATAATTAAACGTGTCTATAAAAATATATTATGATAATTTTAATAGTTAACAAGAATTAAAAATAGCTATTTAAAATATATTCTGATCTGTTTGATGTTGAACTTTCAAAATCTCCAAATCTTGATATTCCAAGTATCTGATTCTTTAAGCATGTGATACTTTCTCGTCATAATTTCTGCAGAACACAACATATATTTTATGCATGTTCCGCCACACGGACGAGCCCCTCATCACCCAAGCTCCCAACCGCCGTGCCCATAAACCCCCAAGAATAACCCGTTCCACCACCCAGTACTCGAAATAACTATACAAGCAGGAACGAGCGACAGGCCGGAGCCAGAACGGGCCTCTTTGCAGGAACGGGTTTTGATTCGGGAATTATAATCTAGACCACTTCCGACCAAAGAAGCGGCGGCTGACAGACGCTCCCAGATGGAAAACCAAACAGGCTCCATTAGTCATTAGTCAGTCGACATCATTGTCACTGATGATTAAAATCGTAATTTTTGACATTTTGTACGACCCATACCACTAAATTATATGATAATTCTGATATTATAATTTTTATAAAAATACTTAGTAAATTTCAAAAAAATATATGCACCAGTTCTTTTAAAAATACTTTCAATTATTAAAATTTTAATCAACCTAGCTAGAATATTTTATTTGAGTCTTGATTAATTATGAGCATATATTAACTTATGTGTCACTTTGCAACTATAATAAGAACTATTTTGATAAACTTTGATTAAATAAATTTTTAAAAATTATTATTATCCATAGTCTTACAAGTTTGTATGGTCCATAGTCCGCTATATATGGATATGCGGCATCTATTTCACCCCAAATTCGGAGGTGACATAAAGAAACTGTTACAACACGTCATCAAACATTTATTCTTAAACACATCACCGAACACCTATTGACCACCAACATCAACACATCACCGCCAGGGAAGCATTCTACTTCTTGCGGTCCATTGCCCGGATCAGGTCAACAACTCGTGAGCTGGAAAGAGGGAAAAATTGTCATATATCTCATAATATTAGAAGTAAAAGAGCAAGCTAAATGCAACCCAAGACGGTCACTGTCCATCGGTCCATTGGTCCGGTACCGCATAATGCATAAGTAAAGAAGACATTACCTGTAGCCCCATTCATTGTCGTACCAAGCCACCAACTTGACGAAGTGATCATTTAGAGCGATTCCAGCCTTGGCATCGAAAATGCTTGACCTGCATCATTTGCAACAGCGCAATTAAAATAACATTTTTCAAATGCTGTGATCCATTCATCAATCGAAATGCAAGCAATTAGATCAACTACACCAATTGTTTCCGAGCAAGATTTGCAGAATGGTAATACCTGCTATCACCAATGAAGTCGGTGGACACCAAGTCCTCTTCAGTATAACCCATGATACCCTTGAGCCTTCCCTCAGACTCTTCCCTGTGGTGCACAAAATAAGACAAATAAATACAATCGTCCTCTGCTTTGGCTTTGGTTAGAGGATGCCAATAAGAAACCAGGGTATCAGCCAGAAGAAGAAGAAGAATATAGCACAGAAAGATCCCTGGCATTAGGACAGGACAAATATAGCCTCTAATGCAACAGGACGAATTAAACATTAAAACTGCATCAACCAGAATGGGCAGGACAATAGGATCAAGCAGCTAATAAACTTAGAGAGGTTGTAGATTTTCTTAAGTAGAACAACAAATAATCTTGTCAAAATTTATTTGCTATAAAGACTTTACTTGATAGCAGCCTTAATCTCCGCATACGTGGCTGACTTCTCGATCCTGACAGTGAGATCCACGACAGACACATCCACGGTTGGAACACGGAAAGACAGGCCGGTCAACTTTCCATTCAAGACAGGGAGCACTTTGCCAACAGCCTGTGGGAACAACAAAACAGCAATATTGGAATTATATTTGAAAGACAATTATATTCAGATTCGACATAGTTTTACTTGTGGTGTGTAAGGATGATCGTGTGAGGATATATGGCTCGCATGAGCCTCCAATTAAAAAACATGCCTAATATTCTATTGAATGTATTCACTCCCACCGAATAAACATCACCGCTCGCTCGGTCTAGAGGTGAAGGAAAACAATAATGCATCCTTCAATTCAACATGACAAAATTCTACAAGCCAAATTTTTCTTCAGTTAAAAAGGCTAACAGGTGATCAACCCACGATCAAACATACAAGGCAACCTCAATGAATTCATGGTCAGCCCAAGTTAAAACATCCAATTATACAGCCAAATTAACTATAGCAAAATAAAAATACATAATCTAAGGGGAAAAAAGGAAACCAACTTAACTAATAAAAACTATGGTGATCGAGAAAATTAAGTCATACCCAGCTTTATTACTTCCAAAATATTTGCTTTAGAAACCCAAAATTTCATGATTGTAAATGAAAGAAAAGAATGGATCAACTAAATCTGAACATTGGTATGCACTGATATTCCCCACATCCCAAGGTATGTCCATCATCCCTAAATGAGAGCTGAAATAAAAAAGCAAATCTCCTCCAGGAGCAAATACAAAATGCATGAAGCTACAAGCAGTAATTGATCAAAAGAAGTGATAGAATATATCAATGTTAGTGGAAATACCTTGGCAGCACCAGTGCTGCTAGGAATGATGTTAAAGCTGGCAGCTCGTCCACCCCTCCAGTCCTTGTTGGATGGCCCATCAACAGTCTTCTGACTAGCTGAAGCACAGAAGAAGAAATCTTATCAAATTACAGCCATTGAAATAATTGCAACCCAATTAAAAATCAAGCATATATTTCAAGCAATATATACCGGTGATAGAATGCACTGTGGTCATCAAACCCTCAATGATGCCAAATTTATCATGGATGACCTATCAACATTCAACATTCAACATTCAACATAATCTAATCAGCCATTTGTCATTGCATAGTACAAATGGATGATAAAAACATAAAACCATAAAGGCAAAATATTACCTTGGCCAGAGTAGCTACACAGTTTGTGGTGCAGCTAGCATTGGAGACAATATTAATGTCAGATTTGTATTCATGCGCGTTCACACCCACCACAAACATAGGAGCATCTTTGCTAGGACCAGAGATGACGACCTTCTTGGCACCACCCTGATGTTAAACAAGATTTGTCCAACAAGAATGATCAGCTGAATCTCATGAATTTCATTATTAAATCATTAAAAAAATAACATAATGCCAACTAAACAACGTACTCTGACTTTTTTCCCTCTTGAACATGAGGTAAAAAGAATAAAAAAATCTAGGCACAAGAAATATTCGCATGTTGAAAAGCAAACGCTGACTGAGCTCCAAAAATGCATTTTACTTTTATGCGGTGTTTATAGGGTGTCAAAAATGCATTTTGACAAGTCCAGTAACACTGAGAAAAAAATATTCAACAAATTTCTAGATAAAACAGTAAAATTCACAACCTAGGATCTCAATACACCGAAACCTTGCAGAGAGCCGCTCATAGACCAACATAAAACCATAAACATCATACAAAACACCTAGATGTCATATATCTGTTTATTATTTGAACATGCAGAAGAAAATCAACCATCCAGGTAAAGATATTAAAATACATGAACAATCAAACCTATTTTGATCTATTACCAGCATGGTCAAATAATATAACCCAACTAGATAAAACTGATACAAATGATAGAGTACCTTCAGGTGAGCAGACGCCTTCTCCTTGTCAGTAAAGACACCAGTGGACTCCACAACATACTCTGCACCCGTTTCACCCCATGGGATCTCCTCAGGGTTTCTACACAAAAGCAACAGTTACAACTACTCCTATTACCAGACCAAATCAACAAAGAACATACAGACAGAAAGAAAAATCATCAGAAAGGGCAGCAGAGATCAGCCTACCTAATGCCAAAGACAGCGACTTCCTTCTCGCCAAAGAGAAGGGTCTTCGAGTCCTTGACCTTGATATCGTGGTGCTTCCACTTCCCATGCACAGTATCATACTTAAACATGTACGTCTACAGTTCATGACCCAAAAAACACCCACAAAAAAAAAGTTCATTAGATACAAAATTAGATGCTGCAACACAAACAGCCAAACTTCCATGATTACAGACGATTTGAATTCTCAAAAGTCGAGGCTTTAATATCATATTGTGGAAGAAAAAGGTCGGATTTTTTTGTTAAATAAATCAGAAGCCTCTGTGAAACGCTAAAATCTAAATAGAGCACGATCGGATCGGTAAAAACAAATCCGAGCTAAACCTCATGCATCACGATCTCCCACATAAAACCGTGCGGATCGACCGAATAATCACATAACTATTTCTAAACAGCTAAGCAAAGCGACGACGGATTAGAAGATACCAAGAATCAGCACGAATAGTACTAACAATCTATCAAAATAATCAACGTACGACGATAAAAATTCGACACATCAGACATCAGATCCATAGATCAGTAAAGTTACAAAAAGGATTTCGCCTAATACCATGTAGTCAGTGCCGATGAACGGATCATTGACGGCCACAAGCTCAATATCACTGCTCTGGAGCGCAACCCTGGCGACCAAACGCCCGATCCTTCCAAACCCTAGCACCATCGGAGCACATCATAAGAAATCAAGACTAAAACCACAAACCAGATCCACCCAAAAACCCTCATCATCCAGATCAAAACCCTAAATCCACATAAAAATCAGCAAAAAGGGCCAGGAACCAACCGTTGATGCCGATCTTGATCTTCTTCTCAGTTGCTGCTCAAAAAAATACAAAAATAAGAAGAAATCGCCAAAACTCAGACAACAACGATCGAAGAGCAAAGATCAAAGAAGAAGAATGACGAGACAAGAGATCGAAGGGTTTACCCATCGCGATCGGATATCAGAAAGAGAGAGAGAGAGAGAGAGATGCTGAGGAGATAGAGAGTGCGTGAGAGACGACGGGGAGCGAGATGTGGAGGACATGGTGGCTTTAAGCTGCCAACATGAAGACCAGGAAAGGAATACAGTGGCAGCGGAGCTGCGGCAGCGCGGGAAATGGGGAAAACCGTCCCCGGTTGCCACGTCACCATCAAGGGAGACGTGATCCGTGACGCCGCTTAACGCGAGAGGCCACGTGACGGCAGGTTAAGGTGCAGACAGACCAGGTCCAGTGGACCGATCCAAATCTCTGGGCACATGTACGGTGGATAACGGGCACTTCTCATTTGATCTTGAATTGTTTAAATACGAGGGGTGATGTGGCGAGTGACTATTGGACCTGGTCCATCCAATAAGTATACGTTAAGGTGGTGGAAGGAAGGAAGAATGCCACGAGATTTTCGGTTGAATAACGGGTTATGCCACTTGACTCCCGGGATCCAAGAGGGAATCTTCTGTTTCTGGAGGCTTCTTTCCGGGGTGAGCCGGTGGTTTTGCGTGGGAGCCGCCATTCTGCCGTCTGCGACCGGCCGCCGCCTAAGGGTCTTGGTCTGCATCTGGGTGCGCCGCTGATGACCAAAATGCCCACAGTGTGACGGGAAGAAGCAAAATTTGACTTAATTTGTGCCCAGCCAACATTGTTGAAGCCTTAATTTGAACTTAGCCCATCCGAGCTTATATTTGACTTGATTACGTTAAAGTATTTATTTGCTGCTGTTTCAATTTGTTTTGATAGCTTTAATTGTAGTTGAAAAAAAAAATCATAGAACAGAGAATCATACTGCTCTAGCATGACCACATCCCCAAAAAAAATAGAAAAAAAGAGCTGGACTGATAGGGGAATGGGCAGCCAGCCTCATGGGCCTTCCAAAAGACCCCACTCGAGTGCCAGGCAACAAAGGAAGCGATCTAGTTAGCAACTCTGTTCGAGCGGCCCAGAATACGCCGCAATCTCTCGTCAACCTACAGATGTCCTGCAAAAGCGAGTGCCCATTGCCGATCCTATGTTGTCCTTCAAAAACCTTTCCAGGCAGCTCTCAACTCTACTATAGGGATGGAAGTATCAAAAATGCGTCAAACCCCAATCGCGATAAGTCTAGAATCATGACTCTTGATTACAAAACTAGCTCATTCCTTGCTGCCGCCATCGGTTAAAGTTCATCTTGAGAAAGCTCAGGGGATAGGAGCTCCTATGAGATAAGATCACTCGGGTCACTGTAAAAGCTGAATGAGAGTTTTAGATATCCTTTGTCGTCCCAAGTGCAACATAAGAAAGAGACTGGGTAATTTCAATAGCATGCAGTAGAGCCATGTGAGCTACGGTCCTCGGATGCTACTTTTTGTTGTTGAAGATTCGAACATTTATGTCCAACCAGACGTGGAAGGCCATGTAAGCGCACTTGACACCCCGAGCAATAGTAGTAAGGCTTTTCATGGATCCCTTTAAATAGCCAAGAAAGGCTTCAACCAAGGACGTGGACTACAAAATGCTCGAGACAACCCCGACCCCTCTCCAAACTTGAATCGCTTATGGACATCCAAACAAAACACAGGCAATGGTGGTGATCGATAACAATGATCACTTTTTTTATGAATGACTTTATTTTTCTATTCTATCTTTTCTTATATCACCATGCATCCATCTCAACATTCTCATTTCCAATATGCTCATCTTATGCACAATGTTAAAGACAATGCTTAAACATTATTTATTGATGCAACCAATAGATAAATTAATAGAAGATGAAGAGAAAATTGCTCTTAAATTTCAAGACACGGAGCAAATCAACCATTACATGAATTAGATTTTGATACCGAAAAGTTGATGCATAGTAATGATTTTGCATAATCTATCTTCCCTTAGGATTTTGAATGCCAAACAATTAGGAAGTAAATTCTACCAGTCAGCCTTTAGATGATCAATATTTTCAGGTAAGTTTCCCTAATTGAAACTTTACATCATCATTATTTAGCTTTATTGGTAACAAAATTAGCAATCGATACAAAAGAACTTAGTATGGTAGCAATTAGTATAGCAACACTCAATACAAGCGTGATGAACCACTGTGGTTTTAAGAGAACAACTGGATCAACTATCTTTGAGTGAATTTAGATTTCTTTATGGTTGAGACATAAATATTCGAGAAGGTCTTGAGACTCTATTTTACTTTCATACAACTATTATTGGATCTTTGATATTGTACTTATTTTCTACTTAAGTTTTGTAGACATTTTAGTTGAAGTTTTTATTGTTTGCTTTGATCATTTTCTATATTCATCCGGGCATTACATTCAAAGGAATGTACTATTCAAGTATTACCTAAAATATGTACTTAATTAACTAAATTATATTTTTCATATTTCACATATTAGTATTTGTGCCTAATATTTTCTACTTTTGTTTTGCATGTGCTTGAAAATGGTTGTTTGTTTTTTTCAAAATGTATTCTTTTTTTTTTTTTGTAGAGTCAAAAGATATCTTTGACGAAACATATAAAGAAATATAAATGTACCATGCATTGTACAAAGGGATGAACAATTACCCGTACTCGTACAAATTTATTACTTGTAATAAAACAAAATTAGTGTTATTTACCCTTACCATTGTGATTACGTATTTTTGGTTATCACAAATTATAACTCTTAAAAATAATACTATTGTTATCTTCTAATAACATATTAAATATATAAATAAATGCTATTTTTAATTATATTTATTATTTAGAATTAATATGGTATCATTGACTAATAAAAAAACATGTTATTTAGTTAATTAATGATCATAAGGTGATGATAAAAATAATTATTAATGTTACATAATTTGAATAATTAATACAAATTATAAATTAATGATATACAATTCCTAACTAAATTTAGTTCAAATTTATATTATTCAATAATTAAATTTAATGATTGGTCATTATTGGGTTGACCTAGTTGAAAAAATACAAATAATATTATTGGTTAGAGGAAGTATATGTTTAGTCATTATAATACTTATACTTTCCTTACTAGTTTTTATATACTAATAAAAAGTTTCATATTATAAATTTGTGCCTTGCAACAGAGACTTCCAAAGTTCAAGGTAGTTGGTGGATGTTTGGCTAGGGATCCTCCCGCCATTTTCTCTCCCTTCCTTCGCATTTGAACTAAAAAAAAAAAAAATTGACGACCATCATGAAACCGTTGGGTAGTTATTCTGACCATTTCCCGAGCAACCAAATTTGGGTCAGACACCCTCTTGTGTCCATATATAAAAAGGCTGATGAAGATGAGAGGAGGAAGGAAAAGAGACAAGGTTTCTCTTCTCTGCATTTTGGCTGTTCTCCCCTGTCCGCCATCACCTGCAGCTCCAATGGCTTCTTCCACCACAAGCAGATGGTTGAAGCCTGAGGTGATCATTGTTATCGATCACCAACTATTTGTTCTTTTGTCTGAACCAGATTACTTTTAGCTGCCTCCTATATTAATATTGTTTCCTTTTTTATTGCGATGTGTTACAAGATGTCAGGGATTGCGCAATCGTTAAAATTGTTCTTTCACATATGTACTACTTTGGTATTTCCTCACTTGTAGGTCATCACACATACTTTGTAGATGGTTCTTTTGGGCCATGTCATGATGAACCATTGCACTCCAACTCTTATAGTGCCCATTGTTATCTGTATTGTTGACTTGCAGCGAGTTTGAAACACGTGCCTTCAGATCACAAATCATGTTATACCTTTCTTTATGTAAATACATGTGAAGGGCCTACTTAATGCTGTTTGAGAATCCTGAAAATCTTATTTTTTGCAATTTTAATATTTAAATTAACAACTGCTTTTCCTCTATTGTCTTAGCCTAGTAGTGCACCATGAAGAAAAATGTATTAGTATGGTATTCACACCCTTAGTTTGACCAGCCACATCATCTCCATATGTTTCAGGCCATGCCATTATGACATGCTGCATTGTTAGCCAATGTTTGATCCTCTAGTTTCGCGACATTGGACTCACAAACCAAGACTTGGATTTAAGTTTCTGTGCTTGGAATTCTGTTTCAGAAGCAGTGCTGGTTGATTTGATGTTTACATTGCTCATCACCTCATGAAATACATGTGTGCATGCACATGTTTATGTGCATGTGCAGACATGAGTGCAAGTGTGCCTGTATGTGCATGCATATGTATGGGAACACACGTGCACAGAAATAGACGAATCCATTGGTGCTGGATAATACTACTGACAAGGAAACTTCAAAGGTTCTGAAATATCACCAACTTCATGTTTGTCTTCAGCAATGCTAATATAATCGAAAAAAGTGGAAAATGTTCAGCATGCCTACTATTCCATGCATGCTAACAAAAATATGAAAGTGCCATTGGACTAATCATTTTTCTACTTGGAGGATGAGGTCTCATGTTATTCTCATGTTTGAATCTGTAGGTATATCCACTCTTTGCTGCGGTTGGTGTTGCTGTTGGTATCTGTGGCATGCAGCTTGTACGTAACATCACCACCAATCCTGAAGTGAGGTATGCTTTCATTCTCCATATTTGTTTCTAGCCCCTGGATTAGTATCCATACTAATGGATGAAGCAAGAGGCCTGGATTAAGAATCCTAGTCTTGATGCCTTACCTACTTGAATAAAAATGCTCTTACTCATTTCTATTGTATTGGCTTCCTTTATGGTTAATCTGTTGCACTTCTCAAAGGCACAAATGCTTAAGTCTCAATTATTTCATTCTCTTTTTTTTAACAATGTCCTTTTCTTTCAAATTTAACTGATGTCCTTTGGCATAGGCTATGAGCTTCCAAGAATCTCTCCTGGTTAAGATTAATTTATTTTGCTCTGAGTTTCCTGATAGAAGTTTGGTCAGGTTATTGGGAAGTGGAGAAGTTCTTTGTGAGTAAAGATGTATAGATTTAAGAAGGAAAACTGCTTATGCGAGTTTGAGGGCATTCTAACACAGTAACATGATTTTGTAAGCCCAGATGAGCAATTTTCACTTTTAGACCCAGAAACATCATGTGGTTACCATGTCCACATGTAGGGAATGCTGGTTTCACCTTTGGACAGAGGAATCCAGGTATCTTGAATTGGTAACTTCCTTCCGGCCGAATTCACCTTTGCAACACGACATTGATCAAGTATATAAGTTGTTTATATGCCTATTGGAAAATTTGAGAGTGCACTGTTGGCCTGCATAACTGTACTCATGTACTTCAAATGAGAGAATCGACAGATGACTTTTCAGAACACATTCACAATCTCAACTTCTAGAAATAAGTAAAATAACTGATTCATTCCCTCGGACATTTCCAAGGCTTGATTTAACACATTTTTTTTTTTTGCTTTAAATTTAACACATTTTTTATAAACAGGTATCTGACGTTGCTAAATTAATCAGTTGCTTGGTTTTCAGATCTAGCTTGACTGTGTTAGGTTGTGCTATCACACTAGTGTACAGTAGATGGGAGCAAGGGAATAGCATCTACAGCTTGTTGAATTTTAACACTTCTGATCTTTCTAATAAAAAATCAATCACCTTCTTGTATTTTTAGAGCATAACTTGTTAAAATCACCACTTGTCCTAAATGCTTAAGCTGATAGGATAAGGTAGATTTATTTATATATTTTATATTTTCTTAGACTCCTCTTCACATGTGGGCCGGACTTTCCTTTAATGGGTGAGCTCAACATGTGAAATTTTTTAATAATAGGGTTAAAGAGTGCGGAGACAGGGTCGAACTCAGGACCTCTGCTCTTTTGGGACAAGTGGTGATTTTAACATAACTGAAGGTAAAAAAAAAAGAGCATATGATAGAATAACAATACTATATTAATTTTGTTGACAGGGTTACCAAACAGAACAGAGCTGCAGGAGTGCTTGATAATTTTGCAGAGGGAGAGAAATATGCAGAGCATGGCCTCCGAAAATTTATCCGCAACAAATCCCCTGAGATCATGCCCTCTGTTAACAAGTTCTTTTCAAATCCAAACTGAGAGAACATTTTGGAAAGCTCAGAAATAATAATGTTTTAATTTAATCATGTTGTTGCATTGGAGTAGAACTTGTTTTGTTGATAGGGCAATTATGCCTGCAACTGGAGTTCTGTATGATCTCTATAACGTTTGTCGGGTAGAGTTGTCGTTGGAGTTGTCTCTTTTCTGGATCAAGTTTTATTATGACATATAATTAACTTTGAGTATTTATATGTCCCCATTCGTTGCTTTTGGTTACTATTTGTTTGAGATTTATATCTCATTGGAAATTATATTTCTTTGGTTACATATAACGTGGAAAAGTCATGATTTCTACCACAACATAAGTGTAAGCATGGTGGGTGTTAGTTTTCATTATCTTGATTCGTATAATTTTGTTTGAATCACTAATCTTTGGACCACATTTGAGATTTCAGCAGTTATTCCATGCTGACTTGTGCTTGCAATTTGTTTGATTCGACTTGGCTTGACCCATAAGGATTTCCAGCTTGGTAGGTTGATGATTTTATGTTGATACCTTAAGTAACCATTTTACCATCAACAAAATAAGATACATGTCTAGGAGAAGAACCCTCGATAATCATGGATATAGTTTGAGTTCTCACATAGAGCAATAATCATAGACATGTAAAAGTATTGCTTAGTGTCAAACTACTTGTTCAAATCTGCCACAACCTTAAGAAATTAAGATATCTTCCTGATTTCTGTACTTTATACATTTGTTTTTAGTGTGCCTCGTTGATTGCAAGGTTTGAGACTTGATTTCAGAATCAATTAGGCTAGTGGAGTTTCAGTTTTGACAGTTTTGCTCCAAGTTTTGGTGTTTCAATCATAAAAATTCAGGAAAAATTAGGAAATGAACAAATTTAATATGCACAGATAAGAGGCCAAGAAAAGTTATGATACAGCGTTTAGAATATTTTGGCATGGGCTGAGATTACGTGAAGCGCTAAAATATTGACCAGTACCTTTCCCTTGAATCATAGTCTTTCTCTAGAAGAAATATGAAAGACTTACTGTAGTTCTTGGATCTGGCATCCGATGGTTTAATTCTGAGACTGGTCATGACATCATGCACCTCCATGCATCATAATAAAGATCCTGCTAATATGCATTATCAGAACTCGATCGTTTAGCCAAATTAATGCTGTCAGACTTGCAACTTCTATTTGCATTACTATGAATTGTATCAACAATGAATGCTCATATGAACATAAAAATTGTGTTATAAAATAGAATGTTCTTCATAAGAATTAAGTAATCCAATAAATTCTTTTTTAATCATTGTCCTGTATCACCTTTCATCTTGATCTTTGATTATCCGTTCTTGTTTTTTCTATATCTGCTGCTGTATATCCTGGTATGTATCCTATAATCTTTAGTCATTGTGGCTGCTGCTGATGTGAGTCTTTCATCACACTTTCTGCTGTCTTTCGTGCTGGAATTATGCTTCCAAAAAAACCTGAATGACTTCAGAATCTGGCATATCAGCAAGTATATATTTTCTGTGATATCCTCCACCTGTTTCAAGTGAATTCTGTGTCATGATGACACCTTGACCTGCTGAAGAACTCCATCACCAACTTTGAGAAGGCTGACGATTCATCTCTAGGAAGAACCCCAGGAGAATCAAACTTCAAAATTCTTCCTGCATTATAAGATTAGCAATTTGTTGAAATATTTGAGAAAATCATCAGTTGATTAACTTGAAAATTTCCATTATATTTATTGGTTTCCTGTGATTAACCTTCATCAAGTACCAGAAACAAATCGCTATCAGTGACTGGTATTCGGTGTGCCACTGTGATGACATTGCAGTTACCGCCTTCTTCTCTTATGGTCTTCTGGATAAAATCATCAGTTGCAGTTTCTATTGAAGCTATAGCTTCACAAGAATCTTCTCCTTCTATAGCAACACTCTCGCCGGGCAAACCAGCTGCCTCTGCCCCACACTCTAGTTTTCCCCATCTTCTGCAACTGCACCATACAATCTCATTTCTGTTATATGATAAGTAGAAGCTGAGGAGAAAAGAAGATATCATGAACATGTGCTCATTCCTTCAGAAAGTTTTTAACTACCTGGTGCTTCAAGCATCCTCTGGTTTTGCATTATTATCTCTTCGAGAGGACACTTACCAAAGCCTGCAAGTTGTATGATGTCAATTTAACTATTTTTTTGGTTGTGCACCTCTAGAATGGTTAGAAATGATATAATGGTTACATCCCAGATTTCTGAATCTGAGTGTTGTTGCAAAGGATCCAAATTTGTCCTCGCCGTTCTCTGAAAAAGTGTTGGCTCTTGAGGTATAATGCTCAATTTAGATATCAAATAATTAAACCCTAGTTGGCAGATATCTACTCCATCAATCATTATCCTTCCAGCTGATGGCTCTACCACCCTGAAAACAGCTTGGATGAGTGTAGATTTTCGACTCCTTGTCCTGCCGACAACTCCTATTTTTTTCTCTCCTAGGAAGATGTAGCTGATTCCTTTGAGAACCATAGGAAGCCCGGTGTTATGCCGAACATGGAGGTCATCTAGCTGCATTGTTTCGTAGTTCGGCCAGTCTTCTTCTGCTCTGCAGTTCTCTCTTACCAGAGGGGCCTCACTTGGTATGTTGGAAAACTGCAGTATTCTTTCTACACAGATCATCTTGTTCTCTACATTGCAGAGATTCCATATGACCCAACCCTGTGGTACATTTAAATTCTGACCATAGCTAGCAGCAAATCCTGAAAACCCCATTAAATTAGTCAGAATCTTTGACAGCATGTATCTCACCATCTGAATGCATGTTACTGGATAAAGCTTACTGGGATCAATAGCATTCCTTGGCACTGGCACTAAGATGATTGGTACAATGAAAAAGATAAGGTTGAAAAGGAAACTGATGCGAAAACACAGCCATTTCATGGTTGCAGAACTGTAAAAGGTAATGCAAATATTGTTATTGATCGAGCCAAAGTTCCCTCATAGTGATCTTCCAGGTGGATTGCCAATGTTGATCGTTCAATGTGATAGCACACCCGAGTATCAATGTTAGCTGTTGGGATGCGATCTACTATGTCTAAACTAATTATACACCAAAAGTTATACGATTTAAAGACCCCTAGCCTATACTCAAGTGGTCAAAAATTAGATAGTTTAAATAACAAGAAACAATACATGTTCTCTAACCATTTGATGCATAGGTTAGGGATCTCTAGGTCGCGTGATCTTTGATGTGTGAGTAGTTTAGAGGTAGTAGATTACACCCAACAATTTGTATTGACACTCAAGTGTCCTATCACATTGAATGATTGACATTGACAATCCACTTGAAAATCCTAAGAAGGGTTGAGGTGTGAACTAGGTGCACAACTTGCAAATAGTTTTTTGACCTGAAGGTAGAACACTGTGCTGCATTTTGAGGATCACTAAATTTGGAGCCAAATCCATGTATTGACCATGGTACCTTGGGCTATGTCCTTGATAGGAGCATATTGGTTTACTGTGTCAAATGCGCGTAAAGGTCATGTTATTAAACAAGAGAGCCATCATTTATAATCGTGTCGATACCAAGATAGAGATGTTTATACATGGAAGTCTTGGGGTCCATGCATTTTTTTTTTTTGAGAATAACTAATTTGATTAGTCAAAATTATTATATTAAATAATTTAATATTTCGTAAAAAGATTTTTCGTGCTAATAATTTTACCTAGATGTGTGTGACATAATTTGGGATCCTGATAGGCCATGAGATGGCATGACTAGGGGTTTAACAGTGCTCACACTCTCAATAGTCATGCAAAAATACTAGAATGATAGGAGAACAAATTGCAATAATAAAGCTTGCGTACGAACTAAGAGGCCATTGATATCATTCTATTCATTGAGAGTTCAATAATGCCACCATTTCTTATATTGGGCCATGTTTCTATTGTGCAACATAGCATATCTGAAGAGGCAAGCTATTAGTGATGTAAGGAACCTGAGTTGACATACCCTAATAACGTGTCTAATATATGTGACCTACCTGCAATGACTGATTATAACTAAATTCTGATTAATCTTCTCTCAGTAATTAATTAGATCAAATAAATCTTATTAAAGAATTAGTTATAATTCAACTCCGGAATCACCTCATGGCTTGGTGAAATTTTTTAAACCCCATAATTATCTCTTTGTATTCAGAGAAATTACAAACAAGATTCTAGACTGCATATATTTAGGTTGGATCGCCATGTTCATCCGGGTTTCATTTGCTCATCAAATTGCCTAGTTGGCCCCAATGTTAGCAAAAGAATCAAAGGCAAATTGAAAGCCCAGCAATGCATCGTAGCAAAAGATCATTTATATATATATATATATATATATATATATATATATATATATATATATATATATATATATATATATATATATAACATTGACATAATATTGGTGATATATTGATATATCATTTTTTCTGCTAAATTAAAGGGTAGTTTTGTCTTTAACTTTCAACCCATGATCACTGTCCTGAGGTGATCTTGGATTTCCGACCTTAAAGACGAATATTCCATCACCGAATTGGACAGTGATTTGAGGAGTGAAGGTGATTTAGGATTACCGCCACGTAGGATCACCGTGGTGCAACCAAATACGATGATTTTATCACTTCCATCCATATCATTCTTGATTTTGGGACGATCACTCCATACCAAATGCCTCCTTACGAAGAAAACTTTGTATATAAGAATCAAAACACTAACCAAAAATATGACATGGTGAAGTTGACAGGGGAAACACGGAAGGGGTGCTCGGACAGGATGGTCTAATCTTCCCACGTGTGGAATCCCATGCCACTCGTGTTACGTTTCGCTAATTTTAGTATAAACGAATTCCGGCTCATCCCCTCTCCCCCTCTCTCTCTCTCGTCCCCCTCCATTCGGAAGAGGGGTTTGAGCCTTGGAGGCCTCTCCGAAGCGTTCCCTCTCTCGAGGTTGCGTGCCTTCGGCGGTTATCCTCGCTATTGCGCCCCAACGGCCAACCTTTTAGGTCGGATTTCTCCAACTTATCTTAGCTAGAAAGAGATCGTCGATCAGATTGGGTCCAAATTGGGGGAAAACCTAGGTTTTGGTCGTGATTTGTTAGGCGATTTCCATCAAGTCTTTTATTCTTATTCGGATTTAAAGATTCTTTTAGATCATGTAGGGTTTGTTGGAGTAATTCATCCACTTCTTGTTTATTTGATTAGTTTTTTTTGGTCTCTATATCTCTTCGGATTCGAGATTCCGGAACAAGATTCTCAGTGATATTTTTGGTTGCTAAATTTTTTTTTTCTGCCATCAAAAATTGAGGGTTTCCTTGGGTGATTTAGGGTTTTCAATTTTGATCGCTCCCAATTATAGAAAAAGATCAATTTTTTTATTAGAAAGCGAGCAAAAAAATACAGGATTGGAGTGGCTTTTCCATTGGATTTCTTTTTCCTTTCTTGGTGAATTTGGGGTTTTGTGTAGGGGAGGATGGCCCTAAATTCCACACCTAAGTCCTCCTTCACCATCCCAACCCATTCCGAGAATAATATTTGGTTAGACTGGGAGATCAATGGTATTTCTGGTTATGAAGGAAATAATGGGTGGTCTGATGGTGATGATTCATATGATCCAGTCGACCTGTTGCCAGCTGATCCTTTTGGGATGGACAGCGATACCTTCACTGCTGTAATCGCAGGAATTTTTGAAAATTGTGAGCTGGGTGATGAGGAATTTTTTGTGGGCTGTGATTATGTTTGGAATTGTTCCTTGATGGATTCTTCAGGATCCCGGTTGAATTCTGATGATGAATATGATGGTTGGGAAGAGGTGAGCTTCTCAGAGTTTTATAGTTATGAATCCACTGTGGGGGAACTCATGTCCAGCTTGGACGTTGAGGAGGCTTTCAACTCTAGCAGGGCTGATGTAGCTGACTTTGGTGGAGAGGAGCACTCTCCTCATGAGGGTTTGGTTCTTGCTCTTGGGCACTTAGGGGTTCAGGATCTCCTCTCCGTTGAAATGGTGTGCAGATCTTTTCGTTTTGCTGTTCGAAATGATCCACTTCTGTGGAGATGCATCCACATTGATTCACAGTTGAGTGAGAGGATCACTGATGTTGCTCTACTGCAGTTGACGCATAGAGCTCAGGGAAATTTGCAGTGCCTGAGCCTCGTGGGGTGCTCGAGGATCACAGATGATGGATTAAGGTGCGTGCTTCAAAGCAACCCAAGGCTCACTAAGGTAAGTTGCTGAATGCCATTTATTGCGGTGAAGCAAGTTCTTGCTTTAAATCATTTATGCTTGTATTTCTTTTACTATCGCTTTGTGTTATAATTGGATGGCTGTTTCCTTGAAGCGCATTGTTGGATTTGTACATGCGGCCTTGCAGTATCTTTTATGATGTTTCAGCTTCTTGTTCTTATTAATTTAGTCATGAGTTGAGTAAATTAATCCTAAGTTTCTTATTCTTTCCTAACCTAGAGAAAGTTGGAAACCAATGATATATTATTTGATTAATATATAATGTGATAAAAGAAATTTTATATTAATGCTTGTTTAATGAAAAAATGTCATTAGCTACGAGTTAAATCTTTATGTATTGTTAATATCCAATTCATATCCTTAACTGTTTAGAACAAACTTGTATACAAATCTAAGCATCCTATTGATAACCATATCCAAATTCATATCCACCAAATAAAACAGACAAAAATATGGATATACTAATATTCAATTCATTTCTTTCCCATGTCCAATTCATATCCTTAACTGTTTAGAGCAAATATGAATACAAATTTTAGCATCCTATTGATATTCATATCCACCAAATGAAACAGATAAAAATATGGATATACTGATGTTCAATTCATTTTTTCCCACTTCAATGTCTAGAGAAAAAAATGACAGAAAAGGTATTGTGTGTAAAATGTTTCAGATCTATGGTGTTTCATGGCTAAACTTTTGCACCATATCTAAATTTACAAGCTTCTTAAACAGTTGCTAAGAAAGGTGGTTTCTTGACCCAAGCATATCAAGATATATATATACCAACTTATATTGAAACATTTTCAACTCTCAAGCACTTTGTCATTATTACAACATAACTGCACATGTATTAATTAAGCCTTGTTCATAATTAATTGAAAATTGTTTCACTTCCAATCTGTCATTCAGACATTACAATTGATGGATAATTCATGAATTTTGAAATCTTTCTTTGAAATATTATCGAATTCCTCAATTTTATCAACAGGGTCCTCAATTTTTTCTTCATAATTTTTTTGATGAGCAAAACTTTCGCTTCTGCACTATATTTTTGACATATTATAGTTTGGCCCTTTGATATGTCACTTTACTATCTAATTTTGTGGCTATGGCAATGATTCCACATGTTTGATATTTAATGCATCTTAGTTTTGTGACTTTCTGTGCGTCTGTATGTGTAGGTGTAGGTGTAGGTTTTTGTGTGCATAGATATGCACATAAAGAGTTATTCAATGTGCTTGTTTGCATGCATACGTGGGTTCATTCATGTGCTTTCTTGTAGTGCTTGTTTTGTGTGCTTGTGTGCATTCCTCCTTTCTTCCCTTCTTTTTATTTTCTAATTTAAGCTATTTCCAAGTAGCTGGAAAAAGGCTGGATTCTTATGGATTTTATTTTACTTATTTATATTTAATTAATGAAAATTTTCTCAATCTAATACTTTGTCAAATGAAAAAAATATATCTAGTTGTGTGAATTTGCATGCTCATGTTTGTGTTTCAGTGGATGTGGTGGAATCACAGGTTTATGTGCAAGCACATAAATAGTTATTTGAGCATGCTGCATTTGTTGGCGTTGGTGCATATGCTCTCACATAATGTTAGTAATATGCTGAATGCCTTCAATCAAGATTTACCTTTACTGGTAGTCTGGTACCTTACCACTGTGGTATGGACCAGTACACTGCGGTACTGAACCTACAAACATATGCCTCCATGTGATGCCGCACTTGAAAATTAGGGTACTGTAGGTGCGCGCATCGATCATCGATCACTATCCGATATGGCTGGTATAGACTAGTAAGCACTGATATTTAGGTGTTCTTTAGCATCACTTTCATTTTTCTTATTTTGATAAATAGAAAAATAAAATTTTTATCTCTCTCTTATTTTTAATTTTTTAAAAAAATAAACATGTTTGGTATATTCAATTATTTTTAAGAACATAAATATGATAATGGTTGTGAGGCAGTGGTAGTGGTGGGGGCACTAACCTTGTGGTGGTGGCAGCAATAATGCTGGTGGTGTGGTAGAGGCTATAGTGGCAGTGACAACAAAAGCGGTAGTAGCGGCGATGATGGAGGTAATGGTGGTAGTGTAGATGGAGGTAGTGGTGGAAACGATGGCAGTGGTAATGATAGCGGTGGCAGTGATAGTAGAGATGACAACGATGACAGTGGTCGTGATAGCGGCGACCATGGAGGTGATGCTGGTGGTGGTAAAAGACGTGAAATTTTTATTTATAAAAATAATGAAAGTAATAATTTTTTACTTTTATTTTTCTATAAATAATAAAAATAATTTTTGAAAAATAGGAAAATAAAAATATTAGTATCAAACATGTTTTTTGTCTTGGTTTTTGTAATTTTGTTTTTAAGAAATAAAAAATAGGAAATTAAAGAGATGCCAAACAAGCCTTTAAAACTTTGCCTTCAATGTTGTCCTGTAGTCATTTATGTTACAGGCATTGCCTTTTGGGATGTTCTTTTGGCATAAGGTGTTTTTTTTTCAACACTCAAAAGCTAGAATTGTTTCCTAAATTCTTGGTGGATGCTGATGGGCAGATCAGATCATATTAAACTTCATCTTTGTATGAGAGCATCATGCTTGTCATAGTTGTAACTCATCTTTTTTGGTGTCCAAATTGGATGTTTAGATGTAGACTAATGACTTTGTATATCCTCTGGGTGATTTACTAGAGACTTAATCAATTTATTTAGTATAGCACCTGCAGGGTTTACAAATCCAACATTGTATATATGTATTTGCATATGTGTGTGTGTGTGTGTGTGATCTTTGTAACTTAAATTAATGAATTTTGGTGTCCAAATTGGATTTTAGATGTCAATTGATGACTCAGTAAATTCTGTGGGTGCTTTATTAGTGATTAAGCTGATCCTATACTCTGATATATTACCGCAAATGTTTCTCTTGAATCATATATTTACATAGAGGGGTCTGTTCATAATCAGTGCACACATCTTTATTACAAAACAAAAATTGCAACCAGGAGGCTTTTGAGTGTTCAAGAAATTTTGAATATGGATAAAAAACATTAGTTCTAGTACTTGTAGTAGTACTTGATCTGTCTTTACCTTTTTTATGATATCTCTATTTAATTGATCTGTCTTTTTTTTAATAAATGAAGGGATATTACCTCTTTGCGTTTTGTTAATTCAGATTAGCGTACCTGGATGTGTGATGCTCACTGTTGAGGCTCTCATCGACAACTTAAAGGCTTTGAAGTCCTCAGGTGTGTTGAGTTTAAAGCAACTAGAACTTGGTAGGCTTTTCAAAATAACAAACAAGCACTATGAAGAACTGAAGACATTATTAGGTGTAGACCAACTCCAGCATCCTGAAATTCCGAAGCCTCGGTACTACCACAATGGAGACTCTTTTTTGTTGTGTGATGATGAGCGAGCTATGGATATTGATATCTGTCCAATATGTCTGAAGCTAAAGCTTGTTTATGACTGCCCCACACAAAAGTGCCAAGAAAAAGGGCGTGAGCAATGTAGGGCTTGTGATGTTTGCATTGCTAGATGTGTACAGTGTGGACGTTGCATCAAGAACAATAAGTATATGGAGACGTTTTGTTTTGAATATCTTTGTTCAGCTTGTTGGAAGCAGCCAGTCCAGTGTCAAGAGATAATGAAGGGAATAGCCTGTTGAGACACATTGCATTATCAAGTCATTTGGCATGTTGGATTGTTTCTTATTGAAAGATTTCACTCATCGGGTAGTGCTAGCATGTCATTGTGGCAGCAAGAAAATTGGACTGGCGTTGCTAGATTTGAATTTGGTCATGAGCATGTGTGGCCATGGATTGGTAGCTGGTTGCTTCATTCACTGTTCTTCTTGGTCGTTTGTTGTTGTTAGAATGGGTAGGTATCTTAGTTATTGAGAACTTCACATTATCAATAAATCTTACTGTAGAAGTCTCGATTCAAATATTTGTCTATGCAAATTCTCAGTCTATCATAATATGCCAAGATAATGTGAGACTTGTTGATTTACTTTATGTTGTTTGGAGTTTATTGGTTATTTATGCTCTTTTTTTTTAAAAAAAAAAGCTTACTTTTCTTTAGCCTGTGGTGGGGGACAGAAACCAGGTAAAAGTGAAGATCTAGTTCAGGTCTAGTATCTTGGGTGGTTGACATACCACCCAGCAAATTAAGTGGAGCAAGGTGTGCATGTATTCCATTTATGTGAGTAATTATTGGAAAAGAGTGGATGAGGAAGAGGAGCTGCACATCCATTGTTTTTGTAACTAGGAGCGCCAAGCAGTTGAAGACTGAAGCCTCCTCTTCATTTGGTTTGTGTTCTCATAACAGCTCAGCTTTCAGACATTGATCGCCTATAGTGGGCTTGCATGAGGATTTTATGCATTGATGTATGAAAATTCAGATGTTCTGGACAGCTTTTGTGCACCAAACTACACCAGAATCAACGCACAGAATCATTCCCTTGAAGTTACATATACGCAAGGCTTTGATGCAACAGTGGTTGTGCCTGGATTTTGAAGAGCAACTGTGGATGCAACTTGGAGTTTCATGATTAGTTTTATTGAGAGTAAAGTGAGAAGCCATGCTTCTCAACCATGCTTCCTCTTGTAATCTTCATGTCTGGCCTAATGGAGAAAAAGAGGGAATTGGAGACTGGTTTAGACTGGTCTAACTGTAATTTGAAAGACCTGATCAACAATGAAATGGGAAGCATGGTATTGGTCATAAAATAGAGTTGTCATTGGATGCCACACATTCATGCATAGTTTGTTGTGCAAATATATATACAAACATGTCTTTGTGTCCATCAGTATTTTTTTGATTATAAAAGAAAAAAAAAATCGAGTGTTGAAACTGTAAACCATCTTCTTCCACCAAATCTTTATCCATTTCATTTGTGATACTCTTTTTTAAACACATTTGTTGTGATTTAATATTTATATTGACCTTGATTATTAATTGTATAATGTTTTACATTGTTCTTGATTTTTGATTGCCTGGATGTTTATGTAACAGAAGTAATAGTTGAATGGATACCTTCTTCTAGATATAATATTTTATATTTATATTTTTTTTTATTTCACAATTCATGAGGTAGCATTTTGGATGTCTTAGATAATCCAAAAAAATCCAAAGGCATGACAAAATAACATTTTAAATATGTGATTTCCGCCCGAAATCTGACCTCATATCCTATCTTTTAAGGATCCAGCTTGTGTACTGCATAGATTTGCATTTGGATTTGAATCTCACAAATCTACTTTGGATTTGGGAATGGATATGCCCAAACCCGATCTGTTAACACCCTTAAACACAGCCTATCATCTGGGTACAAATATGCAAGCAGCCAACAAGAAATGTAAACCTTCTGTGAGCATACTGTTTATTTGTCTGTGTTCGTTCATTTACTTTCTTTTGAGAAAAGACATTCATATATGTTGTGGGAAACTGTCAAGATTGTCTTGACGACTTTAACAGGTCAATTTATGATGGTTATATAGCAAGTCTTATTTTGTTGGTATGAATTCTTACATGTGAAATTCCCCTGTAATTATCAAGTGAAAGGGAGGAAATTTAGTTTATCCAAAAGGGAACTTGATAGCTTGTCCCTCCATGGACTATTATATTTATGATCATAATAAATATTATAATGATTGACTGGTATAATGTTTATAATAACTATTATACATCTTAAAATATATATTTTAAAATGTTTAATATTAAAATGTTCATAGGAATAATAAATGTTATGATGATGTTATAACGGAAAAATGGATAATAACAAAAAAAACTACAAATGTATACCCTGTTACACCTAGAATATAACTGCAGAGTGTCATGATATATAATGTTCATATGTCGGCGTTTACTCTTCTATTTCATTCCATATGTCCTCATTTATGACAATGAGATTTCACCATATACTGACTAAAATATCTCCAAGATTATCAAAGATTTCCACTTCATTATTTTCTTTTTGACTGGAGTTGTATTTAGTCGGGTTGTACATGTTATTAAGAAGGAAAACAAACAATAACAAGTGAAGGAAATAAGTGAAAAAGGGAGTCTAGCACCCTTTGCACAAGACTCCACGCTGCATAAAGGTCTCATGTTCATGCTATTAGGATTTCTCTTCTAATTTTATTGGATATTTCTTATTTAAGACAACGAGATTTTCTATTTATTGATTGCAATAGTATCAGAGAAAAATTTGTAGAAGATTCTCATTTCATTGTTCTCTTTGTTAGCCAATCCTATATGAAGTCCTCCATTCTTCAAAAGAAGAAAGGGAAAGAACAAAGGAAAGAAATTTCAAAATAGAGGTATGGCCCATCACTGCTAGAAGGGAGAAAAGGCGAAACCCTAATCTTCTCCTCCATGCATCTAGTGTTATGACAAAAAAAATAACCTTAAAGATTAAGGTATCCAAGTCTGTTCCACATTGTTGGATAATTTTCCTATGTTATAGTCTCATCAATATTTTTGTATCGCTATTCATGATCTATAGGATAAATATAGTGATGGGTGACTTTGATGAATCTATAAGGGGTTACTTGCACACATCCACAACCATGTACACCTTGGTTAGGAGCACCTAATCTGCTTTTGGATGCATCCAAATATAAGGAGATTCAAAATATGCTGTGGTTGTGGATTAAAGGTACCAATGACTATAACATCATAAGAGAACCATTTTTAATTTCTTGCATATGGGTGTTTCCATCAAGCCGATGAGCTGCTTTTACCATTATCATACCTATTGGTTGTTTCTCATAGAGCTATGCAACTTTGTGGACATATGTTAGCTTAAAGGTATTATTAGAATAATCTTGTAACATATGTATAGTCTACAATAGATGGAGGGCGATCTTGAAATAAGATTGTTTAAGTCGTAAGATAGCTGCTAGAAAGTCGCACTATAGTAAGGTGGAGTCACACTACCAAAGAGATACTCAAAGAAAGCTTTAAAATTCAATAATAGTCATTATATGCCAAAAGAGAGGGTTATATGTTGCTGTTTTGAAGGGGAGAGGGACACTATTTATAGTGTTCTAGGTCTCTTATAATGATTAGATATTTTTCGTGCCCCTATAATTCAAATGAGACATATTATTTTGCAATTAAGTCATCTACAAAAAGTCTTCACATCTAAGGGCATTCTAGAAGTGAAAATAGATATGATGGCTAGGTTTGTATTGTCAAATACATCGGATTGCATCCTAGCTACAATATAATTTATTCTAAGTTGACTTGGATACAAATTGAGATTAGTAACGGATTTGTACTATCAAAATGAGTCTAACAATATACTAACAATTGTCAGATTTTATTTTAGGATCTATATTTTTGCGATCAAATTAAAAACTCGGACTGCATAGTACAAGTTGAGGTTTTCATCCATAATTTTGTCATCCGACCTTTGATTGGTATTAATGTTGTTTTAAAAATTTACTTGGCAGATATGCTGAAAGTTGTTTCACTTTGAGATGTCTATCTTAAATGCTATATTTAGTGAATTTTTGAAATTTATGGTTCCTAAACTTTTTCCACCACTGCAAAAGTTGAGCTCAATAGGTATCAAAGAATATTTACCATGTCTAATAGTCTCATGTATAGCCACCAATTTTTAGCTCTTTGAATGTTGCCTATGATGCTTTGGTATTGCTTCTTTGCCTTGGCATGATTTTTGAGGCAGAGACATTTTTGTCCAATATTATTTGACACCCTTGAAACCAAACAATATAGCAAGTGATAGCCAAAAAGAAAAATAATAAAAAAAAGGTGGTGCAGGGGATTTGTAAGGGTAAAGGATCGAGCCACTACTTTTTTTTTTTTTTTATGATTCTGTTTCAATTGAAGATCTCTGCCACTAATATGTGACAATTAAAATTCTTGTTCTATCTATATATTAAAAAAAAAACCTTTTTCAGCGCTTTTTTTAGAGCCTTCGCCAATACTTTGTGCCGACGCTTTTAAAAGCATTGTAAAAGTATCAGCAAGCAGAGAGTGGAAATATTTTTTATGATGTTTTTTGAAAGCGTCGGCAAAAATCTTTGCTACCGTGGTTATTACTATATTTCCAAGGATCAACATGACCGAAACTCCTCTAAGACTTTTCTTGATCATAATGCCATTCATGGAAGAGAAAACAATGGAAAAATAAAAAACACAAACTCATAAAAATCAAATGCCTTACTCGAAGTATGGTGCCATGATCTGTGTGCCTTGGACTAATCAGCCAAATATTTTCTCAGAGGAACAATGTTTTCCTTTTTTTTTTTTTTTTTTTGCGACACGCAGCTCAAACAACAAACAACATAATTGTGTTATAATCGAATAAGAAACACAACATAATAAGACAGACAGCTCCCATCCAAAACAATCTATCTATTTCAATCGCTGCAAAACTCTTTGGAAAGATCGCGCGTTCTCTCTTCGGCGTGAAAGAATGAACTCGAAGAGCCATGAACTATGCGAACCAGTTCCGATAAGAACAGCGCATGCCGTCTGCTCCCGCGACCGGCGCCGACGCTGGCGCCGAGAAACCCGGATGCGCACATCTCGAAACCGAACCAAAATCCTCGGCTGGATCGGAGGTCGCCGCTTCACCACCACCGGCGCTCGCCGGCACGACGGCAAGCTTATTCGCCTGATCTGGAGCCTCCATCCGACGGACCGCGATCATCTTCCGCACCACCTCGAGCCTCGACCCCAGGATCCGTCCCAGCGCTGTCAGCTTCTCCTCGTCGTCAGGGAAGGGGATGCGGAGGCGTTCGGCCGCCTCCTCCGCCTTCTTCTTCGCCGCCGCCTTCGCCTCCGCCGCTTCGCCGGCGCCTTTCTTCTTGTCGGCGCCGGGGTTGGGGTTGTCGAGGGTGATCTGGTTCTTGGGGAGCTTCTTGTTGGCGGGGGCGTCGAGGTAGTGGCGGATGACGTCTTCGACCTTGGAGCGTTCGGGCGGCCAGGTGGTGGGTTCGGCGGCGTCGGAAGGGTAGCAGACGAGGGCGAGCTCGACGTCGCAGAGGGTGGCGAGCTCGGACGCCTTCTTGCAGAGGGACTTCGTCCGATTCTTGACGGATAGCCGGAGGGCTTTCTCGCTTCGGCCGTCGCCTGTGCCACCGGTGGCACCGCCCTTGCCTCGGAAAGGAGCCATCGCCGGTCGGAAACTCTCGCTCGCCCGCTCAGGAAGAAAGGAAGAAGGCGGGGGACTCTTAACGAGGGAAGAGTGGCTCCCCTCCCGCGTATTTATAGGCGCTTGTCTAACGACGGTTGCGATTTGCGTCACCTTGTTTGTAAAGAGTCCTGCTGGAAGTACACTTACGTCTTATGTTTTCTAAATCTATTCCTACTCAATTTTATTTTTTTTCAAAATTAGATAATTCTAAATATATTTTACACCCTACATTAACATACAAAAGAAAAAAATCTTGACCACTTCTGCATGCATGCATTATAAGAATTATTCTTTTAGAAAGATTCATGCATGGTTAAAAATATCTAGTGAGCTGCCTCTTCGAGATGGGAGAGATACTAATAAATTTTACAGTAACAATAATTTTAGAAAAACAAATTCAGAATCACGAAATATAGTTATCGGCAGCTTGGCAATAAAATAATATCGCTAATATATTATTTTTGATACTAAGAATTATTCTTTTGGTAATACCTATTATTGGAGTATAAAGCTGATCATGGACCAGACTTGAATTTAGAAAATATTAAATTTTATATAGAACCAACCTGAAACTCAATTAAAAATTAGTAGAGTTTAGACTTGATCGGCTTTACTGGAGTATTGTAAAGTTAGCTACGTACCTTGTATCATTCTTTAGTAGCAGCTTTTTAATGATAGTGGGTATAAATTTTGTTACTAAAATATATTGTTAGGATCGAATTATTATAGTGTCACTGAGTATCCACTATTAAAAATATATCACTTACGAATTTGATGGGATTTAGTGGCAGTCTAATATATTGCTGCTTATAGATTTTATTAAGCAGTAAATGGTGAAACCAAGATTCTCTCCTCCTATAAGCCTCCTTCCTGCTATTCATCTTCTCCTCTTCAGCTTTCTATAACTCTATCTACTTTGACCAGGACTAGCGGCCACGCCGACAGCTAAAGAGCCCCTTTGTTCACCTTTTTTTTTTTTTTTTTCCCTCTGTCATCATGTTGTTTAATATCAAAGGTGATCTCCAAGGCCAAATATATGAAATTTTTAAATAATAATAATAATAAATTAACTTTCAGTTAAATATTGGCACCTCGCTGAAAAAAATTGACGCATTGTTGTTAGAGAATTTGTTATTTTAATGCATTATATTTGCTGAGTGGTAATGTTATTTTAACTAAATCAACATTGAAAATGTTATAGGATAATTATGATACTTGTCATATTGTCTGCTAAAGCGAAAAGCAACTGATAATAAATATTACTTCAACGATGGTCATGAGCATGTATAATGCAAGGAACCAGTTTACTTCGTGGACTCATTTGGTTTTTGGAAAAAAAAATTCTAACTCGAATGTTTAATTTTTATGTAAAGATAATTAATTTCTAGAAATATGATGTCTAGAAAAATGTTTTTGGCATGTTTGGTTCATCACAAAAAAGTGGCACATTCCACTATAGTTTATATTTAGTTAAACATCTAATTTTCTGAGGAAAAAAATATGAAATATCTATTATACCCTTAATAAAAGAAACGATCTTATCTATAAATTTTGATGGCTTAAGAATATTTTTGGAGAAAAAAAGGATCCTAATTTTCAACTGATAGAAAAATAGCTTTTTCATGTCCTTCATAGATTTTTCTTTTCCATAAAATATAGAAATCTTATTCTCGAATACTATTTTTACATTGCTCTTTTGAAAACTCCAACTAAATAAGTGATTTTTTTATTTTTTGGTTGATTTTTTTTTTTGCGAACCAAACGAGTAGCAAAATTAAAGGGTCATGGTAAGCTACGCCCTTGATATAGACTATATAGTGAATTGGGTTTTGCTTTATGGACATGCCCTTTAAATTGTTTTGTAATGAAACCACCAAAATCTTTATAGCGACAATTATTTTATATCATTTTCTAACAATGAAGTGGTGATTCTATACCTAGATATCCCCAAACATTGGAAACTCTTGAAAAAAGATCGGGTTTTGCCTCAAGGATATTTAACTATTATTATTATTTCAGAAGATAGATCTACGAGGCAGTTTTTCATTTATCCCTTACAGACTCTGTGTCCTGCTTATATCATTGCCCATTAATTAGTAATTTCATGCCAACAAGTTAGATATAAATAATGTTCCATTTATGATATGCTATAAAAAAAACTTTACTTTTATGGAGCTCATTACAACTTAAGAAGAACTTTAAGTAAGTTTATATCGAAATTATTGGCCACTAGAGGCTGCCCATAATATGCCATACACTCGCATGAGCACCATTTGTAAAATCAAATTTATTTTTCCCATGTTGTATATTGGCAACAATTTAACTGATTTGTAGTCGAACAACCATGCAGTGCAAATTTTGCATCACTTCTTCTTCTTCTTCTTTTTCTCCTCTATCTTCATATTTCTTGTTAATGATCATTCCTAATTGTTCTCTTATTGACTTAATTCTTCCTTCCTCATTATTTTACTTTGTTATAACCAATAGAACTTGCAAACCTTGATGTCTTGTAAATTCATTTGAATTGAAGGAACAACTGTGAATTACAAACTAAGACTAGGTGCATCGAGAGGATTAATAATTATTGGTCAAACCTGTAGGTAAATTTTCACTCAATCTTCTTAGACCTTTAGAAATCAAAAGAGGTCCATTGTATGTGACCATCCTCCATACTTGAGTCCTGCTCTATTGCCTTGGGCCAAGAGCTACATTAGCACGTTGGGCAAGTCAAAAGATAGAACTAAGAACTTCGAAAGTTGTTCTAGACTAGCATGTATATGCATAATAGATTTACAAAAAAATGCCAAGAAAGAAGTGCTGATTGCTTTTAAATTTTTGAAATTGGAAAATTGTTCTCTCTATACATGCATGCAAGAAGTTTCTAATTCAAAATTGGGTGAAGATTTTTTACTAATAAATTTATATTCAAAATCATTCCCTTCAGAATTTTTTGCTCTATCAACGCGTCGGATTTCTAAATTCTTATAGAGACCTTCAGGAATTTCTTCTAGAGCCTGTTGAATAGCTTTTATAGATTTCCCCATTTCACCTATCATTCAATTATAGAATGGTAATTAAAAAGTCCTTGGATGTTTTATTCAATAGCTTTAGAATGTTTAACATTAATATTACTTAGGTGTCCATTATATGATTTGTTGTCAAATACGCAGGCACAAGAAGGTGCACACATAAATTCAGATAAAAACTATGTTGAACTTGATTTTGATAGCAAAACATATGTGGAAAAGCGGAATTGGCCATTCAATCCTAAATAATGATTCCTGTCTGAATTAGCGGATTCAAGCCAACATGTGTTGATTTAGTTGGAGGAATTAATCATGCAAGTGCAACCACTCTTTTGGCTCATGACCACATTTTCATGAACAAATTAGAGCAAAACTTAGACAAGTTTTCCCAACCATGCTCTTACTCATTTTCTAACATTTTTGAGAAGGGTTCATCTTGCTGATCATGTACTTGCCAACGTAGTGTGCTTGGAGTAATTGCCCCCACAAAGCCTGACCATGTAAAAAAAAAAAGTGTTCTACTTCAAGTTCTACTTCAACCATATTTAAAAAAAAGAGAGAAGAGAGATTCTGAAACCAATCAAAAATGGAATATCTTCTTGTTACCAAGAAACTTCAAAGTTGGATCCTTTATAAGTTAAAAACTGATGCATTTCTCAAAGAAAAGGTTAAAAACTGATTCATTATTGTTGGAAGAAGGTGCCATGTAGATTACTTGGTTGACTAACAAATAATCCATTACAACATAAATGGAGAAAGAGGGTGGGGAGGAGGGGTGGCTAAAAGGAGGAAGGAGCACAGACAACACAAGCCAAGAGGAGGATGGCAGAGGAAACAGCATCCTCCTCCTCGCTCCCACCGAAGCAGCTTCTCTTGAACTTGCATGCCTTCCCTTTGTTGCATTGAAGCCTCACCCCCTCTTGCTTTGCCTCCTTTACCCTGGCTTCATTCTTTTCCCTCTTCTTCATGGATTCCTGCCTTCCAAGCTTACTAGACTCTACTTTGTACACCATCCTTCCTTCCCCTCAGACCAAATCTTAAAGGCAAGGTTGGTTTCTTGTGCATGGGGAGCAAGCTCACATGGTGCTCCCCTTTATAGAGGTCATGGGGGTGTGAAGAAGCTTTTGGGTTTCTCCATGGGGTTACATCATTGCCCCTTTGGCTTTGGATGAATTTAAGAATCCCCCAGCCCCAAAGCTTTCTCCCATAAAACATCTCCCTATGGTGTATTAATGGTTAATCATTCTAATTTAAGGTTCTAATATACTGAGCCCAATGGCAGGGTTCTTTTGGTGAATTGCCAGCTTCTTGCACTTTTGGAGGAGCAATTCATGTGCATGGCCATGTGAGATGGTGTTCATGTGGGCCTTAGCCTCCCACTTTTCCACATTTTCAGGCACCATCTGTTTATGTCCTAAGTGCTTACTAATCTAATAGCTAATCATAGTTTATATCATTTCACAGCTTGTTTTTTATTTTTCATATGGATGTCTATCCAATAATAGACATTCGGTAGGCTTCATGTCTCGAGGCCATTTCTTCTACCAATGAAAGGAACATTTTATTATGATCATGATTTCTTTATCAAACATATTTCTTGTACCAATGAAAGGAGCTCAAGCCAGACATTCAAGTCTGAGTTCTGACTCGAGTTACATATATATATATATATATATCTAAAAGGCCAGATTAACTCAATGAGTGACATCAAAATTTTTGATCTTGGTAGGTGTAATTGTTAAGCAAATTCACTGTAGTTTCGAGTGGACTCGAGGTGCATAAAGACATTGTGATGTACTTTCAAGTGGACAAGCCCTGACCTCTTGGCCTCTTTGCTGCTTCATGAATATAAAGAAGAAGATCCTACTCAAACTAAGAGATTCTGCTTTAAGTAAACTCACATGGAGATCAACCAATAAGAAAGAAAGGCACCTTTCTTTTGAAAACCGAATGGTTGTATTGTTTATGGCAAATGATTGAGTCTGGCCTAACCTAGGTCTTTAATACCAACACCATATGTTTGTAAGTACAGTATGGGGTATTTGTCTTTACAATAGCCTTGTACCTAACAGGGATACCCTCTCCTTTCCCTAGTTTTAGCTTGCTGCTGTCTCAGTATTAATTAATATGCTCAACCGGCAGATCTGATCTTGTAATGCAGGACAAGTTATTTTTCGAAATGATTGCTAAATTAGAATATGTAAAAGAGTACTAGAATCGGTAGAGTAGTCTAGACATTAATCATAAAATTGAGATCATCTACATATCTGGCACTTGGTAGTGCTTTGGTTTACAATCTAGGATCTTATCCAAAAAAAATAGTTAGAAGATCTTATTTGGATTTTTTAATTATTTTACTGTGGATTATTTGATGTTATGTTGGAATATTTTGCATATTTATAAAGAGAGTTCTCTACGAGTATGCAGCAAATGCCACAATTCTAGCTCGCAATTTTGGATTGACAGCATGACAAATATAATGCACGCCCTCCTGGTACCAGTGTTACTGAGTTTTTTTTGAGCAAACCATCAGATGAAAACAAGTAATAATGATAGCCATACTAGGTACAAGAAACATTACTTTAAACCTTGTGCCCAATTACCATCCCTATTTTGTTAGGTGACCTAAACAACCATGCCCTACCCTTTAGTTATTCAGACCGGAGCTGGTAATGACTTTCGCACTTCAAGTCCGGAAGCTCTGATGATTTAGCTTATAAAGGAGATGTGGATTTTCAGATTTTGCTTATAGACATTCTCAATTCTCGTAAGAGTCATGTATAATTTTTAAAATTATATTTGACAAGAAGATAGGCAGCATCCATAACTAAAGTATTATAATCATTCAATCCTCAACTTTCCAAATTTTCATTATCAACCATAAGAGAAGGCAAAGTATATATAACATTCCATTTTCCACAATTATCCTTTGCCAGTGAGAGCTAGTAGAAATGGGCCTTTGTGCATGGTGCAAGAAAAGATTGATCTTCCTAGGACCCACAAGTTAGGCTACAAACAAATTCACAAACTGGCCATGCAAGAGATTTAAGAATATTTTTGCCATGGAAGGAATGGAAAGAACAAGTTTCAGTAAAGATCTATCGATCAACATCCATCAAAACTCACATAAGTTCGTTAAATTAAGGCCACCAAAAGATAAAGGGAAAGGTGTTAAAAAATCTTACACCATATATAAAAACACCTCCACTGAGTATCCATCATCCATCAGTCTAGATGCGTGAGGGTCTCATATGATCTCATATGCGAAAAGAAATCGAACAAACAAGATATTTTTATTTTAAAGAAAGGTTTGTAATATAAAAGCTGAGAATCCCAGTTTTAAGAAGTGACCTCTCATCCAACTTTTTCTCTCTTTTCCTTTTGACAAAAATAATTTTTAATAGGATGACAGGATCTGGGCTGTCCATTTTACATCTCACAAGCATTGCATTTCCAAGATCTAGATGCAAATAAATTACAACTGTTTTTTAGGGCTTCCTTATCCCCAGTTGCATTATCCACTGTGTTGAGATGGGGCACGTACTCGTGGTCGTAATTGGACAAAAGGTTACCTGTCACAGCAAGGGTAAAAAAAGAGAGAGAGATTATGTTCCATACAAAAATTCTGCATATAAGCAATACATGCTACAGGGAAACCAAAGTTAAGAGCATATCAAGCACGAGTCACAAAAGTACCATATGGATGCATTTTTTAGCCAAGAAGACCACAAAAGTTCTAGGCTACTGTTGGGAACCAGCTTTTGGTGATAAAAGGGTAAATAGAGAATTGTTCTGTATCTTACAAAAAACTATACCTGAGCAGACTAAACAAGCTAAATCCTAGTATGGTTCCATAGGTATGCATACTTTTGGACATGAAAAACAAGGTCACAAAGAGCCTGGTAATGGTCACCGACAAACAAGCATGAACCATGCCATAAGCTCCCCTATCATATCGAACCCTCACCACAAAAGTCCTAGTTCAGCAATGGCTGGGAGTGAGTTGTGAATTCTGGTGATCAGGCTTGCGATCTAAGATATTCAGAAAAAAGATCCAGATAGAATTGCTGGCTTTCTCAATCATGTTTACAATTCTGTCATCTATTTGACATGAGGGCTACAGGACTTGATTTTGGAGCAAGAAAAGTGTTAGTCCAGGCACATTATGGTACAACTAAGACTGAGTTGGAAAGGAATTCATCAATCCTTGATTTCATGATTTCTAGCCATAATTTTATTTTCATCTTAACATGAGGCTTTTCATCTCCCTTACTTTTGCCAGCACATAGATGTCCTTCTTAGCTTCTTCTAAGAAAAAAGATATTCTGCATAGATCTAATTCTTTTTACAAAAGAAGAAGAATGCCATGAATGTTATCAGAACATGCAAGATCTTACAAAATAATTAATATGTGTACAATGCTCCCATGACATACATACGCCACGTAATACCTTGAGAAAAAGATTGATGTTAGCGCGATGTATTCCAAAAGAAGAAGAAGAAGAAAGAAAAGAGAAAGAGAAGTTCGTATTTATCAGCTTTACAAGATTCTTGAAGCCATCTTTGGAGAGAATAAAGTAATTTCAGTTCATCCCATGTGCTGATCACTAGTAAGTAAGAGTTGGAGTAGAAACCTGAATGAATGGCGGTTAAAGTTTTAACCATCTTGGCTTCGTTGACTTATTCATGACGCGTTTAGGCTTGAATACGGCAGGAGAATTCACCACCACAACATGTTCTGGTTTAGAATAATTCAGATCAACATGTTCTAGAATAGGAACTGTCTTTTGCAAAGACAAGATATCATCGCGAAGATAAGGCCCTCCATTTGTCACTGCACTGGTAGACTCTGAAACAGAAACAACAAGACAGCATTAACAAATTTAATGAACAGTAACAAAAAAAATCAAACATAAAACTTCTTGAAAAACATGCATAAGATTCAAGTTTGCAGCACAAAAAATTGATAACAATGTCACCTACAAATGTGATACTAGTCTAAGTGTTGAGGTGTCTAAAAGAATCTCAGAGGGAACCTTTAAAAGCTCACTGACAAATTCATAATATACATGTATCTATGTCAGAATGCATAAAAGAAGTAAAAAGGGACTTTCTAGAATTAGTGTTAGACATTCAGTGTTGACGTCGAAATATGATCCATAATAGGAATGTCATCATATGTTCAATTAACCCCATAGTATATTACCCCCCACCCCACAAAAAAAGAAAAAGAAAAAAGAAAACCCACAATATAAAGCAACGCATGCAATCTTGTTACTAGGACTATACTAGTTAGGATCGTTACTAAGCCCAACCGTATCGACACTTGGTACACAGAAGCGTACAGTTACCACTATTTTTTGTCTTCTTTTATCTATCAATTTTTTATTTTCAAGGTTACTTTCAGATTTATGGATCTTTGAATTATCATTTTAAGTGTATTTTACTATTATTTTATTTTATATTGGTCTTGGGAGACTATATGTGGAGTGATTGATTAAAATCCTATTTGATTTTGATGAGCTCAAAGCATTTGAGTATATTTCTTGTTTACTAATGAATTCAATTAAGTGTTTTCAGTGAAAATCTTCTCTAAGTGTCTCTAGACTTGGTTCATAGTATTTTGGATAAGTTAAGAAGTCAGCTTGAACCAAAGTCTGAGACTCGAGTCGACTCCAGAGTATCACGAGTCGACTCCAAGCGTATCAAGTTCACTGGCACGGGCTCGAGTCGACTCCGGATCGGTACGAGTGGACTCCGACTGAGAACAGACAGACGAACAGAAAGCTTCAATTCAAAACCTGTCAGCGAGTCGACTCCCGAAGTGCGCGAGTCGACTCCAATGTTTACCGAGTCAACTCCGGAGAAGTATGAGTCGACTCCAAGGAGTCACAGGCAAAAAAGTCAGAGAGCAGTTTTCGGGTCTGAGATTCGAGTCGACTCCAGTGGAACGCGAGTCGACTCCGATGGGTGATAAGTCGACTCCAAAGAAAGTGAGAGTCGACTCTCAGAGGAACACAAGGAAAAAAGACAGAAAGCATTTTTCGGACTCTGAGATTCGAGTCGACTCCCGCAATACGCGAGTCGACTCCGAGACTCCGCGACCACAAAGAAGACAGAAGACCAAGTTACTGCCTCTGAGATTCGAGTCGACTTCCAGACAGCTAGAGTCGACTCCAAGGCAGCTTCACATCAAAAAGGCAGAAGACCAAGTTTCGGAAACTGAGAGCCGAGTCGACTCCGAGGAAGTTCGAGTCGACTCCAAGACTGGACGAGCCAAAAAGACAGAAGATAGGGAGTTCGGGCTCTGAGCGCCGAGTCGACTCCCAGGATTGACGAGTCGACTCGAGTGGACCAAATTCAAAAATAAATCCACGGACTCCATGGGATGAGCCGACTCCGAGAAAGCCAAGTCAGCTCCAGAAGTTGGCGAGTCGACTCTGGGTCAAGACGAGTCGACTCCCAATCGCGAAGGCAACTTTAATTCAAATCCGGAACAGTTGCCGAGTCGACTCCGGAAAAGTATGAGTCGACTCCCGCTACAGACGAGTCGACTCCTGATCGCGCGAGTCGACTCCAACCCACCAACGGACACATTGTCAGGCTGTGCAGAGTGTGCAGAACGGGCAGAAAAAGGTGTCTAACGGCTAGTTTCCGTGGGGGTTGGTTTAAATAGCCACAGAAGACTGTAGCAAAGCAGAGAACAACTATTCCACTCCAAGTATTCAAGCATTCAATCTCTGCAACCGGTTCTTCAACGAAAAAAGAGGGAAGAGCTGCACTAACTGCATCCACCTACATCTTCCCAGCAATTAAAGAATCCTCCTCCTGCATTCAAGTCGACTACACATTCAAGAGGAGACCCGAAGTTTAAGAAGCCATTCCTCTTCTCCAACTTAAAAGCGTTTGAGGGCTTCTAAACTCTTTTCAGATTATATTGTTTTCCATCTGCTTTTGAGAAGCTTAGTTTTCTGTTTGTCTATTTACAACTTGTATCTGCTTGGTTCAATCGGAGGATTGAATCAAGGGTATTGAGGTTGGTTGGTGAGCCGAGTGTAAAACCAACGTGTGTAAGGGTTCGATTGTGATCCCGGAAAAACAATCGGGGTGGTTCTAGTCGGTGAGCCTGGAAAAACCGACCGAGTTCGTTGTGAGCTCGTAAAACAACAAGTTTGGTTGTGAGCTTGGAAAACAACCGGCTGTAATCCAAGGGGGTTATAGTGAATTCCCAATTGAGACTTGGGGAGTGGACGTAGGAGCAAGGGTTAGCTCCGAACCACTATAAAACTTGATGTTTGTGATTGATTGTCTCTCTTCTTCTTCCTCTCATATCACTCACAGCACATAGCAATTAATTAAACAACTTGCAATAGTTTTAATTAGTCATTCACAACGTGTTAAATAGCTAAATTATTTTAAAACCCAATTCACCCCCCCCCTCTTGGGTTGTCTATCTGGGCAACACTATATAATTGCTTAATGGATGTAACTGTAACAACTAAACATAGAGAATGCATATTTTTGAACTTGAAAATATATATCAAATTGACTTAGGCATTCTCTCTGCCACCGGTGACACCGCCCTTGCCTCGGAAAGGAGCCATCGCCGGTCGGAAACTCTCGCTTGCCCGCTCAGGAAGAAAGGAAGAAGGTGTGGGACTCTTAACGAGGGAAGAGTGGTTCCCCTCCCCGGGTATTTATAGGTTGCTTAATATTTGTGGAACGGATGGCTGTAATTTGCAATTCCCTTACTTGTTAGATTCCTGCTGGAAGTACACTCCAAATAAAACTCGGACGTCTTATGTTTCCTAAACCTACTCGTACTCAAACTTATCCTTTCCTTTCCCAGGATTAAATAATTCCAAACATATTTTGCACCCTACATTAATACCCCCCCCCAAAAAAAAAAGAAAAAATCTTGGCCACCTCTGCATGCATGCATGCACGCATGCATTATAAGGTGGGAAGAGTGGGACTCTTAACGAGGGAAGAGTGGTTCCCCTCTCTGGGTATTTATAGGTTGCTTAACGTTTGTGGAACGGACGGTTGTGATTTGCGGTTTCCTTGCTTGTTGGATTCCTGCTGGAAGTACACTCCGAATAAAACTCATACGTCCTATGTTTCCTAAACCTACTCGTACTCAATCTTATCCTTTTCTTTCTCAGGATTAGATATTTCCAAACATATTTTGCACCCTACATTAATACCCCTCCCAAAAAAAAGACAAATCTTGGCCACCTCTGCATGCATGCATGTATGCACACACGCATGCATTATAAGGTGGGAGGAGAGGGACTCTTAACGAGGGAAGAGTGGTTCCCCTCCCCGGCTATTTATAGGTTGCTTAACGTTTGTGGAACAGACGATTGTGATTTGCGGTTCCCTTGCTTGTTGGGTTCCTGCTGGAAGTACACTTCGAATAAAACTCGTACGTTCTATGTTTTCTAAACCTACTCGTACTCAATCTTATCCTTTCCTTTCCCAGGATTAGATAATTCCAAGCATATTTTGCACCCTACATTAATAACCCCCCCCCCCCCCAAAAAAAAAGAAAAATCTTGGCCACCTCTGCATGCATGCATGCATTATAAGAATTATTCTTTTAGAAACGTCCATGGTTAAAAATATCCGGTGAGCTGACTCTTCGAGATGGGAGAGATACTAATAAATTTTACAGTAACAATAATTAAAAAAAAAACAAATTCAGAACCACAGGATATAGTTATCGGCAGCTAGACAAGAAAATAATATTGCCAAAAATATTATTTTTGATACTAAGAATTATGTTTTTAGTAGTATTTATTATTGGAGTATAAAGCTGATCACGAACTGAATTTGGGCACAAAAAACAACAAATTTTATTTAGAACCAGCCTGAAACCTGATTGAAAATAAATAGAGCTTAGACTCGATCAGCTCTACTGGAGTATTGTAAAGTTAGTTACATACAATCGTATTATTTTTTAATGGCAACTTTTTTAATAATAGTTGGTATAAATTTTGTTACTAAAATATACTGTTAGCATCAAATTATTATATCGTCGCTGAGTATCCACTATTAAAATGGATTATTTATGAATTTGATGGGATTTCGTGGCAGTCCAATATGTTGCTGCTTATGGATTTTATTAAGCAGCAAATGGTGAAACCTAGATTCTCTCCTCCTATAAGTCCTCTTCAGCCCTTCTATAATTTTTGTAGAAAAGATAGGAGAATGGCATCTCGTGGCCTTCTCTCTTTTTACTCATGAGATGCACCAAACCGAGTCATACCGAGCAAAACTATGATTCGGCTAGTTTGCACCGAGTCTCGAGCCAACAGGCCAAACCAACCTAGTTTTGCACTTGTTTCATTCAATATCTGACATAGGCAATTCAGGTCGATTTGGCAAAGCATGGTATAAACTGTTCATGAAACATTGTCTAGTAATTAGGAAACTAAGACATCCTTTTATCAAATAAATTTGTGGTAAAGTATCCGTCCCGTGGAACCTGTACACATATTAAAGCACATGCTCAAGGGCACAAACTCTCTAACTACCACTGAGAAAACAAAAGTTCTTGGATTTTCCCCTCATTACCTTCTTTTTATGACGTTTCATGTGTCAGTAAATAAGCAAAACTGCACATCTCATTGCATGAGTTATAATGCACATGGCTAAAAAAGGTGTCCTAGTACATAAGGCTCCCGCAAGTATGGAGTCTACAAGAGATCGGATGTATGCAACCTTACCCCCCATGCAGAGAGGCTATTTTCGTGTTTCGAGCCTATGACACCCAAATCATAATGGAGCAACCTTACCATTGCACCAAGCCCGACCTTTATGTAAATGCACATGGCTAAGATATAGGATAAATTTTAAAAAGATTTTGTCATGGATTAAAAGCTAATATGTCTTCCTCATGAAAAAGCCATATTGACAGAAAAATGCAAGCTTTTCTTATGTGCAATTATGCATGACATATTGACAATCAATTTGCGACACTAGCACAATAAAGGCTTATCTACTACTGACACATTTAAATACTATGATAACTATGTAATGAAATTATAACAACAAACTAATGGCAGAAATCATATATGAGTAAAAGAAAAACCATTGTATAAGAATTTACATACAGTCAAAATAAGCCAAGAGCAGACCTTTTGGCAAATCATAGGAAAAGTGAACGATAGCACCAGGGGCAAAGCCAGCCGAATAGAAATCCTTTGACATATCTCTAATTCGCTCTTTTGGAGGAGTTGTATCTGAAAAACCATAAAACCTGATTAAGCAGCTGCATGAAACACAGAAATAGCATAGCTAAATGGATAGCCAAGTAAGTTTCACCAAATCATTAATTATTACTAAACATAACTTTTTAGTATTGTTAATATGGAACAAACAAATAGTCCTAGAAATAGGAACGTGATTTGAGTTCTTTCATTATCCACCAGAATGATTCTGGGTTTCAAATGAGCCCAACAGGTTGCATGATAACTTCATAAAATATTTCTTTTTGTACTTTTTAATTAGTTAAGTAAGTTAAGATAGTCATTTAGAATATTTAGCATTTAAAAAGTTTTTTATTCAATTAACAATGATAAATATAGCAAAGCAAAAGTTTAATTGGACTGTGTGCATAAGATTTTCTTTTAGTGTCTTTTGCCCAACTAACCAGTTCTTCTATAGTATAGGATTTCTTATGTTATGACTGCAAAAAGAAGTAACCATCTAATTCCATGATTTGTGTGCTCTGTTTCTCTTTGATTTCTGAATCATAACTTTTTTGTGCAGCCTCTGAAAAGCAAATGTTCGTACAAAACCACTATTATCTTAATTAATATGCCCTACATAGTTCGGTTGTTACTTTGAAGACAAAAAAGACAAATGCACCTATAAAAATTAGGTAAGGAGGGCCATTGCTTGGTGTAATAGCAATGGCTTGGGCTGACAAGCGCAATGCCATGGGTTTGAGTCCAGGGGCAGCCACTTTGTATTAAAAAAAATGCCCACAGTTATGTCTACCCCAAGTTCACCCCGCTAGGACTCTGGAGTCTGGACTGTCAGGAACATAATCGGGTAATGACCTCTCAAAATTAGGTATGTATTTATCATATTATATAAATAATAAACTCATATTAGAGGAACATCATAGACATCCAAAATACCCTTCACGTGGGTTGCACTTGCCAAACTCTAGGAGATAAAAATGAAAATACTATGTATTGATATGTGTAGCATGTAAGAAAATAGTGTATTCTTCCCATATTTATTTGTAAGAATTAGATGAAACTTACACAAATAGAATGGCAGCTCTGGTTGAGAAACTACTTTAATAAGAACATCAACCAAACTTTGAATTTTCTCTGATGGTTGAAAATTTGCCTCAAGAATGCAGCCATCGGGGAAGCGAACCCTGATTATTGCCTGCATAACCGTAAAAGTATTTAAAAATGAATGCTGCAAATCAAAAGTTAGGAAACTAACTCTTGACACCACTGTCCTTCTTTTGACTCAAAAAAAAGAGAGCAAAAGATAAATAAAAAAAGAGATTATGGAACAAGTCTAATCCCAAAAATTTCTAAAAGCAGCCTATTAGATACTCCATAACTACAGGAAACATGCCTGCTTAATATGACACATTTTCCTAGGTTATATAAGGCATTGCACCAAAATGCTGAAATAACAGAACAACACTAAACACTCCCGAATGATGAAGGATGGGCACACTAGCTGAACAAATCAAGGAAGAAGTTTCCAACAATGCAATCAATTTCCAAACCTCCTTTAGTAAATGATGCTGGACTACCCATTCTAGGTTGACAACATGCATGAAGGCCTTATACTCGAAGCAAAATCTCCATACACGCGCTTTGATCTTAGCTACTCTAAATATGAATCACACTACACCAAGGGCTACCAACAAAATGAAATAAAAAAATGATTCCTTTAAAGGATAAATGTTTTCCTTTCGATAGGGTCACAAGATACAAGTTGAATTTCTTTGTTTCTGCATTACCATGGCTGAGCCTCTGCTCCATTGAATATTTCATTTTTCAGAGTCATAAAAAACAAGAACTTTTTTATTAGCATGGTAAATAGCCCCACCAATTCCACAAACTCCAAAGTTATCCAACAAGCAACCATCAGAAGTTGGTCTCAACTAGCATCTGAAGGAAAAAGAAATTAAAATAAAGCATAATATTGCTTCTGACCATCTGGATAGCATATACTTCTCAGTAATATTAGTTTCTTCAAGCAATTTATCATTCTAATCTTCTCTAACAACCTAAACCATCAATTGGGGATTACTTCCAGAATATGCTTCCTACTTGCCACGCATACAATGCCACCATCCAGAGTTCCAGTCAGGACACATCCCAAAGGGTAATATAAGAAATATCCATTTCACACAAACAAATCATGTGTTTGAAATGTCACACACTATCACAATAATATGATGAAATAGTAGATGATTTGTTGTTTCCTTTTGATCTCTACGCAAAGACAAATAAAGAGCTTAAGGTTTTCCTTAAATTGCAACTTTAGAAATAGTCGCAAACAAGAATTCCATTCTAGCTCCGCACCACTGCACACCCCCCCCCCCAAAGGCGATCTGACACGCCAAAAAAAATGAGAGAGAGAGAGGGAAAACTAATAGATAAAATCTACTTTTTAGTGCACCCTCCAACCACAAACAAACTAATGGATAAATAAGATGATCCATGCTAAGGAGACTGAAAAATGTTAACTAGTTCTTGGATTTCTGATCTTGATACCCAAAATAGTGGGTCACTTTCAAAAGGGTAAGCATTATCAAAGATCAAATCACCAACCTACATCATCTTGGAAACATTCAGTTGTTACCTATACCGACCTAGAGCATGCTTTCAGAGTGAATATCATGGATTCAACACCTAGATTTTTCTCAATATGTTACTAAGGAGAGTGACAATGTCAACAAGTTATTGGGTTTCTGATCTTCATGTCTAGATTATTGGGTTGCTTTCAAAAAGGTGAGTCCATGTTAAAGATCATATCACCAACCTACAGCATTTTTCAAACACTCAACTGTTTCCTGTACCAACCTGAATCATGCATCTTCGAAAAGCTTCACAATGTGTAGCCTTTCATAATGTGAGATACTTTTTGCTCTCTAGCAAAGACATACCTTTTGTTCTACAAATTTTGCAATGATGACATAGCACCCACAGTCCCACACTATTTTAATACAAGTAGCTGTATCAATATTGAACATCATACAGGTTGTAGGATTTTCCAAACTCCAAATAACAAGACTTGGAAACTTTGGAAATAGATTGAGGGATAATTATCGCAAAACAGAGCTACAAAGATTTCTCTCAAGAACTTTCTCCAGGCCCAGCCATTCTTTTATGGATACCTTTGTACATTTGATTGTTATCCTTTTTTACCTTCTCCTAATAAGTTGTCTAATTTAACCAAGAATTTCTTTTATAGGTGATGCTTTTAAGAAAGTCATTTTTCTTCTAAACAATCAAATATACTGCATATGCTCGTACATTTCCTCTCTTTTACTTTAATTCTTCACCCACCCACCACCCATTTCCTGGGGGGATGGAGCTCTGACAAGTTCTTAAAACACAATATTTTGAAACCATGCATTATAAAGACCAAAAAAGGTGGACGCCTTCCTCGATTTCAACATCTATGGTGCTGCATGCTTGTGTTTGCATGTTTTAGTGAGCTCAAATGAGTTAGTACAAAAAGACCATCCAACTTACCAATGCCTCAGCTGCAACAGGCCAAGCAGCAAGTTGAGGTGAAGCTCAAGTTTAGTGCACAGGCTAAAACATCCATCTTCAGAAAAAGCTCAAAGCATACAAGCAATGAACAGGTCCAAAATATTTGTATTTTTTTCAGGAAGAACTACCGAATCACAAGAAAGCAACCCACCAAGCAAAACACATGACTTTGCATGGTTATGGAGGAAGTTGCAACTTCAGTGAATATACTATAACTTAGGGTTTCAGAGAATTAAAAGAACACTATAATTACAGAATGGATTTTTTTTGTAAAGAGAAGAACATTTTCAACTTCATGATTTATTCCCCTTTTCTTTCTTTTCACTCTCTCCTTTCCTAAAACTAAGCTAGGCATCCCAAAAAAACTCAATGTTTGAATTCTAATTATGTGAACAAAGAAAAGCAAGAAATCATAATACATAAAGATGAAATGTCCAAATGGAACCTAAAATTGCCTACTTATATGCCATTAAAACACTTTCCAACCTAGAAAATAAATGCCATCAATTCTTAAATTAAATGATCATGGAACAGAAAAAGAACAATTATGACAAGAAAAATATTAATCTATACGATTAGAGCAAGACAATCAACAATATGTGGCATAAGTAGGCAACATAAATTTCAGGAAAGAAGAAAAGACTGTTGAGTTATCAACTAGGGTCCTCAGAAATTAACAAAGAATGTCAAAACAATGGGCTTGTTGTGCAATAAAAAACAAGTGAATGACACTAAAGTAATTTTGGAGCACCGTGGTTATTTGTGCTCTGCGAGCGGCTGCCTCTGCTTCTTGAGTTTTCTGGGTCTTCAAAATCTGAGATTGAACTGTACATGGTTTGACTTAATTAACAAAAATATAATCGCTCAAAGTTGGAAAGAAAAAACTGCCAGTGTTGAATTTGTAATTGAAAACTAGGATGTAAATATATTGTGAGACCAGTATCATCTAATACTAGAAATCAGAAAAGGGATTAAATAAATTTCATTGTCAATACAATTACCTCTTGCTTTATCTGACATTAGTTGATAATAATCCTCTGGAGTGAGATCATAAAAGTTATCCTCCAGTTCTTCTTCTGCAAAATATATGCAATTAATATAAATAGACAACTAAGGACTTAATATAAAAAAGCATCCAAGTACTTAAAAAGCTAATATAGACATAGGCAGTCTTAAACATGTAAATCTCATTGCCTGAATTTTAAATTGGGAAACCCTACACTACATCCAACATTCGCAAAATATCATCAGGTTGTTCCTAGAATCCATGTCAATAACAAAGGAGAAAGTTCATGATTAGGAATAAAAAACATACTAGAGAAGAGGGATACCAGTAGAAGTGGCAGATACCACATGTGACGCCAGAGCATTTGCTGAGCTTTTGAAGACATGAATTTCTCGCCCAAGCTCTACTGCAATAGCTGCAAGCTTGGTCTGAAATTATTTTACATATACTTCAGTCACTAACTTGTCAAATAGAAACACATATAGCATGAGCAATTACATTAAGAAGCAAGCATATAAGCGAAGAAGCCAAAGATGCAACTGTGTGGTGAGAGAGAAGAGAAGGGGGGGGGGAGGCGGTGGAAGAGAGGTAACCTTAAATTTGAACGAGAAATCAGCATGAGGCGCATGACTTATCCACCATGTTTTAATTTACAATCGACCCGATAACAGTCCTGATTACAATCCAAAGCTCCAATATTCTAAATTTGCATTATGTAGGAATTTAGCAAATCAAAAATTTTTCTAGTGAATCGATGATTTTATTACGTAGAAACAAATCATATGCGCGTAAGAAACATAAATTATCATTGAATAATTTTTCTTTTCACATGTCATCATATAGCTCCCCTGAATTCAATCCAAAAGTTCCCAATTTCCATCAAATCTAAAACTTAGAAGCCGATATGCATCAGAATACAGATCTTGTCTATATCAGAGTCATCACCACAAACCCTAATGGGCATCCAGCGCTCCTACTCTTCTCCTTCTAAACAAAACCAAAATAAAATAGAAAACCCAAATTTTTCTCCTCCATCGAAATTCAACCAACAATCTCCATCGAATAGATTACAAGAATCCAAAAACAAGAAAAAATTAAGAGGGATGAAGGAAAGGCTTTGAGATTGCCTAAGAAACATAAGAGAATCCGTAGCAGAAGAGAAAAACCGAAATCAAACAGAGAAAAATTGGGGGAGAAATCGAAGAAGAGAAGAAAAAGGAGGGAGTTTGGAGGGATGGATTGACCTGAGCTTCGCCGGCGGCGGCGGCAGCGGAATCGGACAACTTCATCCGCTTGAATTCCATCCGGAGATACAAGGAGTCTTCTTTTTTTTCGTGAAAAGATACAAGGAGTCTTCTTGGCTCACACCTCGCTTCGCTGTTATTTTTATCGAGCTTCGAACGCTTATATACGAGTTTGAATAAAACAATCCCAATGCGAGAAGGAAAGAGGCCGACTCCGCATGGGTTTAACATCACGCCAACGGTTACCTCCGCATAGATTTGGTAACTTCGGCGTTTTGGCGTGACGTCATCGAGGACATAGAGACAGCAAACAGGACATCCATGCCTCAGGCAGATTGGGTTGAGCTGAGGACAAACCCTAACCTAACCTAATCCCTAAATTCTTTAGTCGGAAAATCTAATGATCATATTGAGATCCTGCTATTGGCATGCACTGGTGTTCAAAGATATCAGTTTATCTAAAACTAGTAAAGATTTTGCCAACTATATCAAATGATCTATAATCAAATCTTGCCTTCGCTAGATTTGAAAAGCGAAGGATATTTACCGATGGCCCACCTCTCTCATTACGATTATAGGCTTTGGAGAAAAAAAATAGATATATATATGTTAATCCCATATATCATAAGAGTTCCAATTAATTTGCACTAATCCCAATGACAGGAGGCATCCAAACTGCCCTTCTTACAATCCCAAGTTATAATCCTCAAACTTTCTCTTCTTATTTTGGCTAGTTTAGCAGCACATTGCCACTTCATCTGTCATACTATTCTTGATTCCACAAAACAAATCCCCAGAGAAGATTTTTTTTATTTTATTTGTGGAGGTACGGTTGTTAAATTTAAGGATAATGAAAATGGTATATAAATGAATATTATGTATAGTGATATAGGTTCATCATAGATTCATAGTACCCATTTTCAGATATTTGCATTTATTTTTATCATTAAATTTGTATTGCAATTCTTGTAGGTTTGAATTATTTTTAAGAATGAGAGATTTTTGTGGTTTTTTATCAAAATAATATTTTGGAGTCAGAGCTAAGTACATAGGAATTGGATAACTAATGTTCGTACATCGATTACTTAAATAGGGCGAGGATATATTTGGTGAAGCCGAAACCATGGCAAGCTTACCAAAACATCATTTTATATCATTTCAGTTGATATCTAAAGTGTCGATATAATAATCTAATATCTATCATATATAACTAAAATAAAGATTCAATTTGTATAGAGTTTGCCATGCGAACATCAGTTATTAATACAATTAGAGGTACAATTCTTTATTTTAGACTATTTAATAATATCATTGATATGATTCTTTATTTTGAATAATAAATAGGATTTTATTTAATACAGTTCACTCTACTGTATATCTAAAATAACTGATTATTCATCAAACTCCTTACTCCTGATTGGAACTAGTCATATACATCATTTTTTTATTTTGCTCTTAATAGATTTATAAAATTTTAATACCTTCAATCTTGATAAATAAATTTCATATGTATGACAAATGAATATCTTGTAAACACATTATTTAAGGTCATAATAGTTGGTTTCGATGTCAATGACAAGTGCTATTATCATGTAAAAGGTGATTAAAAAGTACTATAATTATTTATTATTATTATTATATAACTATAATAATAGTTATTATAATATTTAAAAATGTTATAATATAAATATATCTTTTATATAATAATAGTTGTCATTTGCTTTTAGATCTAAGCCTCCAATGACTACTTATTAATAGATCTGTTATAAATGAGTATAATCAAGTGATAGATAATAAAGTATATTATTATTATCAATATTAAATATCAATTATATACATACTAATGATATTTATATGATTAATATAAATATAATTGATGCTTGAATATATTATCTAGCTAAAATAGATAAATTTTATACTTATCTAAATCAATGTTACTATAACTTTTTGCCCCATTATTATTAAAACTAATTACTTAACAAGCAACAAAAATTTTGTGAAGTAGAGATGTCCATGGAGGCCAACAACCCGCTAACACAATCCAGAGATCGCCTAAAAATAAAAAAGAATTTGCTTATTTTAAGAGTTATATGAATTACTGTTTTTATAAAAAAATAAAGAAAAAAAAAAAATTTTGGGGGAAAGAGAGGGATCGGGAGAACACGTCATTACATACTTGATTTGGCCGAACCTCTTTATTAATTAGGTTACACGCGTTACGCCTTGTAGAAGCAGTGAGCTGCAACTACATGGTGGGGCCGGAAAATCTCGACCACTCCTGGGTGGGGGTGCAGAAGATGGTGCCGTTTCTGGTGCCGTAACCGAACGCTTCCCTTCTTTGTAAAATCCGGCGGGCCGTAATAATACAACCGGAGCAGGGCTTTTCAGTCAAAAGAAAAAAAATCCAGCCGTTCACTTACAAACGAACGGTCGAATCCAATCTAAAAGTTCGCATCCGGGGGGCTTTTGAAGCCCTTCCGGGCCTTCTGTTCGCTCTCCGACCCTTCCATCTCCATTCCTTCACTCTCTCTTCTGGCTCGAAGGGTTGATCCTTACGGATGGCCAAGGGGAAGAGAGAGAGGAGGATACTCGCGTTCACGGGTGCCGCGGCGCTCGTGGCCGTCGGCCTAAATCTCCTCATCTCAGCCATCAAGGCGCAGAAATCGAGGAAGAAGATAGGTGCTCTATTCTTCCCTTTCTTGAAATCTATCCCATCATCCTTTCTCATATTTATACATCTCTTTCCGTTTGTTTCTTGGAGAATGCGTGCATTTTTTATTTTCAGTTTTGCAAGGTTTGATTGATGTTAGATTCCCTGCTTATGTATGGGATTTTGGAGTATTATAAGTTTACTTGTGGGTTTTTCTAAGAACTTCAAGATGGCATTATGTTTTTGTTTCAAGATTTCATTTTTGTGCGTTTTACAATAATTAGGGCTGCTGGTTTTGGGTTCTACGATGATGGGTTTACAGTTGGTGAGAATGCTAACGATAAGGCACAAGAATTGTATGGAGAACCTAATGTCCAAAGCAGAACAAGTCAAAAGTCTTTGCAACAAATTGCAGGTTTTGAATCATGAAAGAATTCTAAAAATGATGCTGATTTGAAGAGCTCAGAACTCAAAAAAGAAAATCCTAGGTTTGAAATAATTTCAAGATTTAAAACCTTTGAAGCAACATACAAACTTTAGACTGAATCGAAATTTGAAAGACGAAGAAATCGTAAACTTTAAAAACTGATTGGTGTTTTATATAGTTTTAAAACTGTTTCAGTCAAAAAGACAAAGTAAGGGGTTGTCTCAGGGCAGGGAGCACACACGGTATCCTTTCCGGCGCTTTCCATCAAAAAAGGGCACTCCTCTCGTACTAGCTTCCGTCTTCTTATCTCTACTTCTGTCTCTTACCCAATTCTTCCATTTACATTTCTACTTGAACCAGAGGCGGGACCTATTTCATTTTGGGGGTTATCAAATGATACATAGTGCAATATGGTCAGAACGGGGTATGTATTATGTATATAATTACAGTAAGAAAAATATATATATCCCGCAAACAAAGGAAACAGGGGAGTCCAATCAACAAATCTTTTTCCTCTCCTTTTCTATCCAATTGGTCTTCTACTTCATCAACTACTCCCATGGGAAGAGGTATGACCATTACTACCTGTAAATTTTTTTTTAAGCAAGGACATACAGCTCAACATTGTTCATTTAGATTGAATCCTGCTTTTACCGGTCCCTAATCTGCCTCTTAAAGCCAATATTAGCACGGATCGTACGGAAATGTAACTCACTATTCAAACAACTATTCAGAGTGCCTAGAGCTCCTTGTAAGGCTTGTTGAAAAACTCGGCGCAGGCAGCCCTCTACCATCCATCCCATTGCATTCCTCTCGTAGAGTACTGTACCATAAGCATTGCTTCTTGCTTTGCTATGAGAGTGAAAGCTGCTCAGAAAGGTCTGTTTAGTGAGAGGCTATGCCTGTGAGGTTCCTCATTGGCCTTGGTGCAGGTCACCTCCTTCTAAGGAACCCAGACTAGTCCTACCTCTGCTTCTAACTTAAGGAAGTAGCTAGCCGCTGTTGCTATGCCGTGTTTGACGATTGTTGCTAGAATGAATAGCCAAATCAAGGGAATGAATAAAAGTTTTTTCCGGGTATAAAAGAGTTTTCAGTTCTGATTTATACTACGTACGAGGCATAAATTTTTGTTACCACGAGATGTATTGGCTGCTGCGGATCATTTGATCGGAATGAAATTTGGAATGGGTACACTTGACGATATGAATCACTTGAAAAATAAACGTATTCGTTCTGTAGCAGACCTGTTACAGGATCAATTCAGATTGGCTCTTGTTCGTTTAGAAAATGCGGTTCGAGGAACTATATGTCGAATAGTCAATGTTCAAACACTTTCTGCTTCTGCGGAACTGAATGATAGGTAGTTTTCTTTCTTTAAAAAGTGAGTCGGCTCAGCCTAACTGAAATAACAACACGAGATCCCAATCTTCTTACCAACCACAATTCTCTCAATAGTGGAAGTATATTTTCGAGTGGAACGTGCCCAACAGCCCTTCCTATCTGATATAAAAGGATCCCATGATCCTGAACCGATCTTACCTGGGATCGCAAATCCCAAGTTTGTCTATGAAGAGCTGATCTAATTGTATTTTTTTCTGCGCTATTTGTTTACACCCATTAGTTTGTAAGGGTTTCAATGCAGACTTTGATCCTAATCCATCAGTGCCGTAGATAAATGGGTCATTAGAAGGATTTACTCGGTAAAGCAGTCTCTCAGACGGGAACGAAGGGACTAAAAAATTTGTAATAAGTAATCTTTATCTTTACTATTAGGTTTAGAATTGGCCATTCAAAAGAAAACATTCCTTCAAGAACACAAGACATAATTCAAGACATGGAAAGATTACTTTAGAGGGAAATTATAGCTTTTGTAAAAGATGATTTTGTTTAGGAAAAGAGAGGTGCTCTATCCTTTCCTTTCTTGAAATCTATACCATCATCCTTTCTATATTTATACATCTTTTTCCGTTTGTTTCTTGGAGAATGCGTGCATTTTTATTTTCAGTTTTGCAAGGTTTCATTGATGTTAGAATCCCTGCTTATGTATGGGATTTTGGAGTATCATAAGTTTACTTGTGGGTTTTTCCAAGAACTTCAAGATGGCATTATGTTTTTGTTTCAAGATTTCATTTTTGTGCGTTTTACAATAATTAGGACTGCTGATTTTGGGTTCTATGATGATGGGTTTACAGTTGGTGAGAATGTTAACGAGGTAAGGCACAAGACTTGTATGGAGAACCTAAATTCCAAAGCAGAACAAGTCAAAAGTCTTTGCAACAAATTGCAGGTTTTGAATCATGAAAGAATTTTAAAACTGATGCCGATTTGAAGAGCTCAGAACTCAAAAAAGAAAATCCTAGGTTTGAAATAATTTCAAGATTTAAAACCTTTGAAGCAACATATGAACTCTAGACCGAATCAAAATTTGAAAGACGAAGAAATCCTAAACTTTAAAAACTGATTGGTGTTTTATATAATTTTAGAACGACTATTTGGTATAGAATTGGCTATTCAAAAGAAAACATTCCTTCAAGAACACAAGACATAATTCAAGACATGGAAAGATTACTTAAGAGGGAAATCATAGCTTTTGTAAAAGATGATTTAGTTTAGGAATACAAAACAATGCACACTCATATGAAACAGAAACATCAACCAGTTTAAATCCAAAGTTACATAGAACGTTTTATTTACAATTTTGAAATTGCTGGTTTTGAAAACTATCGTGTTTTCATATTTCAGTTTATCTCAAAACCTAATTTTTAAGGTTTAAAAAACACCATGTTTTAAATTCTAAGACAAGGAGGATAGTCACTTACCTTATGAGGCCAATAGAATCCTCAAGACCCTGTCCAAGTTCCTCCTTCTCCCTCTTCTTCCTCTTCTCACTCTCCTTCCTTTTCTGTCCTCTCTCTTAGCTTGTCCCCCTGCCTCTATTTATTTTTATTACTATTTCCATTTGTTTAAGATATTACATATAAATAAGGAAGTACTACCCATTCAAGTTCAACAAAAATTCCTTCAGGAGTAGAAGTTGGTTGCTCAGTTTTAGTTCAAACTTCAAATTTTTAGCATCGGGTCAAGATTTCAACTTTAGAATACTAAGCTATTTCTTAAAATCCAAAAGTCAGGTATATAAGTCTTATAGATTAGTCCTTAAGGTATATTATAGGGCTGAAAATGGATTGGATACTAGTATGTCCATATCCATAATTGTTTTATTTGACAAATACAAATATGGATACGGATGTTAGTCGGATGCAAAAATTTATATCCATATTTATTTTAAATGGATACGGATACAGGTCGGATAGTTGTCTATCCATATCCATTTCCATTTGTCTTTGACGGTTGTGGATACGGATGCGGATATTAGTCAGATGCTCAAATTTCTATCTATATCCGGATAGTTTCGGATACGAAAACCGATTCAAACGGATATTATCCGATCTACTTTCACCCTAGTATATCACATATTTCAGTACCGTTCAGCACTTAGTACATTGATAGAAGGTTTATATTTCAATTTTACACACATCCATATATCTATATATATGTGTCTAAGTTCAAGAGGGCTATTACACTCGAGGCCTCTTGTCATGAACTTTGGTGAGTAATAGGGCTTGCACAAGGTTATGCCCATGAATCACGAGTTATGGACCACAATATTATCATATTACTGCATTATCAAATCAAATCAACTTATTTCCCTGTTAGATACTTTTAATCAAAAAAATTGGGTTAGTTAAATAAGCTTTGTAGAACTAAAGGTGGGGAGACACCATTTGCCAATTTTGCTTAAGAGAACATGATTTTCAAGGGAAGCCCTCATATGAAATATCACATCAAAAACACAAATGTGTACTATAGTCTATAAGATCCATAGTTCTATAGTCTTACTAATTCTGAGATAGATGCTGGTCAATTTTGATGCCTTTTCTCTGCAAATTTCACTTTTGAACTAGTCTGTAATAATCTGTGAAGCACACCTTCTTGCTCATCACTGTACTTCCTGTATATGAAGAAGATAAATGATTTATCAACTTATTTATTGTGCATGACAATATATTGGAATAGTGACCACCAGATGATGGATTGTTATGTCATATCTGACATTATTAATTGATTATGTGGTAAAGTGAAATGAAGAAAATTGGGTTTGCAATGGCTGAATTTTTTGTGCTGCTCTAGTTCAATATTCAGTGTTTTAACCTGCAGTGTGGGAGAGTCCAGTTTATTCTTTATAAAAGATGCTCTAAGTCAACCTATGCTATGTGATATTAATTTAATATTTTTAGTGTCAGTTTTAATACTTGTTTGACATTTGAAAATTTTGGGCTGATATGGTTCTTCTGGTTATATAAATCATAATGATTCCTTTTGTTTTGTATTATGGCAGATGTTCTGGGATCAAGGGTCCGAGTCAATCTTTCTGCATCTGAAATTCACAGATTAAGTGACCAAATCATTTCTAAATCAAAAGAAATTCATGATTTAGTTGCTTCAGTTCCCCTTGAGAAAGTATGTGCTTGGTTTAAATATTTTTTTCATGCTGGTAATCATATGCAATGTAGTGACCTTTCCAGAATTTTGAAATCCATTCTTCATAAGTCATTATTCCTTTTTGTGAGTTTGTTTTAATCATGTGGAGAAATTAATTGTTCATCTTTTTGTATTTTAAATTCCTTCCATGTTGCTGCAATATATTTTATCCTATGCCTTTACTTATGACAAGGTTTTTTTTTTCACTTGATGTACTATTTTGAACTGTAATTATCTATTAGAGTGCATTCTAGATGGCCTTTTTGTGATAAGTGGTATTCTTGAGCCATATCTGATGCGTAAGCCCAAGCTTGAAATATGAACCCTATGGAATGGGCTCTCTTCATGTGCATATTTGACAGGCTAGACTCCAGCGGGGTCAACTTAGGACTTGAAAATTATTTAAACCATGTGGTTTGGCTGTCTAAATTCTGGCTCCATTCATTCCTATGAAGGTTGATTACCAGAATCACTTTAGAGTTCTCCTTGGTGAAGTTTATGCATAATCAGCTAAAAGTTTCTTTTCCATATGTTAATAATTTCATGCCTTGATGTTGATTTGTACATGTATAATCTTTAATGATATGTATGCAAACATGATAACTTGCATCCAAACAAATCGTTGACCATCAGATTGGGGAATGAGTGGGCTGCTTGGAGACTAGTTTCCAATTCCATGCCCAGTCTACCTTTGAAAACATTGTTGATAATTATGCATGCAAAATAAGCTTCTAATGATACTTTTTATTTTCTAAACAATATCTCGTGCAGGTTACATATGCAAATGTTATCTCACCTTTGGCAGAACTAGAAACTTACCTATTTCCTTTGGTGCAATCCTGTGTGTTTCCAAGAATGGTGTCTACTTCAAGTGATGTTCGCAAAGCCAGTACTGAAGCTGAGAAGCGATTAGATTTACACTTTCTGATGTGCAGGTCCAGTATTTTACCCTCTTCTTTTTTACCTATCTGCATGAATTAATTCTTAGTATGCCTCAGCTTGTCAGTCATGCTTTAAGGGATTGGGCCCTCCTATGCTGCCTCACATGTTTCTAGACATTATACTAGAGTAGCTACATGTTTTGTCATTCATCATTTTTGTGTAGGCCAACCCGTTATGTCTTACTATTTCCCTCTGTATGCAATGTCATTTTTCCTAGAGACTGACTGCCCATTATTTTTCTACAATCTTTGTGATCTAACTTGGGCTTAGGTTGTGTCACTCTCACATGATTGCAGTAAACATTGTATGATATATGAACTTTTGCTTTATGTTTACTTATTCTGTTATGGATTTGGAATAATAAGTTCTGTATTAAAAAAATGCTAATAGTAAATTTCTTGTCATGCAATCTATATGCCTTGTTGTATTTATAACTCTTTACTGTTATTTTTGATATACATGTTTTTTTCTTAAATAAAGGTTTGGAACAATATAACAAAGAAGGCCTCTGAGTTGTCTGGATGAAACAAAATAAAAATCATAATAAATAACTCATTACATATTCATGCATCTAAAATTGTGTTCTAAATTTCTAAACTAAATATGTTGGCTTTCCTTGCCAGAAAAGTAAGAATTCTATTCTTTAGAAACTTCTGCTAGTCAGGAGCTCAGTTTTCTGAATTTGTTTTGGTTGCACCTATGGTATAGATCTTTATTGTTTCATGCAAGGTGACCAGAAAGCGTGAGGATGTATATCATGCTGTCAAGGCATTTGCTGATAGAGGGGAATGGCTAGGCTCTGAAGCAAAAAGATACATTCAATGCTTGGTATAGAATTTCTGACAAATCCTTATGATACTTTTGCTAGCTAAATACAATGCTGTATACTTACCTGTCATATTTAAAGGATGGATCACTTAATTTTATCTTTTAAGAGATGGGATATCTATCCAATTTATCTTTTTACCAAGTCATTTTATGAACTGTCAGTATTTTTTTGTTTTGATTAATTTGCCTACAATAGCTTTTGCAAGGAAAACAAGAACATATATAACAAATTCCTATGTAGATGTGACAAGTATAGTTGATTGTTGTTGTGATTGTGAATCTTCTTATGGTATCTTGTCAAAGTTCACTATCATTGCTGAGCGCAATATGAAACAACTGTTTCATTTTTTATGTATCCTCTTTTTAATTTGATTTGTAATTGTCTATGATCTTCCTGTATAATTTGAATCTTTGGATATACATTGGCAGAATAATAATAAATTTCTTTCTTTATATGAATATTAATATTATACAATTAAAGTAAGTACCCGTCATTTAAAATAAGGTTGCTTGCTCTGTAAGGGTGTTAGATGTCAAGAAGCTGTTTGTATATGAAGGGAGGAAAATGGAATTGGATATGTTTACTTAGATTTGCTTCTTTTTTCCCGGTTATATAAATGTAAACTAGTAATACTTAAGAGCGAAAATTTTTAATTGATTTACAGAAACCATAGACGAACTTGATTTTTTGGCATAATCTTTACTATAGATGTATAATTCTCTTAGGTCCCATCTGCATATGATATGTTCATACTCCAGAACATTGGTTGTTGCAGTTGTGTCCTGGTATAAAATGTTTTTGGTATGTTGATCCTCTGGAACAATGAGTTTCACTGGTGTTTCTGAGTCCAGGCTGAAGCATCTCACCTAGTTGTCTTGGAGGATACCATCATGTTTAACAAAATTAACATTGTCTCGGTGCAAAAGTTCTATAACATTTCAACATGAAACCCATTCTTTCAAAATAATTTAAAAGGTTTCACCATTGACCTTTTATTCAACTTCTGCGATTCATCTATTTATAAATGTTTTTTTTTTTACTTCAACTAACCAAGTGTTGAAGTCTTATTTGTATCCACCTCAGACCCATTATTGCGTACTGCGCCCTGCCATGAGCTGGTAGAGCAGGGGCCTGTACACATTAGTATTGGGCGAAATTGGCCTGTATGACACCGTATCGAATAGTATCAAGACATACTGACCACATACGTTTGGTATATTTTTTTAAATTTTTTCTAGTTTGTACTGAGGTGTGCCACCAGTCGAGGATTATACCTTACAGGGCAACAACGGATTAACTATCTGTATGGTCAACAATGAATGTGCAATTCCCTATGTAGACGCTAGTGTACATATCAGGTTATATGCAAGGAGAATGTATGTTTCAATCATTCCCATAACCATACTAACTACTAATTCTAGTCAAATCCATATTATAAGTGTCTATATCTATCTGGATCCAAAATACCAATATCCAAGAATTCTTTTCTAAATTATCCTCTCAATGTTTGAGTGAAATTTATAGTACTAGTATTTGCAGATCTGACTGATTTTTGCTGTCCTCAGTCCATTGTTTCAGATGATAATTCTGTTGACCAACCTGTGTTTCCCATCTAGAAAACTACCTCCTTTCCAAGGGAATATTTTGTTGGACCTTTTGATTTAAATTTGTTCTCCAAGAAAGCTGGGGGAGAGTCAAAGCTGTTTCCTTGTTCTAGCCCCAGCTGCTGGCTTAGATGTTCAAGAACTGGCTGGAGGGGAAGACCTTACCATGGAAAGATATGTACCTATATAGGCCCTTTCCGGGACAGCAAGAAATTCACCAGGCACAGGTGGAAAATACACCCCTTATTGCTAATTGAATTATAAGCAGGAAAACCCCAAACTTGCCTACTTGACTGTCTTGCTAACCATGTCGCCTTGAGGCTTCTTTGAATTGAATAAAGTGAAAGAAGGTTTCTATATCCCGAAGGCCGATGACACTTGAGGGCTTAGACCACAGGAACTCATCTTTTTTTAGCTTAAAGATAGGCCTTCTCGCTCGAGCCTTTTTTGGTGCATCTAAGACTGATAATCAGAGTGATGGGAAAGAATGGCACAGTCATTCTGATTCTCGCTTTCTTTCCCGCACGGGGATTCGTCCGATAGATCTGACCGCTAGCCTTCCTTTTTGATTCAGAGGAATTTCTCTCTTCGTCTTGATGCCTGCTATCTTCCTAAACAGGAGAGAAAAGAAAGAAAGCCCCAACCTCTTCCTTCCTATACTCAGAGTCATCTTCAAAGGTATCCCAACACCGGCCCCATCTCTTAATCAATCCGCTACGCACCTTAAGCGCTAGAAGGAATCCGGAAGGAGGTGAATCCCTTAGAAGTTTCGATCTTCCCCCAGCCTTGCTATCGAGAGTGAAACTTTATCCAACTCTTGAATACCATTAGTGGAAAGCAGCAACGAGAGCAGCAGGTAATTGATTAAGGAAGCAAGAACTATTAGGCAACGAGGGGCGTAGCGCTTATCGTTTCAAAGGCGATTTCTCTTTCGAGATGCGAAGAAGAGTAAGGGTAAGGCAAGCAAGGAACTGATTGACCTACATATGCACATTCCTATTGGGATAACTTCATATGAATATGCCTCTACAATCTGGAAAGACTAATGCGTCAATAAGTGAGAGCGGCTCAGAAGGGGTTGAGAACGTGATGAATTCTAGTGACAACAATATTATCCACATACATGCCGAGTTTAGTTGTATTCTTTCTATTTGGATCTAAGAGTATAATCATTTTGCCATCCAGCTAGTCTTTTTAGCTTTTTAAAATGGGCCTGATTAGACTGTCTTTATACGCAAGTTGCCTATGCTGATTTATAGTCCTTTATATCATTCCTTGAAAATTGGTGAATGGCCAGATAGATGCCATCTTATGATTGCTACAATGTGGAAATGCATGTTTTTCACAAATATTTGATTAAAGCATGTGGCACATTAGTCTTTAGAGTTAACACCAAGGCATGCCAAATTGTGCCAAATCGGACCGGTCGGGGACCGGCATGATTCCGACTATATATTCAATGCGCTCCTCCCTTGGCTCATAAACATTAAGAGTAAGCGAGAGAGCACCCCTCTGGCTCGAAAAAGAGCGCGAGTGGGCGCCTCCTGCTTGCGAGCATTGCGCCCCCCTCCCGATGGTCCGCCCTCCCACCGATGGTAGGTCCCTCCCTCTTCCTACCCCCTCGCTCCCTCCCTTTTTCTTTCTCTCGCTTGTGTGTGCTTGGGTTAGGGTTGGCTGAGGCGGCCCTCTACCTTCCTCCCTCTCTTCCTCCCTCTCCCCCTTCCTTTCCCTCTCTATGAAAAAGGGAACGAACTAGTCTCTACATTTTTTTTTAATTTTTGAATTTTGAATTGAAGTTGGCAAACCATATATCAACTTCAGTTCAAAATTTGAAAATAAAAAAAAGTCCAAAACGGACCGGAACGATACAATATAGATCCGTACTGTACCGTCGGCTGACCAGTATGGGTTCCAGTACCGATTTGGCGGACCTTGGTTAATACCTAAATCTATTATCCCCTAGTTGTCTATATAGTTGCATGGAGAAATCTGTTGCTTTTAAAAGAATGAAAAGTAATGATTTGTATTATGTCATACATGCTATAACTTGGGGTGGTTGTTAGGAAATTGGTGGTTTCATGCACTACTTGCTTATGGTTGGGGTTATTAGTGGGCAGGATATGGACATAGCAAGTTGTAGAAATAAGCTCTAGTCCAGTCCTATAACAGTGTGTAAATGGGCATTGTGCCATAGAGTAGTTACTTGGGCGTATATGCATATTTTCATGTAATTGTATATGATGTGTTTATATGTGCATTTCTGTGTATATGTTTGTTTGTATGTATCTGTGCATGTGCATATATATTTAAAGTTAGTAAAAGCTACCACATCTTTGTATTTCGTCTTGAAATGTTGGTTTATTCCCGCTTCTTGAAATTATCCTAAGCTCATGCTTGATTAAATTTGATTTTCAATCTTGCATTTGGAGGTAGGAAAAATGCTCAACTTAAGGTTCAATCCATTAATTTAGATTTTTTTGGTTTTTTGACTGAAGCATAAAGAATATGGTTTTTCTTACATAGAAGTAATTATTTATGTTAAGGGAATATAGATGCATGGTTTTTCAACAAATTTATACCTTCTTGGTTCAAACAAAGCTAGATTTAGTTGATTTAGCACTTGAAATGTCAGTCTTCATATATCATGACAGCTAACTTCTTGGCCACTATGGTATACCCATGTTAGCTGCATTTTGCAACTATCTATTGCAACACCCCCAACATAGGTCGTGCTTGCCTTAATGGACATCAATTCCTATGGCTGATGCTATCATGAGGCCCGAACCGAGTTGAACCGTCCTGTGCCATCCATTTTTGACTTTTATCACCCAGTCGGTATTGTGGTTTGGAATGAGAAAAAAATGTTGATAACATGGTATGAGATGCATACTATTTCATACCAACCATACGATACCAAATCAGTATTGTACTGGTACAGTTTGCAGTACCGGTTTTCTGGAACTTGGGTACCGACATTTAAAACATTGCTTCTAGTAGCTAGTTTATCAATGCTCCTCAGCTTGTTAACTATATAACTTTTCTAGATTCTTTGCTACCTCCATTGCTCCGTCACTTTGCTTCACTTATCACACTTTTCAGTAGCTGCATGCCATCATTGATGTGTAGGGGGACTATTAACTTGTCTACGCTTTTCTTATAGTGTCCAATATCTTCTAGGATAGAGAAACATTTAATATTCCAGAGCTTTTTGTCGTGATTTAAGGATTGGAGTGTGAGTCATACTTTTGGTAGCTTAAAAGTCAGGCTGTCCTTTAAGAGCATTTCGCTGGACTTCTTTATTTATTTTGTGTGCTATTGCCACTCATTACCAGCATTTGACCTAACAAAGGTTGTTCAGTTGTTGGCTATTAATATTTGTTCTTTTGCATTTTTGAGTTCATAACTAGTATATGTTCATTGATGTAACTCAACAGTGTTCTTTAGCTCTAAGAATTCATTGTAGATACAAGGACAGAAATCATTCTTGATAATCAAATGATATATGCTGGCATCTTTTTCTATTTTCGGTTATCTGATGTCAGCAATAGGCTCATATTTATAATTTTCATACTGATTCTACGTTGTCCAGTGACAGGTTAGAGAATTTGAACGGAATGGTGTTAACCTGACTATGAGCAAGAGGAAGGAAATGGAGAAATTAAGATCACAAATAGATGAACTAAGTTTGCGGTATATTCAAAACCTAAATGGTGATAATAGTTTCATTCCCTTTAGTGAGCCAGAGCTAGCTGGGATGCCTCCCCAGTTCATCGAGGTTAGCTTTCAGACATTCTATCATCTTGTGGAGTTCATTTTGCTATTCATTCCATATCTATTAGCTTCACATTTGTTTTCCTTGTGCATCATTCATAATCAGATTGTTCTGCCAAACTTTCTCTTTATACTGGTAATAGAATATGTGTTTTGGGTTACATGGATTGGATGGAAGTAATTAAAAAAACAGTTGCATGGCATAACATGCTTGTTGCTTCAAAAGCATATATCAATTGTAAGTATGTTTCTTTGAAGTGTATAATTGTATGCTTCTTTAGCAAATATGATACAGTTAATACTAGTATAGGTGTGTTGCATGATGTGGTGATTTAAGATGACCAGAAAAGTATTGTATGCATCTATGCACATTGGCTAAGTATTAATTTGTTTGTCATGTATATTTGTCTACATAGTTGTATCCTTGAAGGCTTATGCATGGATAAAATTTCAGTCCATCTAGGGGGTGTTCTTGAATTGATCCATCAACCGAAGAATTTGGATTATTTCAATCTGTTCTAACAATCCAATGTTTCAATAACATGGCAACTCAGGTTGGTTTTGTTAAGCACTAAAGATCGGTTGTCCACTCTCATAGCCTGGTTTGCTGGACCTCATGGGAGAGAATAAGGGTGAGTTTGGTGATTGGGGTTCTTGCGAGATCCCTAAGCCCAAAGATCTCAACCTCTCACGATTGTCCTGGTGGTCATTGGGTGTTGAAGAAAGGTGGGTGGAAGAGTTGGAAAATTGGGAGATGGAGTTGGAGTAAAAGGCATGCTACATCTTATTAGGTTGTGGTCATGGAAAAATGTTGAGGAACAAAGATCATGAAAACTGAATGGATGGTGTTTTCTCGTTCCAACTTTAGGGACAGTAAAGGGAGAGTATTTCAGGGGGCTCTTATCATTTGGCAATGGCAAGTTGGCCATGAGGCTGGTGGGGATGGTTGGGCGATCCATGTGGATGCTGGGAAAGGTTTGTTTAAGAGATAAGGTTAGGTTTTCCTTGTTCCAAGGATGGGGACAATGAAATATATATTGCCCCTTAGAGAGTGCTCTTATCATTTGTCCATAGTGGATTCATTGATGGGCAGTGGATTGTTGGTGGTTCAGTGGGTGTACCTTCTCACCGTTGCTAGCTGGAATTTTCCATTTAGGATGGTGCACCTGCTTCTGGATCTCATTGGACGCTCGTCCCCACACTGGCTTTCTAAGTGTTTTTTTACCAATTTTCTTAAGAGACCCGCATCCTCGTACCCGCGCCCACGCGCTTTTGGTAACTAAGAGCAGGAAGCTTTCATTTAGGGTGGTGCACCGAAACATGGACAGGACTTGCTTCCTAAGTGTTTTAATACTATTTTTTCAAGAACCCTGGTTCCACATATCAGCACCTAACTTGCCTCCTGGTTCCACATACCAGCACGTAACATGCCTCTAGTAATTAAGTTCTCACCATGAAAAAGGCTTGATCCGCCTTGATGGTTTGGGAAGAACTCATTGGAGGATTTCTTAGTAGCTAGTTCTTTCCTTTATTACATAGGATAGCACCCACCGCTTTACCTTAATCTAAAGGAGATATTTGTAATAATTTAGAATTTTAGATTATATATAAACGTATCATTATATGATGCATGTATTACTTGGACTGGGTCGTTTTTGAATTTGATTGATTCTCATTTAGAATTACAATTTACCCTATCTAAGGCACTTCACTATATGAGAGATTGTCAAACTATAACCTTACCTTTCTAGATCTATGAAGGTCTAGCAACTAATTTAAGTAGGAATTTAGAGATAGAACTAAACTAGAGACACTTTCCATGAGATTGGAAGGAAAAGGAGTGATACTCCATTATTGCTTTCCTATTAAAACCTCTAAAGGAAAAACTAGGGGGGCAAGATGCTATGCTATGAATAGAAGCTAACTGCTATGCAAAAAAGACACTAAAGACTAATAAAAACCTATCTACATAAAGAGGAGAAACTTCCTTGAGATGCCAAATCCCATGGCTGTAGTTTTCTTCGTCTTGTTGACACCTTGTTCTTTGCTAGGCATCCAAATCAAAGAACTTTTAAATTTTATTCACCTTTGTCGGGTGATCCTTCACTTCTCTTGCACTTATTGCCCTAAGCTACTACTTTGGAATGCAATTGTTTGATGTCTTGGAGTTGGGGATGAAGGAGTATTTATAAGAGGTTCTTAGGGGTTCTTTATGCTTGAATACTTGATGTTGGACTAAAGAAAGAAAATTCATGAAAAATAGAGGATTGACTTATTTAGATAAGATTTGTCTAAAAGTACGCTGGACAATAGGCCAAATGCTGTACAAATATTCGATACTAACATATTCTGGTCCCTTCCTTTTTGCGTTATGGCATTGCCATTCCCTTTGGCAGCCCTGAACTTAATTTGAAAGCCATAGTTCAACCCAGACGAAGGAGGCTCACTACTTCAATTGAGATAATAGAAAATTATTTCGTTTTTTAGTTTTAGTTGGAACCTTAAGTGGTTCTCAAAAAAAAAAAAGTAGTGACATAGTAGTCCTCTTCATGTCGCATTATTCAATTTTTTTTTGTCTTGGGATGTAATAGAAATGTTCTAAAATATTCTAGATATCCAATACCTATTATTAATAACCAAACCGAAGTATTCTTACTTCTCCGTTGTTCTAGAATGACCCTCACAAAATGCGGATACTAATTTGTCAAGAATCAATTAGATTGAAGCTATAATATCATTATTGGCTGGAATCGAAATATCTGCGAGGTCTGGGTCACAATTTGTATTTGATTAAACAAATTGTCAGAATCTCCAAAATGGCACATTCTTGAAGAGCCGAATATTCTTCTTGCTAATCAATGATGATGAAATATGGAGATATGTATGAAATATAGATTTTATATGTATCTAGTTCTGCCATTTCTTTGGTTCTTGCTTGTGATAGGCGATGAAAACTCATCAAGTAAAGATCTTGGAGAAGTGTGAATCAATGGGTTTTAATAATTCATGAAAGATATTGCCATATTCACACATTTCAATTATATGCAAAATCTATGAACCTTTTTTTATCAATAAGATAGACCCTTGTTGTGAGTTGTTTTATGCCATAAATAAACAAGGACACTCAAAAAATCTGTTGGGCAAGCGGATTCACATCTCTTACAACCTACACGGTCCTTGGTTCTTGGTGTAGAAACAATTTGCTTAGCTTTGCATCTGTCCCAAGGTATCATTTCCAATACATTTGTGGGGCAGGTTTATACACATTGAGTGCAACTTATACTTGTATCATAAATTTGTACTAATTGTGACATTGGATCTAAAATACTTGGCCTCTAGGTCCTGAAACAAGGTTAGAATTCTAGCTCTTCGGAGGTGGTATCTCACTGATGGCTCGAGCCCTACTGGAAGGAGACCTTTGGGGTACTTGTTGATAATTTAGGTCCGGTATATACTCGCACAAGATCTCCTATTCATAAATTTGGATGCTTGGATCTCTCGAGTGAATAGAAAGTTAGATCTACATCGGACCTCACCTGAATCACCCCATCTATCTTCCCAAGGATTAGTTTGGTTTCAAAACTCACTCTTTTTTATGAAGAGTATTAAAGGATCAGAAAAAAATTGGTCCGGATCTACTGAGGGAATCGTTTGGAAGATCCAAAACTAAAAATGTTAGATACCTGTGACTCGATTGGTGAAAGTTTTCCTTTGGAAGATCCAAAACTAAAAATGTTAGATATCTATGACTCGACTCATGAAAGTTTCCCTTTGGAAGATCCAAAACTAAAAATGTTAGATATTTGTGACTCGATTAGTGAAAGTTTCCCTCTACAAAAATTATGTGCCCCCCCCCCCCCAAAATATATATATATATATATATTTTTATTGTGAATGAACGAGATATGGAATGCTGCCAAGATATCAATATCTTTGGTTTCGTAGTTTGGAGTATGATAAGTCAACTTGTAATCTTTAACACCAGCTTTAAGTTCGATACTTTAGTCTTTGTTTGTGATTCTCATTTCATAAAATTGATTGGATTCATTCTCGATAGTTATCTCCAGGTTTCCAGTTAAAAATAACATCGATGAAGACATTTTGGGTGATAGCGACATTACTGTTTAGTATGGGGAGTCAATAATTAGGACTTGAAAAGGGCTTTGCCCTTCATGTGCTAGAGTCCTTGGGACTCTTTCCCATACCATTTGGACGGCAAAGGTCTTTCGACCCAAATAACAAAATGCAAATTTTCCTTTTTTACCCAAAAAATACAAAATGCAACTTGACTATGGGAATACATAAATGATATGTCATTTTAAGGAGTCATACATTGGAATTAAGGTGTATGACATAAGTTGACACTTGTTAAGTCTTTAGTAGAATGTCAAAAGTCGAGGTGTCTACAACTGTCAACATGCTGATGTTTCACGCTTCTGCTAGTAACAAAATTCTTTCTGCCCTTTGTATGGATCACTGTGGCTTGTAATTAGAGCTCATGATTCTCTATCGTCATCTTTTATATTAATTATACTGGTATTAGTAGTCATGAGAGAAACAGTAATTGAGTTGGTGCTTAAGACCCTTTCTTTTTGAGGGAAAGGTAGGGAGCGTCACCTAGCAGAATTACCAAGATTCAATACTTGGAAACAAATTTCCAAGGTTAGATTGAGGTGACATACTCTATTGATTTGTGTACTGTTCTATAGCTATAAGATACTATTGTTGGTATACCTCTTGGTAACATATTATACTGAATCTACTAACTTGGTACTATATCTCACCTTTACTGTGGTGGCACCAGTAGTGTGAATAGTACCCTACTGGTCCATACTGGTATTGGTACTTAAGACTTTAAACCTTGCTCCCAAACCTCATTAGCGCTTCTGTTAGGTCCAACTAGTTTTCCTCTTTTCAGATTTTTACTTCTTATCTTAGAAACTCTAATTCTACATGTATACTTGACATTTCTATCCTTAATAGAAACAATAAGGCATCCTAAATTATTTACATGGCTTTCATTGAATAGGTTATCAAACTAACTCCTCCATCTTTCTTTGATCTTGTTCTCCTTGACCAAATCTTTTTGGTTTTCATCTTTGATGCAATCAACCTGAGTCAAGTCTTTAATTTTTCTCTCTTAGTCTCACAATCTTATAGATATCTTTTTTGCCATGCTTCATTTTGAGCTTGCGATATAACTCTTCATACTTTTTGAATCTAACCTCTCGTATCCCTTTCTTAACTTCCTTCTTTGCCATCTTATAGCTTTCATATACTTGTCTATTCCTATATTTAGTTTGTCTTCTATTGTACTCTCTTTTAGCCTTAATCCCCAACCGAGCTTTCTCATTTCATCACGAAGTTTCCTTACTGAATGACCCTTTTCCTTTTGGTTCTCCTAATATCTCTGTAGCCACTTTCTTGATATTATTAGCTCTCTCTTCCCACCTAGTATTGATTTCCTCATCTAAATCCCATTTTCTTTCCTTCAACATTCTATCGTTAGAAGCTATTTGTTTCTCTCCTTGCAAATTCCACTACCTAGTCCCAATTCCTTTTTTTTATTCATTCTCTTTCATTTCATAATACACACAACAAAAACTACCACTCTATGTTGGCTAGTTAAACTATCACTTGGTATAACTGTGCAATCTATTTGACTAATATTATACCCACTTGTAAAAGTTAGCAAATGATGAGAACCTTTCTTTTTAAAGCAAGTGTTATTTAATTCTAGGTCATTTGCTATTGCAAACTCCAATATAGTCTTTTCTTCCTTATTTCTATCCCCAAAATCATAACGTCCATGCACCCTTTCAAAACCTACATTATATTTTCTCATATACCTATTCATATGCTTTTCCTTAAATATTTCTTCTCTACTAAAAATGTCTTGAAGTCTATCTATGTCCACCCAAAAGCATTGGTTTGTAGCATCATCCGATCCTACTTAAAGGAGCATAACCACGATGATATTAATAGACTCTTGTCCCAACACTAATTTTATCAAGATTATTCTATCTCCTACTCTCTTAATATCTAAACTCTTATTTGCAAAATTTCTACTGTATTTTTATTCCTATCTTTCCTAGTATGAACCCATCTTATTAGCTTCCTTTGCATTTTCTGTGATTCACTTAGTCTCTTGGAGGCAACCTATGTAAATTCTCCTCCTAATTATTGTATTTATTAGTTCCATCAAATCCCCTGTCAACTATCCTATATTTCAAGTTACTAATCGTATCATACTTTCTTGGACTAACTTCTTTACCTACATCTATCCATTAAAGTGTTCATACTTTTGCCTACTTCCTATTACATTTGGGCGCTAAGATGGCATGTCGCTCTTGAGGAATGCCCTAGTTAATCCTTGCTCACTTTCTACTTTACCCGGCATTCAATGTAGTGTGTCGCTAGTAGGGGACGCCCCAATGGTTTTCTTAGTTGGATTCATATTCATAGGATATGACCATGGTTCACCGTACCGATATATATTGCCCCGTACCAAAAGTACCGACACTTTACCAGCATGGTACTGGTACTAAGACGGCGAATCTTTAGTATGACTGTAGTTATATGCTGGCCGTCAACCTACTATAATTCTCCTTTATCTGGTTTTGAGAATGGCTATGTACAGAACATAGGCGAAGTTTCTTAATTTTATAGCTCTTATGTTTCTTAGTTTGATATTGCTGTATCATATTTCATTGTTTGTTATAAGAAGTATAAATCAATGTCTAGAACTGCAGTCTGCAGCAGATCAGGAAATAGGCTGTTAGATATATTATATATTCATATATCTTCTGTTTTTTGAACCTTCTGCCAATTGTTGCAAATGAACATACTTATTCTTATAGTGTCAACTTAATCTTCTATTTATTCTTCATTTTCATTTTTCATGCATGTATTGTCTATCATTTGATAAAGTTATCTTTCTTTATATTTTCTATCATTTATTTATTATTTTCTTATTCAGAGTCTAGAAAAAACTGATAGCGCAAAACTGAAGGTTTTCTTGAAAAGTTATCATGTTACTCCAATACTTGAGCACTGTAAGGTAACATTTTAAGTTTAAGTGCTGTTCCTTTTGGTATCTCACAGTGTTCTCCGTTTTAGATCTGCAATTTTTGACTAGATATGTTACTTTGGATTACATAATTATAAGATCATGTGATGCCATTGATTGATCTTATTATGGCCTACAAAGTAAGTGCATTATCATTTTCCTAGATTGTTGTTCTGGTTACTTGCTGCAGTGTCCAGAAATCACATATTGACTCCTTTTCTAATAGCATACCTCCTTGGCTTTATGGTTATTTCCTGGTTAACTTTCCACGTAAGCAATCAAAACCAAAATGCCATAGTTTTGCTAGAAGCAGTCCAAAATAGGGGCCATTTTCGGAGTTTTCACCCAAACTAGCTTATAACCCAACTTAAGTGTATGTTTGAATTCTGTATGCTAATCTTTTGCAATTGCTTTGATTCTTTAAATGACACGAATAATTTTCTCTGTATTAAACTGGGCTTGTTATTTGAGCAGACTGTAAAAGCATTGCAATGTTAGATTATAGAGAGATTTAGAGGAAAGCAAGCCTTTTGACATAAAGTCTGTCTGTGCTATAACTCATATCTCATTAGTGTTTAAATTACTTTGTTAGATTGCTCTATTTGTTTGATATTTATTTTGATAATAAATTGATGATTTCAACATGATAATAAATGTTTTGGTGCCCCCCCCCCCCCCCCCCCCCCCCCCCCCTAAAAAAAAAAAAAAAGAGGTTTCTTTTCTGATTTTTTTATTATTTTTAAACTCAAGCTGCTTAAATGAATGTTGAATCATTGAAGCTGCTGAGACTGAAATTCGTTTGCTGCAGTTGAAATCAAAATTGGAGCCAAGTTTTCAAAGCTTGGATTGTAGAGTGATGGCCTGGCCTATTACTGTGTGAGACTTGGCCTAGCTGTTTTTACATGACTTTTTCAAAGCTTATATATGTTTATGGTGTCCATAATAGTCAGGGAGAATCTGGTTGAGATAATTCATTCAGAAAGTAACAGAAAAAATTGCTAGATTATTCGATTTATCCCGTGAAGTTGTCCCGCTAAAATTTGTTGGTAGTCTATCTTAACCTTCTGTAGTTGGTGCATAACCTTGTATTCAAGGACTCAGGTGCTGGTCTGTATGGCTCCATTCAGTATGGATATCAGGCATGGTAGAACCATTTGTAACTTTGTATCGTGCTTATTGATTTGTACCACCAGTGCCAATTTAGAGTAACCTACTCTTTTTTTAGGTTTGGAAGAATATTTAATAACAGGTCCCTTAGCATGTGACCTACACAACATGATGAGAACTCATTAGCTGAATAAAATGTCCTGTAGAAGTGCTGTAATTTGCAAAGTATATTATCTCTTACAAATGTATTATACGTGCTCTTTTTTTATCATCAAGTATTTCTCTCTCCTTTTTTTTCTTTTTCTACTTTCCTTAATTGTGTGATTTCTCATTTTTTTAAACTAATGCAAATACTGGAATGCTTTGCTTGCTATTTAGAATACTCAGATCATGATTGATGAGGCATTTGGTACCTCATAAATTGAAAGCCTGTTGATTTTTGTTGAATACTATGTTTAACATGTATTATATACATACATACATAGCTTTTGTTTGTGCCATTTAGAATACTCAGTCATGGTTGATGAGGCATTTGGTACCTCATAAATTGAAGGCCTGCTGTTTGTTAAATACTCTGTTTAACATGTATTATATCTATACATACATACATGCATGTATGTATGTATAGATATAATACATGTTAAACAGAGTATTTAACAAGTGCTAAATATATATAAAGTCCTTCCTTCTTCAATTATTTACTCAAAGTAAATCTTACTGCTGAACTACTAGAATCTAAGTAGCAAGTGTTGGAATGAATCAACTATTCTCATTGACGAATGTAGCATCGTGTATATAATTTCTTTGAGAAGAAGATGAGCAAGGACCATTGGAATTCAGTGAGATCATGAATTGTGGTTAAGGTGGGTCACTGGTATGAGTGGTGTTATTATGAAGGTGATGAAAGTTTCAATCTGCTTCTATAGTATCCTTTCTTGGTGTTGAGATTTTGTTTTCCATTTTCTTTAAAATTTCAGAGAAAAGATAGGCGTACATTCTGGGCATAACCTCATTTTATGTTGGTCAAATTTCTGGAGATGTTTGGAATGGAGTTGGTGACAACTTTTCTTAGTGTAGATACAAAAAACTCTGTGATTTAGTTTTGTCTTAGCTTTTGATTGTGGAAATCATTATAACCATGAGAAAGTACTTAGGCTTTTTCATGATTGTTAACATGGAATATCACAAGTTTTGAGTAAGCAGCACATTTGGGCTTCTTAGTTTTTCTCCTTCCCTTAAACCTTCTATTTTCTCAACCAAAACAATAACATTTTGCTAAGAGAGGGCATAATTTCTTTTAGACCAAGCTTGAAGAGTATGGTTGTAGGGTTGCATGACTAGTATAGATTAGACAGATTGGTGGGCAGGGTGGCAGTTGCTCCCATCATGGGTATTTTAATCTTATGAGATCTTGTTGTCTTGAAATTTGTATCAATTTCTTGGTCTACTACTTGAACTTTGTGATTTAAATTAAAGCTTTTCATACTAGGTTTCTTTTCAATAGTCTATTGGATGTAGGATACAAGTGAGGAGTTCATATTTTTAAGGTGCCCAAAGATAACTGGCAAGTAGTGACCTTCTATTTGTGTACTTGGAGTTATGATGCAAGGATTTCTGAACCATTCAGGGTCTGTTTGGGTAATCTAGTAGGATTGGGCTGAATTGTCTTCTGGATTCATGGATTGAACTGCCTATTTGAGCATGGATCATATAAACCCAACACCTCCCAGCTCGAATCCTGTGGGAAGAGAAAAAGGATCTCCTTGGGTCTTTTTTTTTCTTCTTTCAGACCAACAGCCCCACAGGCTGGGATTTAGGTTGGGACGTGAACAGGCCCTTAGAAGATGCAAACTGAGCGGCCAATAGGCTTAATTCCTGCAGGATGTTGCTGCAAGAGCATCGAAACAGGCCGTCGATGATTGTGTTAACGATCTCACTGTATTAGGTGCACTAGTCTGAGGTTTGTCTTATTCACTTTTCACATAGAATCTTTTCAAATCTAGTAGAATTTTTGGGGTCACTCTCTGGTTGCATGAGGTTTAATTGTGGTTATAATTTTTTTTTTTGAGGAAATAATTTAGGTTTTAGTATTCATGGTAAGTCCTTCTCATTCCTGAAGTTGCTTTTCACAAGAATTCAGCACCTGTTAAAAAAGGGTGGATGTTAAGCTGAAAGATGGTCTTTATATGATCTCATTTCTGACTGATTATACATGATTTTTTAAATATAATGAGAGAAAACTCGTTGCACAATGTTGCAACACCTTGATGGGGTGCAAAAATTACCTTATCCAATATTAGAAACTCACTCATGTATTCCAGAACCAATCACTTCTAATCAGATGGTAGTGAACTCACACCTGATTATTATACCAGGAGCAATCCCTATCAGGTGCTTGTTCAACTTAGCATCCAGCTATCTATTGTTGATTCTTTGTGAGCCATTCCATCCATGATGAGGGTAGTGTAGATTGGTTTGGTAGTTTCTGGTGTTTATTACAATCTTTCAAGTGCTGGACATTTTAGCAGAATGGTTGCAAGGGAAACTAAGAAGGTTGATTCACAAACAAGGTTAGTATAAGGGGGAATGTTTTGTGTCTCTGTAGAACAAAATATAATTATGCTTAACAAATTCTGGAGTTGGAGAGAAAATTGCACATATCCTTTTAAAATGTTTGATGCATGAGAATTTTCTGTGGGGAAACGGTTGAAGATTGCTTAGCTGAAAGAGGAAGGATATGCAAAATGCTTCCATCTAATGTCATTGTTGAACAAATGTGATGAGGATCAAGATTTTAGAACATTTCAGTACCTTGTTTATTTAGAATGCTTATTGTAGATCTGCTATTTTTCATCAATTCATTCCGATCATTGAGTTAGATCTTGAAGGGGTGGAGTTGATATTTTGTTTGATATTGATAAGGCCTAAGATGGAGACTCTTTTTTTTCTTCACTTTTCTAAGTCAAACATTTTGGATTTGCATTATGGGTGATGCTATCAAGTCTCTGCTGAGATCTGTAATGGTGTGTTGGTTACGAGGAGGTTTAATATGAATTTGATCACTTTAATCTTTATAAAAAAATCAAGTGTTTCTCTAGGGGATTTTTGTTGAACTTATTGTCTAAACAGCACTTACAACTTGATGACCAAAATTCTTGCTTGCAGGCTCGGTACAGTCTAGATCCAGCTTGCATTTAATTGTTCTCAGAGACTCTTCTTGATGTCTTCCTCTTGGCCCACAGATGTAGGACAGTCTACAGTAGGAGTCTATAGGGTCTAGGAAAGCAAGGCCGAAACCTATAGGCTGCTGTAAAATTCAAAATCAGTCCTGAGTTTTGCTTAAAATTGAACTATGAAAGGTGGAGTTTCAACACAAAATTGGTAATGGGCGAAGTAATGAATCTAGAGAATATGAAACTGGGCTCAATGGGGGAACAAGACAGTTTGGAGGTGCTTAGCAGTAGAGTTAGTGCCTTGCTGTCTATCGGAAATCAGATCTGGTTTTCATAGCAATGAACTAGCAAAGTTTTCTATAGAAAGAAGATTGATTATATAGGATGTACCGATGTAGCCTAAGGATTTGGAAACTAGGGTTTAAGTGATGAGCTAAGATCTAAAATAAAGAAATAAAAGGTTTGAGAGGGGCTGTTAAACAATCGATCTATGCAGTAAAATTTATGACTAGTTGATGGACTGGCTATTTAGGTATCAAGAACAACAATTTGGGATCAATAGAGAATAAGAAAAAAAGGAAATAGACGTAAAGAAAAAAGAACTAAAAGAAAATACAGATTGTCATGAAAAGAACAAATGGAAAAAATGGATGATATCGGACTTACTCCAGGACCTTGGAATCACACCTAGGGTTGCAAGCCTCATGATTGTTCTGCAGCATCAGATAATAGGTGAAAAAGAAAACTCTGAAATTTCATTTCATATTCTGCATCAAAACTTGATTAACTCCCATATTTAAAGTAAAAGAAAACCGAAAGTACTTTTCAACTCACTAAAATACCCCTCATGATACGTGGTTACTGTAGCATAAACAGTAACATGTGCAGTGCCTTTCTAGTAACGTTCTGATAAATGAAATCTGAGACCTTTTGATCTCAGCTCTTGATGTAAATTAACCCACAGAAAACTAAGAATAAACAGAAATAAATTAAAAAAAATATAGGAAATTGATAAGTAAACTAATTCTAATAAAAATTCTTAAGTTGCTGCACTATGATGCATTATGGCGCAATCTTAGCGGGAAATGGAAAAAGGATGATTTGATCGATGAGAGGTTGTCTTTCAAACATCAACACGCAAATAGAAGAAAACCGGATTGAAAAATCTTTCACTTGGTGAATGAAATTCTAGCGAAAAGAGTTGTGTTAATATCTCAAAGGCTGCTCTTGCAATGTATTATGCGCATATTTATAGTACATGATACCCTAACACTAATTCGAGCACTAAACCCAATACAAAATCATACTTGAAGTAGGACTCGACAATAAGAAAACATACTATAATTATTCTGTTACAAATATGGAGACCTAGCTAAAATTTGATAATGTCTCTAATGAAAAATTTATAAGAATTTTTATAATGTACTGCAGTTTTCACCTGCGAATCCACTGCCTCCTTTGACGCTTGGCATGGTTTAGTTGGTTATAGTACTTGTTGGTTGCACCTTGTGTTGCATCACTACATCATCCACCAGAGTAGAAAAACTGAGCTTGATATGTAATTTAATTTTTAAAAGTTTTATGATCATCACACGTGGTCATCTTTGTTACACATGGCGGAAAATTGAGCTTCCATTTTTTAGGCATTCTAAGGCATATGTTTGTTTTTGAATAGTAAAATCACCTGGTTTTGTTAAAGGGATATCCTTGGCTTATTTTTGTTATCTTTTCTTGTCATTAAAATGGTTTTGTCTGGGATGTCATAAAGTGCTTAAGATTTTGGTCTTATGAAAAGATTTTGATCAATAGGAAAAGTCCAATTATTACTTGCAATACTGTAGGCAATGCTCTGGTGCTTCATTTTACTAAAATGTTTCAGTGTAAATCTCTTAGTAATCCTCACCTGGTTCTGAATTCTAATAGTCATCAGGTAATTTTTTAACTCTTCATCTGGGTTATTGTGAATTTCTAAAATTTCAATTGAAGGTTCAGATTTGGGACGATTTTTGCCTTTGTTATAATCTCCTCTTGTTCATTAAGCTTTTAGTATCAGATTACTGTTTCATCTAGAATATGGAATAGATTTGCTGTTTCGTATTCACTTGTTACTTCTACTTTTACCTTTATTTCTTGCAGATAGGGTCCACCAGAAAGTTGGTAGCTGTGACTTATGGCCAGAGATGTGGAAAAGAAAATCTTGATATCTTAGAAAATTTGGTAATGCTTTGCTAGCTGAGGAAACCTTAGACCATAGTTTTTCTAATACATGTAGAGTAAATATAACTGTACATCTATACAGCTTATAATGTATTCATTAGAGCTCGCATGAATCTTTCTTATACAATTATACTACATAATTATGATAGAGGAATACTTGCATAGCTAGAGAATTAGTCTACAAATGATTATCATCTACCATGGTAGCCTCTGTAAGGTTCTGTCTCTTTGGCATCTTCCTTAAAATGACAGTTTTATGAATGCTTGAATTTTATAATGGTGAAAAGGATTCTTGCTTCTTGCATGTGGTCAATACAGAACTTGAATGTCGAGAATCAGTAGTTACCAAAAAAAATGTCGAGAATCAGTGATATTTATGATGAACACGCCATTGGCCACTTTTTCTATATTTTTGGAGTATTCTACCTGTTGTCCTCTGTAATTGATGCAATGAAGGATATGGTTTGCTTCTACGACATACTGTTATTCATCATTATCAATGTGACAAGATACTAATGGTTACGATAAAGTTTTCTTTATGATGTGTATTTTTATTGAATGTCTAGAGCAAGGAAATATAATTGAAGCAATGAAGGATATGGTTTGCTTCGACAACATACTGTTATTCATCATTATCAATGTGAAGATAAAGTTTTCTTTATGATGTGTATTTTTATTGAATGTCTAGAGCAAGGAATCATGTTTCGATAGTACTGGAATGTCCCGCTAATATATGGGTTCCCACACAATAGTCCAAATAAAGTTGGTCCTGATTGGATGACGTAGGCCTGATATTGATTATCTGAGCCATTGGATGTGATCTACTATCTCTAAATTGCTTATCCAAAAAAATATGTGATTGAGATCCTTAACTACTGGATCCATATGCTATGCATAGGCTAGGGATCACCAAATCACTTGACAGTAAGCCGTTAAGAGATGGTAAATTACATCCAATGGCTCGGATCATCAATACCTGGCCCTCGATTGTCTGGTTAGGACCAACCTTATTTTGGCTGTTGTGTGGGTGCCTCCATATTAGCTGATATATATATATATATCGGACACTTTTCAGACAGAAGTCGTCATTTTTATGTTTAGAGGTCGTTCTGCAAGGGGAGCTCGCTCGATTCGATCGGGGAGAAAGCACACACGCCAAAAGCGAAGGCAGCTCTCTGGGTCCCTACCGACGCTGGGGTGCGAAAGCATGGGGAGCGAATAGGATTAGATACCCTGGTAGTCCATGCCGTAAACCCGGTGCTTGGATCTTACCCGGTGTAAATATACTTCTTTCTATTCCCTTGTCAGCTTATATATATATATATATATATATATATATATATATATATATATATATATATATATATATATATATATGCGCGCATGTACGTACATATGTATTTATATGTATATGTGTATATCTGTATGTGTATGTAGGGATACATTTACTTGTTTGTGGTCTTTGAGGTGTTATAAATGATCTTTACAGGAAGTTAGCCTAACCATAGGAAGCCATAGCATGGATGGTATAAAGGAAGTCAGACCATCTTGGTGTTGCTAATATATTTCCACTAATGTTGGCAAAGGTGGCCGTGCATCATGTCTTTTGTGTAACTTAGAGTGCCATCTTGTTGGTGAAGTATTTTCCTTGAGAATTTCATTTGACAAGGTGACCCACCTGCTGTGCGCTTCATGGTGAATACTTGCTATTAATGTTTGCACGTGTTACATGCTCCATATTTGTCTTGGTTGATCATGTTATTATTATTATCATCATTATATTGCTTATTACCCATAATTTCTGTTTCTATTACTTTGTTGGTTTTTGCCTTCTCAAAAGTTGTTTCATGAGTCTCAAACAAGGTCCGTCGTACCGGTACCGGTCGGCGTACCGGTGGCGGCCCGGACCGGTACGAAACCGGTCCCGTACCGGTGGCATACCGGTCCGTACCGGTGGCGTACTGGTGGCGTACCGGTCCGAACCGGTCCCGTACCGGTTCTTCAACAATAAATTACCGGTACCGGTCCCAGGCCGGACCGGTATGTACCGGCCCGTACCGGCCGGTACGGACCGGTACGGCAGACCATGGTCTCAAAGTTATGTGACTACCTGAAAATACTTGAAGCACGCATCATTGTGCCCTAGTTTTATTACATAGAGCTTCGTCTCTCACTGATTTAATTATTGATTTTATCCTTGTTTTGAACAGTTAGTTGGAATATCAGTGAAATTGCCATCAATTTCCAAAATTAACAAAAAAATGATAAAGATAACTCTAGAATAAAGGATATTGACATGACTTTCAAAATATAAATGCAATCACATTCATGGTACTGGTTTTATGCAGGTTGCCTTTCAGTTTTTGCATAATAGATGCATGACCACATACCAAAGAAGTAACAGTTATTCTCCTTTTTACCTAGTGAAACATTATAAAGTGGGATTGACATTACATTATTTTTCTTATGATCAGGTCCAACTGCGGCACAAATGTGCTCGGTTGCTTGGCTACTCTAACTATGCAGATTTTGCTATCGAACCTAGAATGGCAAGGACATCATCGAAGGTTTCTTCTGTATATGGTTCTCTAGCTATTTGATTGCTTTCTTCAATCAACCTCTGATTTTAAGTTAAAATAGGTTATATTAGCATGTTTTCTTTACTATAGTTTCCTAAAAAAGTTTTGTGGCTATAATTTGATGCATTTCCTGGAGTTAGTATAGCTTATAAAGTTAACTATTCAATGGAATACTGATTGAGATGGGATTGTCATTTGCAGTTAGGACATGGCAATCTTGGTAAGTAGGGAGATTCCATCTTTATAGATGTCTGAAACTAGATGCATGTATCTGTGAAAAACTTTGTTCCAATCAAAGGATATAGTCTTCTGTTAGGAAGGAAAAATGGTGGATTCATGTGGTCAACATGAAGGGGCTTTTTGGTTGACTGTAGTTCCACTTGCATGCGATGGATCTTGCAGCAAGTAGAATGCTGCAGTTTTATTTGCAGATCCCTGTTTGGTCTGTCTAAAATTGCAGTTGCAGGAACTATTGTCTCCTGTTTGGATGCCTGCAACTGCAATTGACAACAACAAGAGCAGTTGCTGTTTTTGGTTGTCAAATGCCAAAAGAGGTGCTGTAACCCCGAGAATGACCTGGTATTTACCTCCTTTGGAGGCAACAAACTTCTAATAATTTTACGTTACTGCTAAAATATGGCTATATTTTTATGATATATTTCTAATTACAATATATGGTTTATTTCTATAATATTGTGTATTAACAAAGTATTATATCATTATAACATTAATACAATCATCATATGTTAGAGTTTAGAATTGTTGCAATACTACATGTTATCTTATCAATGTAATATATAATTGGGTTATTATAACATATTTGTTACTATATAATAACTCGTAAATTGTAAATATAATAGTAAAGAAAATGTGAATATTCTCTATATTAATTACAAATATTTAATAATAGAATGATGTTGCATAACAATATTATTGATATTATTTAGCTAATTGCAGTAAAAGTAATAACATGATGATATGACATAATAATAATATTCTAGTAGTATTATATTTTCACTGTAATACTACTAGAATATTATGTATAATATTGTAGCAACATTGATAATTTTGTTATATTAGGTTATATAATATTTATTTGTTATTATATAATATTGTAGTACTTTTAATGAACATGATAATCTAGAAGTCTTATCAAATATCGATATTATATATTATATATTGCATTGTGATTTGTGAATATTATATTTATTATTATATTATATTACTATTCGACACCTAAAATTGTATAGTACCGTTATAGTTGCATATATAACTACATATTCACTGTGGTTATTATATTATATACTACATTTCAAATTAAGTTTAGCTGAATCGGTATCAGGATCCATGTCGATCGGCTACCGGTTTAGTACGGGGTGTTCACCCTAGTTCAACAAACCGTTTTCAAGCCTTTGGAGATATTGAAAGAGGGGCGGGACTTGAACCAATTCGAACTTGTTCCAATCGGTGCGAACCGCTCAGTTTGCACTGGTTCTGCTCCGTTAACACCGGTTCGGCGTGGTTCAAGCTATTTTCAAAAAAAAGTGCCGAACTGTGCCAGTTCCATGTCAGTTCAGTTCGGTACGGGTTGAATTGGGCAGTTCGGCCTGGTTCGGCAGACCATGTTATAAATATGATATTATGATGTAATATTATTATACCGTATTGCTTATTTAGTATAATATATTCTTACATATTAGTGCAATAATATAATGTTTTTGCATCTAGTAATATTGGATGGCGTACTTAAAAATAGATGAGGGGTGAGGCCATGATAGCATGGTAATGCTAGTCAGGCCCAACTCCTAAGGCAAGTTCACAATCAGTGGCTATAAGCACACTAGCGACCAAATTTAGCCATGATCGAAGGACCAAAGTACCAAACATTGCAAGTCAGTTGCTGACTTGCAGGTAACCAAACATCTGCTAGTTTCTTGCAACAAGCTGACTTGTAGACTAGCCTACCTAGTTGCAGGGCACTGAGCATCCCCTAAATGAGTGCCTGACTAACAACTATGGAACTTTATCTCATTTATAATGAGTTACTAAAGAAGACTGAATAAGTTGAACTCAAGTTTTTTTTTTTTTTTTTTTGGGGGGGGGGGGGGGGGGGGGGCAATCGGTTCTGATTAATAACCTACTTTGCCCCCAATCGAAGATGATTTGCTTGATAAGTCACTACAAGGTATCCAATTTGACTCTGTTCATATCATAGGCTTTGCTAGAGGAAGAATAGCTTTGATGTAGGAGAGGCTGATACAGGACAACTTAGGGTTGGCCTGCATTGCGTAAGATGACCGTAGGAATAGGATAGCTTAGGGTTTAAAGAACAGGATAGCTTGCTGTCCAACTCCTGAGAAGAGGGCAGCGAGGTACTGATTTTAGTTTGTCAGACAAAAAGAGGTTATATAAGTGAAAGAAGGTATGAGGGTTGAGATCTAGGGCTTCTATGACTTGAAATCAATGGTCCAGATGATGTTCAAATCAAAAATAGGTGGACAGAGATGCAAAACTAGTTAACCTAGCAGCAGGTTGCACTAAAAGCATGCAAATAACGTCAATCTAGCATATGAATAATCACATAAATGGTCTAACAGTGATCGGATCAAATAATATATGTGATCGACAATATTGTATTCTTCAATTAGAGAAAGATGAATAATCTGCTGTTGTGTAGATAATAACAACAGCAAATAAATCGTAAACAAAAGAATTCAGAGGAGAGAATTAGTAAGGATGAGAGACAGATGAACAGGAAAACACAAAACAGAATAAGAAGTAATTGAGAAAGAGATCAAACAGACAAAGAAAGAAAGAACGGGGGGTAAGGGGGAAGCCCAACCTGACTCCTAGAAGCTCTTCTTTTGTTCAAAATATTTCTAAGTACATTTTTTTTGGATGCCTAAAGCGGTCCCGTAAATATGCAACCACCCAAAATTTCATAGTCATTAGACTCAGTTACATCGGCAAATAAAATCTATCAAAATCCCTTTAACTAACCAACTAACAAAAAAATAAATGACACAATAGCGATCATTGTTTATGCTATATGTGTGAATAATACCAGCCCCTTGCTATCTTCCAAATTATTCTGAAAACACCATATTCAAAACTAGAAATCAAAAGCTAATCAATCAGTGATAAATCCAGGGCCGTTGGATGAAGTTCCAGCTGTGCTTTGCTTCAGTGAGGTTCCTTGTAGTAGGGTGAGATCCTTAAAGACGTCTGTTGCTGCCCAACTTTGTGATCTCAGCCCTTTGTTGGCTTGAACAGAGATCTGATTGCTTTCATGGCTGCCTTCTGTAGCCACTGAGCTCCCTGGGCATCAATAGCTGATCTTAAATGGTTGCTGCATCACAGTCAATGGAAGAATGGAATATAGAAGGTCTGTTTTCAATAATAATGTTTTTGTAGAAAATAGGAAATGGATGACTATTATCTAGCCTGGGGTTTTGCCATTGAACAATTAAAATCAAGAGCTTGCTGGAATATTCTGGGAAAAATCTGATGTTGTATAACATAGAAAAAATCTGTGGGAAATAAAATATGCTTTTGATCAGAATGATTAGAAGAGGGACAAGTTACAACCAGAGAAAAGAGAGATGAAAGAATAGAGAACAGTTAAGTGAAGGGAAACGATAGTATCGGACTAGGCCTGCACCTCTATTGTGGAATCGCACCAAAAGAGGAAAAGAACCATCACTCATTCATATTCTGCATAAAGATCTGATTACCGTAATTCAATTCCCATATTTAAGGTACAAGAAAACCTTACTACTTTTACACTCCCTAATATACCCCTCATAATATGCCCAGTTACTGTTAGCATGAATTTATTGCATGAACAGTACTATAACAAAAATCAGGCCAATTAAGCTCTAAAATTGTTCAATCTTAGCCCTTGATTCAATATCATGCAGTAAAAACTAAAAAACAACCAATAAATGAAAAATACAATATAGTGACAACAAAATTTGAAATTAAGAGAAATCCGTAAGCCCCATTGTCCTTATATGCATCATGACATGATAGGATCTCCATCAATCTTGGCTTGCATTTTGTTTTGTAGAATGAATTCAAGGCGTGATTACGTAATACTTAGTTGTCGATTCTTAACAAGTATCAATTTTGAGGCGTTACTTTGTAATGTTCTTTTGCTGTATAGTGGGGTGAGTCATGATTGGGAAAGGTATTAAACTGGTTTTGATCTTTGAATGAAAAATTCCTTGGTGGCAGAAGATATGCCTGGCAGGTAAGTGGATTCATAGATTGATTTAAGGTGGAATGTACGTAGCCATCATCCTATTTTAGTCCGTTTTTTTGTTAAGTCCTTTAATTTGAAATGATGTTTGAAGTCCTAGTTATTTTCTTATTTTGCCAAGTCATTTAAGGTCCCAACCAAAAGTGGGTTGAGTTGGAGCTGAAAATATTGCATAAACATTCAAATTTGTCTGGATTAGCTGTTGTTTTTTATGTTTTCTACTCTATGGGACACCCAATTGAAATTGATGTCTCTCTATCTTTTTCCCTCTTTTTCTTTCTTTCCTTTATTGTTGTTTAGTGCAAAGCAGTTCATGTTACTTTCTATATTTTGTAATCTATGACATCCAGTTGCTGCATCTTTCTATATTGCGAATGAGACTTTGCAGCCATTAAAAGATTTTCTTTAAATGAGCAAATTTTATTGAAACACCGAACACCCATCTACATGTTAGTGTAGTATTATGCTTCAGATTGGTCGTACAGTATCAACCACCAATCTGCTAATCTCCACATTTTGCCATTCCATGATGTAACATTGATTTTTTCCGTTCTTTTTATTGTTAAAAGTAACTTTTAGCACGGGATATATATGCTATTGCCATTTTCTTGAATTGATGTTGACATATGTGTATTCCATGTGACATGAATACTATATTTCTCAAAATGATATCTTATAGATTTTCTGCTTGTGACAGTGATACATTTAGATGTCAATTGTGCGTATACTCCCAGTCATGTTATATAGGTGGTATCACAATATATTTTATGTCTTGTACTGATTTTATTGCTCAAACTCTGATGTGAGAATTTGGTTGCTTTTTAGTTCTGTTAATTTAGCAAAGAATAGAAATTTAATGGAAATTTCTTGTAACATTCAGGTTTTTGAATTTTTAGAGGATGTCTCTGTCAAAGTAAGCAACCTGGCAACTAGAGAGCTTAATGTACTTGGGGATTTAAAGGTTGGCATCGACTGTTCTATACTACTGCTGTTTTCTTTTTGTTCATGGAATTATAACTACACATCTTTTGGTGGCTCAGAGAAAGGAGGAAGGGGATTCTCCCTTTGGAATGGAAGATCTGCTATATTACATGAGAAGGGTGGAAGAAGAACAACTTGATCTAGACCTTGGAGAAGTTAAACAATATTTTCCTGTCAACTTAGTTCTGTCTGGCATTTTCAAGATATTTCAAGATCTGTTTGGTATTATCGTATTTCTTAAAGCAATTTTTGAACTCAAACGATTCTTGCAGGATGAAATAGGTTGATTGTGCTCTAGAAAATAGAAAATAAATTTGTTAACATTCTTGTTCTTTACATGACTATGTTTTGTAGGTTTAAAATTTGAGGAAATTAAAGATGTTGATGTCTGGCATGAAACTGTCTGCCTGTACTCTGTTCTGGATTATAGTTCTAGCGAGCTTTTGGGGTATTTTTACCTTGATATTTTTTCCAGGTTTCTTCTCTTTCTCCTGCTGCAATCTTTGCCTTTTGTTTCAATCGGCAGAATTAATCAATTGAGAGCTGAAAATTGCTATTCTTTGCTTCTTAGAGAAGGAAAATTTGCTCATACTTGTGTTCTGCCACTTCAAAATGGCTGCTTGTCTTCTAATGACACACATCAGGTAACTAGCCTTTGACATACAACAGTAATTTAAAGTATGGTGTCTCTGTAAATATTTGTTTATCTCAATCTTTAGTTATGTTTTTCAATTTCATGGAACTCTACCTTTTGGTTGATTTAGTCATGTAGGATTTATTTGCAAAAAAATATACTTTGGCAATACGTGCAATATTTGTATTTCCTCTGTCATAAGTTGGTCCTAACAAGCAAGTATTTGAAGTTGTTTTATTGGTTTGAGACTTCATTTTGTGGTTCTTCATTGAAGTGTGTGCATCACCTTTGCTTTTTGTAGCTTCATGTTGTGTCTAATTCAATTGAAGTTAAGACAACTATTTCCTGTGCAATGAAGATGGAATACTGTAACTTGATGTATTGGACATGTTTTTAAGATTGGTCTTGATTGTCATCGTGAAAGAAAATGTATGTAGATGTAGAGTTGGCTATTGCAATATGCTGTATTTCAATAGATCTTGTGCTTCATTTTAAGTGTACAATTTTGTTCTTTCTGATCAAAATTAATTATTTAGACCATTCTTTCCAATGAAGAATTGTATCATCTTATTGAATCACATTTAATTTTTTTTGTTTCCTTTTGGCTGAGTAGATTCCAGTTGTGCTATTAATATCTCAATATCCAAAACAAATAGATGGGAAACCAGTGCTGTTGAGGTTCTCCGAAGTTGTTAGTCTTTGCCATGAGTTTAGCCATGTGGTATGTTGATCTTTGTTAACGTTGCCTTTTATCTAAATGTTAAATTTTATTTACATATTTGATATATCTGTAATCATTGTTGCTGTATTTTTCAATGCTATTCTTAATTTTTGTATGGTTTGCAGTAATGCCTTTATCAATTTATTGGCCATTTTCCAGATATGCATGCCATCATTGAGCTTTATTGTCCATCTCGAATTAATACCTAATGTGTATGCCATTTTATCTATTTCCAAAAAAGATGCTAGATGTCATCAGAAAAAGTTCATGAAGAGAAGCTGGAATAATGACGTTTCTTTGAACGTACTATTTTTGAAACTAGGATGTAATAATGAATTACTTTAAATGTGTAATCCTCATGGATTTGTATCTATTGGTCTTAGCCAGTTCCTTTTGGCTTTTGTTATTTTAATCCTTTTTGTGAAATGAATTGTGATGCATTTATGAAATTGCGTGTCTAAATCTATAACTTCTCCCTCTACCATTTTTTGAGCAGTCACTTGTTTGCTCTTTAGAGTATAGAGAAATGATTTAGACTTGTTATACTAGTCTTTGCAACAATTTAAAACTTATTGATGGAAGCAATAGTTTCTTGTGTAACTACTTAATAGCTCATTTAAAGTCTAGATGGACGTATAAGCCATTGGCATCCATATAAAAACTATAATGTTGAACTTAAAAAGAATTCCATGAAATTGAGTGTTCTTGATGGCTTGCTATACTGATCCATACTAACCAATATGGGTCCTACCATACTGTCCTGTATGGGCATATACCGTACCATATTGGTAGGGTACCGAGACTCGGTATGCTCCTGTATTTAGTATTGGTACCAAGTTATGTATAGTATTGATTCTCAGTACAAGATGTATCAGTTGGGTACCGGTAAATGTTCTGGTGTCGATACTGCAAACATTGGTTTTCTCTATATATAGCTATGCTTATCATTTTTAGTAAACAAATATTGCATGACGTGACTCACCAATACTATCGTTAAGTGGCAGGTGAACCAAACCAACAACAAATAAGTTGTCTCAAGCAAGATGGTGGTGTTTGTTTAGCATTTTGATAAGCTTTTGTGAACTTACTAGTTGATAAAAACTCGTAAGTGATAAATTTTTTTAATAATGTTGCAACTTCACTCAACATTTGTGGAGCAAGCTTTTGGCCAACTTTAACTTTTAAAGCCTTCTTGAGACTTTCCAATCACTTCGGACTTGATGGAGATCTTCCAACATCCCTAATAACATCTAAGGGGCATCTTTGACCAATTATGTGCTACTTTCCTTTGGACTTGCTCGAAAGAGAGAAATGCAAGATTTTTTCCTGAACAAGACTACTTTAGACAAGGGAATTATATGCATTAGCCTAACTCTTTTCGAGGACTGGTCAATGTTGTGTAGGGAAAAGCTGCTTCTGCGTTTCTTTAAAGTTTTGATGTATTTTCTCTTCTTTTGTATTAGACAAAATCTAATCCTCGTCTTCTTTCTTCCATATTCCATGTGTAATTCTCTCTTCCTTTGAAAAAGTATAGGTGGCTTTGCCTCCATTTTCCTTGAAAAAATAAAAGCATTGTGTGCATGGCATACTAAGGCATGGCACCTCTACTGTGTTAGTGCATTCCTGTGATTGGTGTAAATGGAAGGTTGTATACATTATTTTATTACATATTTTAGACATTTATATGCAAAATTGAGGAATTTATTTGCAATAGCTACTTTTGATAATGGAGATTTACCTCAAGAAGTTGATTTGTGGTTCCATTTTGTCAAAAAACTAGTTCAGTGCCTGGAAGATATTGATGGCTTATCAGATCAAAAATGGTGTGATGGAAGAAAAATTTGATTCTGATTTTCAGTTTCTTCCAGGGAATATTGTGAGGGACGCTCATAGGCATGTGTTCCTTGGGGAGGTCTTTGGTACTTGTTTGAACGTAAGGTATTCTCTTAATAATCTAGTCACATAGTAGTTACTTAGTATGGTGATCCTTCTTACTATTGGAGCTGGATCAAAATTTAACACCTACATAATCTTCATACTTAATAAACCGAGACAAAATTTAATTGGGTATTTATATGGAAATGAAAAATAAATTCTCGTTGGGTATTATAACCGTTGTGACCGCTAATAATTAAACTATACCTCCATCTGAATTAAGTTATGTTGGGTGTGGAGCATCAACTAACACGAGTAATGTTGATAGATTTAAACAGGTCAGATTTCATGATCATATTCTAACAAACGATATCCGAAGGGATCTAAAGACATTAGCAACAGTCAACGTTTATTTTCCCTCTATTTTTCCCTTTCATTGGACTTGAAAATGATTACCTACATGTTATCAAAATTTTGGCAGCTGCAATGTATGATCATCTTCTGTTGAGGTTGTTACATTTGTCTGAGGCACCACATTAATCCCTCATTCTTGTAATACTTATCCATGACATTTAGCTGAGTCATGGAAGAATTAAATGAATAGGTCATACTAGATGACCGGCACTGTGTAAAAATACTTAACAAAAAAGAAGTACATTCCATGCTAATTCTTAATTTATATTTCTATGATAATATTGAACTTGATCATTCTACTTTCTTTCAAGTATTCTTTTCTCTATGCTGGAACCTTATTCCTCTTGATATCCAATAGCTACAAGTAGGATGAAGCATGCATTGCATAATGAACTATACTGAAAAATTCTAGCTGAAGATGTCAGTTGGGGGAATGACCACTACTTTCGGTTTTTGAGCTAGTAATACTCCACATAAGATGGATCATTTTCATTGTTTCCCTAAGCTTATTTGTCATCTTAATGCTAGACCAGAATCAAGGGGACAGGTTGTTACAGCCACTTTGACATTATGTATGCGACAAAAGAAGGTGAGATGTCTAAGTGCTTTTGCTTTTGAATCAGCATGATTATTTGTTTAGTGCATGGTTGCTAAACACATTGCTCTTGTTGCTGAGTCGGCCTTAGTATTCTCTACAGCAGTTATGTTTTATATCAGTGGTACCTTTCTAAATTAGCTGTTGTGGATGCTTGTCTTTCGCATAAATTTAACTTCTAGAGTCTTCATCATTTGAAATGGTGTTATAGCAAAAGATCTGCAGTTAGAATTTTAAATTCTGTTGTTAATATTCATGGCTGATGTATCTGTTGTGCATCTAAGCATTTGCTTTCTATATTGACCTTCTAAACTTAGGTATTGCATGAGCCTTGAATCGAGAAGCATGTGAATATTCAGATTTCAGTGTATCACACTTTGTATATCAATTATATATTGTTTCCAATTGTTGATTTTGATTGCTGCCTTGTTTATGTTGTTTGACTTACAATTAATGGCACATATACCATGACAATTTCTCAGGTCCATCATATATGCAGTCGAGCGACTTTTTCTAGGTTTTCTGCACTACGGGTCGAAGATGACTTTGTTGAAATTCCTGCTCATGTTCTTGAGAACTGGTAATTTTTGTTGGTGCCAATATTCTTTATATTGGTTCAATTGAATGTACTTCATGCTTAAAAAAGATTTTTCTCATAGGTGTTATGAGAGCATCTCCCTGAAAATGATGTCTGGTTTCCATCAGGTGACACATTTTACCCTTTCTTTTTCTTGAAATCCATAAATTTTGGCCTTTCATTTAATGTTTCATGCTCCTATTAAATGGTTGTACAAAAACTATCATTCCTTTGTAATTTCTATTGATCTGCTACTGGCATTTACACTCTTGACAATATAATGGACACAACACTCAAAATCCTTGGAATGACTTCAAGTTGAAGCGCATATTGATTAGTCTGATGTCCATATATTTTTCCTAATCATGGAAATATCAAGTTTATCATTTTCCACTTTTTTAGTTTTTAAACGAGATCGATAGGCCAATAAGGATTCACAAGTTGACCCCAAATAACTGGAACAGGGGATTTTTTTTAATTCATGGTTTGTTGACTTCAGTTTTAGCATAGTCAATGCATTTTTTTCTTTTTCTAGGGAAATATTGGAAAGTTACAAAGAAAATCTACCAATTTTATCTAGATTTTCAAATACTGTTTTGGGCTATCTTAATTTTTCATAGGCCAATCTTTCCTACTATTTTACCATAATTTTGCCTGAAACTAGAATTTAAATCCTTTTAAGTTGATTTGATGTCGAGATTAAATTACAATGGTTTCATGTGCAGTTTCTATATTAATGTCTACCTAAAATGTTCATTGTCTTCTAATTGATGTATTATTCCTTCCATCTTCCAAGATTTTTTCTCAGAGGTAACAAACGGTTGTAGAAATCTTATAATCATGGCCATGAGAATGCGTGTGGTGGGTGAGGATGATAATGAAATCCATGGAAGGTTAGACATCTAGTTGCTTATTAAGAATGGGAGTAGGATATTGATGAAGAAGAAAAACATTTATCGGTATCTGTAGTATATAGCCTCTAATGAATATTCCTCGATCCTTTCAAAATTCAGAATTTAGCATTCAGACTTTTGTCTACCATTTTGCCCTTCTGCTTTTCCTTAAATCCTACATGAGTCCATCCAACCAGGCACAATTGGCGCGAACTTGAGATTTGGGAAAGAATAAAAAACAACCATGCGATTCACATCTGCTGCCGGGCAAATGCATGTTCCCTATCCGGACTTGTGTGCATGGTATAGCTTCAGATTCATTTGCAATGATGGCCGTGCTCAAAGTGTGTGATCTCTTACAGGTGCTTAAAGTGTAAACTAAAGAGTGTGATCTCTTACAGGTGCTTAAAGTGTAAACTAAGATTCCGATTAGAGTTGGTGTGAATGATGAAGATGCATTCACTTGTCCACTTCCTTTCGCTCCTCTTTCCCTTTCTTGTTTGTCTGCTCTCTCTCTGATTTCTGGAAGCTGACTCTGTTTTCTCTAATAGTTCTTGCATATTCATCTTTCTATAGCTGCTATTGAATATGCATAGATTTGTTTAGTCTTTTGGTTTGAGAGACGTCATGCTGGGTGTGGGTAGAGTAGGGTTGTTGCCTCTTCCTGAGAGCTGGTGGATTAGGGTTGGGGCCTGTGCCTCTCCCTCCATGGCATGGAGCTGGTGGCTATGTTTTGTGTAGGGGGCTAGGGTGTGCATGAGTGCATGCTGCCCTTGGGCAGGCACTGAGGTTGATTGGGTTGTGCACTATGGATGGTCATGGTGATGAGTTCTTCTTTTGGTCCTTTAGCCCATCTGGTCTGTCGATATTTTCGGCATTTGGGCGGGGCGGTCCATGCATTGTGGTGGAGCACGCCTGCCACTATGTTAGAATTGGTATGTGGCTTACTTGCTGCCTGTTTGATGGAATGCTTTTGTTATTTTTTGCTTTTTCCATTTTCCTTTTTTTTTTTTTGCCGACAATGTCATGAGTGTTGGGCATTGCCGCTAGTCTAGCTGTGGTTGATGCTAGTTGTTTTTACCGATAGCTGAGGTATAGGAGTTGGTGTCTTGGAAGATGTGCTGTGTTCTAGGCATGTGATGGTTGAGCGGCTTCTTGGGTGCTCCCATTGCCATCCTTCTGGCCTTGGTTCTGGGATGGTGCTGAGATTTATGATGAGACTGCTATGCGTTTTCCATTTTGGGTTTTGGTTGTCCCATTGCTTGCTTGGTAAAATTCTTTTGGGGTACTGCTGGTTTTCAGTTGGTTTCTTTCTTCCTTTGGTTCCCCCACTTGTCTTTTCTCTTTTCATTTGGGGGGGTGGGGGATTTGGGGGGGGGGGGTGATAATGCTGTCATGTTGGATGCTGAGGTTTCAAGTTGTGGTGGTGAGGCCTGTTTTGGGTGGTTCACTCTGCCTGTTAGGTGTTCAATCAGATGTTTTGAATAGTTTTCTTTTTTTATTTCTTTTTTTCCTTTTTTGGCCAGTGATATTGTTACTCGGATCTACTGTTGCCCTTCGTGGTTTTTGTTGTCATTCATTTCGTTTGATGTAGGGGTTTGGAGTTTTATCCTATTTCATCTGCCTGGTTTTCTTTTTCTAGTATTACATAGATAAGCATAAATAACCTGAATCCTTGCTTTTACTGCCGGAAAAAACTTTGATACGAAAATAGTAAGTACAGCTTAGTCCTTCTATTTGTTTAGTATTAATTTCAAACTTTCTTTTTAACCATAAGCAAGCCTCTTACACCAATCTATAGTGTTAATTCTTAAGAAGATCCCATCTTTCACGAATGCGTTCAAATAGAAGTCCACACTGAGTTAAAGGGCTTGGTAAGGTAAGTTTATTCACCACAAATAGACAGACAGTGAAATTCATACAACAAAATCGGTACAATCTTGTATAGGTTTAGTCATGTATTTGTTTTTCCTTTCCGGAAGAAAATTTAGTGTAATTCTTTAGGTTACGAGTGTATGGCTAATCTCATATTATTTCATGGTAGCAGGAACCTTATTCGTTTGTTACTTAGACCATGTTTGGGGGAGCTGTTGGCAGTAGAGTTGTTGGAAGTAGAGCTGTTGGAAGTAGAGCTGTCTGAAGTAGAGCTGTTATAAAAAGTTGTTTGCTGTTTGGTAACTACATTCGTAAAGTGCTGTGGTACTTTGTTTTGTGTTTGGTAAATAAACTGAGAAAGTACTTTTATATGACAAAATTATCATAAAGGACATTGCATAGTATTATACAACATAACATAATAAAACATAACATAAATTAATACATAAATATACGATATAATATAATATTATTGTAATATAAAATAATATTATGTTAATATAGCATAATAGTAATATAATTATTAGAGTAAATTAATATTTGGTAATATAACATAATATTAAATTATTTAACATAACATATTAATGTATTATGATATAATGTAATATATATTATATTTATAGTATAATACAATAATAAAAGTATAAAATATTATAATTATTAGTATAAATTAATTTCTCATAATATAACATAATATTAAATTATTTAAAATAACATATTAATGTTATAATGTAATGTAGTATAATACAATATTTATAGTATAATACAATAATAAAGGTATAAAATATCATAATTATTATTATAAATTAATTTTCCATAATATAACATAATATTAAATTATTTAAAATAACATATTAATGTATTATAATGTAATATAGTATGATATTTATAGTATAATATAATAATAAAGGTATAAAATATTATAATTATTAGTATAAATTAATTTTTCATAATATAACATAATATTAAATTATTTAACATAACATATTAATGTATTATGATATAATATAATATGATATTATATTTATAGTATAATACAAAAATAAAGGTATACAATATTATAATTATTAGTATAAATAGTTTTCCATAATAATTTTTCGTAATTTTTCATAAAATAATTTTCCGCGGTCCAGGGGCTCTTCTTCGTGGTCCACGCTCGAGGAGGACCTCAGCGTGGGCCGCGAGGTTGATGATAAAAAAAAAAACAATAGATTGATTTTGGAAGGTATGGAAAAGGATTAAAATTTTTTTCTTCTAAAATGTGGTTCAAGAGATGCATACAAAAATTGAAAAGAAAAATACCTTTTCTTACGGAAAGGAGTCTGACGGCTTGGGTTCTTGGCTCCAGCAGATTTTTAGGTTTATAAAGAGATAAACTATGTAATTATGTTATTTTAATATGGGCATTTTTGTCAAAAATACAGCTTTCCGAAAAAGCTGAAACAGCTTCCTCCCAAAAGCTCCAAATTGGAGCTTCCTCCCAAAAGCTGTTTTCAGCTTCCCGCAAAAGCTGAAACATCTTTTTGAAAAAATTACCAAACAGTTTTTCATCTAAAAGTACTTTTGGAGGGCCAAAAAGTGCTTTATGGCCCTCCAAAAGCTCCCCCAAACAGGGCCTTACTCCATTTCAGAATTTCTTTCTTGATCATCAACAAGTTCCTGATGCTTTAAAATTCCTATTGAATTGAAGCATTTCTAATAGAATTACTAGCCATCAAAATCAACCCAACATACAGTATTGATTAGAGTTTGTACTGTTCTCATTTCCTGTGTTTTGAGATAAACATATCTCTTGTCTTGCATGCAGTTCTGTATCATATTCTCTTTGAAAGTTGTTGCATGCTTTTCATTGTACCATAAATAGTTCTTTGATTTTGCAATTGAGGTTATATGTGAACTGAAATGTTTCGAAAGGAACTCAGGGGAAACGTTTACAAAGAGAGATAATGTTCACATTCTTTATCCGTCTAAGCATATGACATATAAATGCACAGCTCATTTATATATATAGTCAGTGCATCTTACAGACTATATGACAATGCAAGTTACTTCTTAATCAACCGATTTATGAGATTTTATTTGAACCTATGTCAACAAGATTGTGTTGCACTTGTGCTATGCAGGATATCACAAAATCTGTCACAAGTGAGATGTGTAAATCCCTCAAGAGAAGGAGAGAGATGTTTTCTGGCCTTAAACTAAAGCAAGAAATTCTTCTTTGTAAGTGTTGTAACACTTTTGCATATGATATCGAGGATATCTCAATACTGTCACAGATGGGATGGGTCAATCATTACAGAGTAGGCGAGAATTTTTTAGGCCTAGAAAGTTGATTTTCTCTGCTTCTAAAATTTAATCTTTATTGCGAGTACATAGAATTAAAATACTAATGACTGCTAGAACGTGCATTTCTTTCATCTGATTTTGTTTACCAATTCTTTCGATCCAGAGTTTATTTATAGTCTTTATCGAAGTAATTATATTTTCTAATTTTTCTTTTTGTTGCCTCTGCGAGTTTTATAATCTTGAAGCTTGTAAATCATGGCTAGTGTAATTTACCTAACATGTCGTTGAATAGTACTGGTCCAGCATATCGAGTTGACCATGTCCAAAATCATAGCATATGCACATATATTGTTTGTTAATCCTATTTTTTGTATCACTGTGTTGTTGATGCCATATTCTCTTGAACTTTCATAAGTTCCTTGAGGAGTCCACCCCCCACTTTCCATTATGCTCTCCTCAAATACTTTTTTTCTTCCAAGGAAGATGTAAAAGCCAATGCTGGATTATGAATCAACAGCCATTATTCCAATTAGGTGAAATCGTTATTTTTCTACTTTAGTATTGTGGTGATAATTTGATTTTTACTCAGGTGTTAATCTAGCTTTCCATAGCTAGACAATGCATATTGAAATAAAACACCACATGCTATGTCTTCTTAGCAATTCTCCCAGTTAGCTTATCAACTTCTTTGATGACGCACTACAATGTGCTTTTTATATCAACTGGTCACATTTTCGACCCATTTATCTGTTGTTACTGTAATGGTATTATTGCGAGATGGCCTATAAATAGTTAGATTTGCTTTCTTATAAGTACCCTTTTGTTTCAGGGTTTAAGGCCTATTGTAAACAATACTTCTAGGATTTGCTTCCCATGACAGTGGATTAGCTGTTTTATTTCAACATTCTGACATTATCTTGTTTATACCGAAGATGAAATCATGATGTAAGATATGGAAACATCAAAAGTAGCTGAAAATCTCTTCCACTGCCCTTATCAGGCCTGGTTGATCAAATTATACATTCAAGTGAGAATGTGGACATAGTAGAGTTACTCAAGCATCTCCATCCTAAGGTATAGATCGATCTGCTTCTGTGTTGGGTGTATGTCTTTTCTGTTGCACTATATTGGCTGCTTCTTTCTAGGTAATGTTAGGAATACCGTTGTTGGAAGGGACCAACCCAGCATCATGTTTCCCTCGCATTGCTATTGGTTATGAAGCTGTCTGTTATAGTTACATCTGGAGTGAGGTTTGTGTTAATTTACATCTGTATGCAATTTAATGTTTAGCCATGTTTATCTTCTATTTGAAACTGATAGGAAATGACAATGTACTGCTGATTATATAGGTTTTTGCTGCCGATATATTTGCTTCGAAATTTCAAGATGATTTGCTAAACAAGTATGCAGGATTGCAGTTCAGGAATAAGGTAATAGACTCTTCTATATTTTTTTTGTTGAATCAAATTTGGAATAACTGTGTTTTGCCACCATGTTTTTGGTGACACCATTCTACGCTTTGTTGGATCTAATAAATGAATTACTTTTGAGAGAATTAACAGATCATGTTTTGTTTGGTGAGGTCAATAATCTGATTCCACCAATTAAACGTGCATGGGTTCTTTCTTTTAATTAATACAATCTGTAATTGAAGCAGTGGACTTGAAGCATTTATTGCGTACCATCATCATATGATGCAACATGCTGAATATGTAACTCCTTGCAATCTCAAAAGAGCCTGAGATGTAGACACCATATTCTCAGCTGTTTTTTCAGGTCTCAAGTCTTAAATTTAGCATTTTGAAACTTTTTCTCTGCATTCAAAATTTGAAAAATATGGGACAATTCAGACCTAACCTTCATCAAGTATAAGGTCTTGGATAAATACGAACATAAATAACATAGTGCTAGAAATTATGCACCAAAAGTTTCTGTTAAATCCAACATGTGGGCATCCTGAAAGAGATGTACTGAGCCGTTCTTTCAAGAAGGATTCTATGATGATATCAAAGTTCGCAAGATTAGTCATACACAGAAGAATCAAGTTTGGAGGAGCATTTTAGTGTGAAGGGGTCGCTAAAATGATGCTTGCTTTTGTTTTATCGTTAACACATTAGCAAATTTATCAAATGTGTCAATTTATTCTGTGATTGGATGATGCATGATGCGGGCATGATATTAAGTCTTTCAGATACTACAATGGTTTGTACAGTCCCTAAGGCCATCCGACAGCTTGCTCGTGGTACAAACCAGTACATGCTAATGATACTGTTAGTTATCGGAAAACACACTAGGTTTGCTCACCTTGTTCTCTGTACCAGATTATTCTGTATTTCATATTCTGGTTCGAAATGTGCATGCATGTGTCTACATGCATGTGGGTTTTGAGTCCCAATTATTTTCTTGGAAACTAGTGCACTGTGGATGCTTAACTTTATTCTTGCATATTCTCCAGTCTTGCTAATATTTATGCTATGCAGGTATTAGCCCCAGGAGGAGCTAAGGAACCCCTTGAGATTCTATCAGATTATCTTGGAAGAGAACCATCAATTCAGTCATTTGTTGAATGCAAAAGCAAGAATGATTTATAAAAGGGCATCTTACTTAATTGTGGAACAAAAATCATTCTAGAACCATATGTTACATTCATATATTTGTGCTAGGATAAAAGAAGTTTTGCACAGAGTATTTTCAATTTATTGGTTTGGAGTATTATTTTGCAAATATTTGCTAATCTTTTTATTGGCATCAAGCAAAAGACATAAACTACAAACCAAACAGAAGAACAAAAGGGGTTGACGAATTGTCTTGATGAGATAGCCCGTATCAAGGTGAAGACATGCTGCTGTTGATTCGGCAATTCTGAAAAGATTGACCAGGACCCTGGAAAAAAAATATATATGCTCTAGATTTTGTTGGTATTGGAATGGACACCACTGACTTGTTTGTGGATGAGATTGTCTCCAACTGAGCCAGGGAAAACAGTGTGGTGTGAATGCACTTGGTTGTGGTCATGTGGATCAGACATCTGCTGGTTGGAGATGTAGGAGCATGCAACATTTAAGTGGTTGCTGTGAAGACAAATATCTCTGGACCGACTAGCTGTAGAACAAGACACCTGAGCATGGCACAGGAAGAGTTCTATTCTTATCTTTTGGTTGGTTTATGTGATCATTACGTCTTTGGGTGCATGTCAATGGACATTCCAACTCTCTCTGGAAGACTTGTTGAAACATGCGAGTAGCATCAGATTCTTGAGCTTTCTATTCAAAGATGCTGACCGTTTATATGCACCTTGTTTTATGTAGTTGCTGCTTTTGGGTGCAAATATGCTTCCTGATTTTTATTCTAGATGAAGATTTATCTCCAAGCGAGGTTAATGCCTATATCTAAGAGTATCGTTGCACATTAAACTTGCTTAGTTAGCTAGCTGTGCTTAACTGTGTTTTATATGCGACTGCCTTAATTGCTAAATTAGAAGCATCTGCAAAAAAAAAAAAAAAAAAAAATTGCATGTCTTGATAAACTGAAAATATTTTATCATCATACTCATAATGAATCAAAATTAAAATTGATATTAAATAAATCAATAAGGAAAATGCTTAGTGGAACATCTTGTGGGATAGTTCTAATGAGACAACTGATGTGGTGTGTTTTTTGGTCGGAATGAGATCATAGCTGAGCCAAACATGAAATTTTGTTAACCTAGTTTGTGTTGCTAATGCAAAAAAAACATGCCATGTTGGCTATTCTCATTCTACTTTCACCTTATTGAGAATTTGATATTGATTGAATAATAAAACTGTTGTATCAAAAATAATAAAACTGTTGTTCTACGATCTGTCCAGCACATTTAAACCAAAAAAAAGAAGGAAAGGAAAAGAACCCATCTGATCATAAAAAATAAAAAGGAAAAATCATTTAAGATAATTGGCTCAAGACACTTCAATCTGAAGCCACTTTATAGAGTCAATGGTTGGCCATGATCCCTTTATTTCCTCTTCGGTCCTGGCATCCATCCTTGACCTGGTTAACAGTTTATACTGACCCAAACAAAAAAATACAGCTCGGCAGAATGTTTCCAGAATGAAGTAACATCGAAGTATAATACCCATGAATCTTGGAATGGTCAAAGTTTTAGTTGGTGGTTGATCTTTCTAACATTTTGTGAGGAAGACAAGGCTACGGTTCTTATCCCTCCAGATGCGACAGCTCTTTTATGTCGGCAAAAGGGAACGATTTGTTCCACGAGGTGCAGAGTGGCAAGCTGAAAGGCCAACGCATGGTAAGATGAAAGGCCAACGCATGCTTGCAGGCGCTTTGAAGTTGGAAGTAGGGGGATGAAAGCAATGGGTGCAATTGTAGTAGTACGTCTGGCGACTCACTCTTTTCACTCCAATATTGTGAGAAAATGATGTGTCCTGCAGACATTAATTGTCCTGAAGAATTCTATCTTCATGATGCTTTCATTCAGAGGATTTCTTTTAGTCAATTGATGGAAGACTTCCCTCAAAGGAAAAGAAGAAAAAAAGAAGAAAAAAGAAGAAGTTTTCTTGCTTCATAGAATTTCTAACTCACTCCGTGGAGCTATTATTAACCATATCTCGGTTTCCACAATCCAACCCCATGGTTGAGAGATTTTAGTTGGACTTTGTGAGGAGGCCTGCTGCCCTGGTCAGATGTGGGAAGCCGTGTTGCAAGGACCGTTGGACTTGAATTCGAATGAGGATGATTGGTCTAGTTGTGACTTGACTCGGTGGCAAAGACCAAAGGCACCGCATCATTTGACTCCTTCCTTCCTTATCAGTTGGAAACTTCATGATCTATGGTGACCCATTTTTTTGACATACGTTGAGCTCATCTTTAATTTCTGTATAACAGTTTGGTTAATCCCAGCAGCATAGATTAAGATTTACAAGTGATACAAGAAGATGAAGGACATTAAATTAGGTCCCAAGTGAGCTTGTAATGAACTTAGATTTATTAAATCAGCTCGTACGTAATGGGTGTGAATGCGGCCAACAAAATAAAAAAAAAAGAGGTCATACAATAACCCAGGCACGGACCCGTAGTTGGCCCAAAAAAAATCTTTAAAATGGTGAGTTGCAAAGAAGGCAATCCAGTCTGCGATATCGTATATATTCCTGTAAATACACGTGGTCTAATAAGAGCTACACTCTTCCAATAGTATACGAATGTCGAAGCGGTATTTTTCAAAAAAAATACTATCAAATATATATATATATATATATTTTAAAAAATTAGCTATAGATAATATATATATAATTATATATAAGACAGTATAATATATCTAAATAATAGAAAAACAGAAAAGGAAGAAGACATTTTCCAAGCCATGTGTCTGACCATACATATATCAGGATGATATCTAAATAAACAAATAAAAATATGATGATGATTGTTATTGGTAGGAGTAGTTTAATTAAGCATACAAATACCAAGTGAAGGGAGAGAATCTTCCTTTGGTTCCGGGTACTTTCCCTTCCAACTGCTCGAGCCGAGGAGAGGGGGGTCGTCTTCTTCTTCTTCTCCCCATCTCGAAGCAAGGAGATCCGGCAGCCTATCAACGGAGAGAGAGCGGGAGACCGCTTCGTAGGTATCGAAAGAAACCCCCTTTTCCTCCTCTTTTCCGCATCGGATTCCTCCGTCGATAGGGAAAAAAAAGCTCTTTTTTGATCATTCTTTGGCTTTTCTCCGTCTTTGACTTCGACCTATTGGGTAATTCTTTTCAATTTTCTCCTTAAAAAAATTCAATCTTGATCGTTCTAGAACGTTTTGGTTCCTCGATTTCGCCCGAAACCCGTCGATTTGGAGGCGGAAGATTTCGGCTTTAGATTCTGCTGGGCTTTAATTTGGATCGATCTTGTTTTCTGGGTTGCGGGTGGGATCATTTTTGTTGGGTTATAAAGAAGAGGAGAGGAAGATAAGAAGTAAAAAGTAGCAGCCTTGATCATTTTTGCCTTGAAATAAAAGCGAACTCTGTGGAATGGCCTGAATTTTTGTTCGTTTTTTGATCTGTGCCTTATGATGCTTCCCTGTATCTGGAAATCTCTCTTTTTTGGGTGCTGGTTTTTCTGAAAAACTGTGTCTTTAGATGAGAACGAGCATCTTTTCTCTTGGTGTGGAAACTGACTTCAGAATGGAAGACAGGTTCCTTCAAAAAATTTTAGCTTTTGGGTGCTGGTGAAGATCTTTTGCGCTGGAATTGGTGAATATTTGGCATCATAGAAGCATTTTCCTATAAGAGGATTCTAAGTTCTTGAAGTAGTCCTTTTTTCCCAGTTTGGTTGCCTTAGTTAAAGCATGATTAAACAAATACTAGGGCGGCTTCCTCGGAAGCCGTCAAAGTCTGCGGATAATCGGGATTCGAGTGGTGGATCAACTCCTTCATTGCCAAATGCTTCTACCAGTTCAAGAAGTGGGGATTTGTTGAATAGTAGTGTGACAGATCTGAACAGTCAGGTTCTTCCTGGCTTGAATCCGGGGTTAAATCATGGAAGCAGATACCCTCCAGCAGTTAGCTTGAGGCTAAATGGCAATTTAGTCTCCCCCCCATATGAAGCATTGCCAAGCTTTAGGGATGTCCCAAGCTCTGAAAAGCAGAACTTATTCATAAAAAAATTGAACTTGTGTTGTGTTGTGTTTGACTTCACTGACCCAACAAAGAATTTGAGAGAGAAGGATATCAAGCGACAGACATTGTTAGAGCTTGTTGACTATGTTACTTCAGCAAACGGGAAATTTCCTGAGAATGTCATCCAAGAGACTATCAGGATGGTATCAATAAACTTGTTCAGGGCCCTCACTTCCCCTTCCAGAGAGAATAAGGTTTTGGAAGCCTTTGATTTGGAAGAGGAAGAGCCTGTAATGGACCCAGCATGGCAACACTTGCAAATTGTTTATGAGTGCTTTTTAAGGTTTGTTGCATCTCCTGAGACTGATGCCAAGTTGGCTAAAAGATACATAGATCATTCCTTTATTCTTAGGCTACTTGATCTCTTCGATTCTGAAGACCCCAGAGAGAGGGAGTACTTGAAGACGATACTTCACCGTATCTATGGAAAATTTATGGTGCACCGCCCATTCATCAGGAAAGCTATTAACAACATCTTCTATCGTTTTATCTTTGAAACAGAAAAGTTCAATGGGATTGCAGAGCTTTTGGAGATTTTGGGAAGCATCATCAACGGATTTGCTCTGCCACTGAAGGAAGAGCATAAATTGTTCCTTGTTCGAGCATTAATCCCCCTTCACAAGCCAAAGTGCATAGCCATGTACCATCAACAATTATCATACTGCATCACTCAGTTTGTTGAGAAGGACTGCAAGCTTGCGGATACTGTTATAAGGGGTCTGTTGAAATACTGGCCCATCACAAATAGTTCAAAAGAAGTAATGTTCTTGGGGGAGCTGGAGGAGGTCCTTGAGGCAACTCAGCCTGCAGAATTTCAGCGATGTATGGTTCCACTTTTCCGCCAGCTTGCCCGCTGCTTGAATAGTTCACACTTCCAGGTAACATGCATAGCAAAGTTCCAATTTGAACTGGAAATAATTTAACTCTTATCTACTCGTTTTGCCCAGAAACATCTTTCCTGCTTCTGAATTTTCTTTCTTTATTGTGTATGCTTCTTTTGTGCTTAGTAGACATGAATTCCTTTACCTTAAAAAATAGTTTCCTTATTGTTCAAGAGGTTTGAGAGCAATGAACTATTTTAATTTGATTCTGTGTTTATGCAGAACTTTTTCTTTTGTTCAACATTCAATGCCATCTGAATAGCTATAGTTGTATGGGACTTGTAATGTACCTGTGATGTCTAAATCAGGTTGGTTTTTGGGATGAATTATCTTTATCGGGGATATTTTACTCATATAGAATGTCTTAGTTTAATTATAAAGTGCATAAACAAACAAGACTGTTTCTCTAGGAAGTTGGAACATTTCGAAATAATGTTATTATGGTTCACAATGTTTTATTGGCTTAACATGTTACCATTCTCAATACGTTAAAGTTTAAATGCATGTTTTGAGTGCAAAATGCCTATTAAATCATCTTGTCCCATCTCTGATTGCATTTGCTGCCGATATGTTTTTTGTTTTAAATCTTTTCTCTGAGTTTTAAATGACTGCATGTTGGCGAGCGTGCTTTTTCACTCAGATCAAAATTTGTGCCTTAGAGATTAATTTGAAGTCCCAGTAGATCTTTTCTTTTTCCACAGTGTGGACACTCATGTTAAAGTAGAGAAATCTTAGAGAGTTGCTTTTGAGTTGCACGACCCAAATTGCATGACGGAAGAAGGAAGTCTCCTCAATTGCCAAGTGGCTTCCCAAGCTTTCACGGAAAGCCTCCACTCTATCAATGCCTTGGCCAGGAACTAAGCACTAACTCAAATTGTTGACTGTAAATTGAGAGTCGCTCTTATAGCATTTTCAAACTTTAAAAATATGTGCATATGTATATATGTGTATATGTGTACATATACATATACACATGTGTGTGTGTGTGTACATATACCGGATGTGTTTATGTGTCCATATACATACTTACAACTGCATGCTCATACTACATAAGTACATATATATGCGTGTATGCATGCATATATGTAGACAAACTTGATACAAATTGTGTGGTGCTGCAGAAATACTCTGGGAATGATAGATTGGTAACAAATACCATCATGTTCTGATGATATGAGTATGCTAATAATGATTGTGTTGCACTGGATATGGAGAGGGGCTTAAATTTGTCTCAGGTTTGAAAAAAAGATAGAATGACCAAGACCAAAGATAGAATGACCAAAGACTACTGAAATGGATGCTACTAGATAGGATTTCATTTGGGTTGCTAGAGGTACAAGACCAAGATTTGTAAGTACTCTTGTTGGCTATGGTTTATTGTATTTAAATATAATTTGACCAATCTGAAAGTCACAATTCAAAGTTCATAGTAGTATCCATTGCAGCTAAGCGATACAAAATTCTCGCTTTCAAGTTGGTTGGTTGACAGATAAAATGGTGTGGGATCCATCTTCAATTAAATAATTGATTAGAAAGATTATTTATGATTAAAATATAATGAAATGGAATCTTGTTTTCTTACATCTGATTGATATGGATAAGAAAACTTCTTTGCTTCACTGCAAATTTATTTAAGTAGCTTGGATTAATTGCAATAGTCCATTTCTTTGATCCTCGTCAATTATAAACAGATCAGGTTTATATATTCTTATTAGCCTATTCCACATATATATGAGAAATATTTTCTTGGGCGGTTCAAACTCTCAGTTGTATTCACTAAATCTCTCCATGTACAATGTTGATTCTTTCCTTTATCTGCACAATTCGCTTTACAAGAAGATACTGCTTATTATCTCTCAATCCTCTCTCCTTACTTTGCTTTGTTCTATTGTATCGCCCAGATGACTTTATCCACTTTTATAACCTCTTGGGATTCCTTATTGGTCTATGTACTAGATCCACTTATATATTCAATCAGCTTTAGCAGTTGAATTTTTCACTTGAATCTCGTCAGTATTTCATCTCATGTATGCCTTATTAGAGCAGGCATAGTGAGGCTTACCACCATATATATCATCCAATTCATGTCATATTAAAGCACATAAGGTCAGGCTTGCCACCATAGCTGTCCTTTTATCCCCTTTGGGAAAAAAGTTATCCTGAGTAACCTTCTTTACTTAAGGGCAAACTTTTGGAGAAGCTGATTTTGCATCTAAACAAACTAACCCAAGGAATGGGTAAGCCATTTCCTGGTTGCTACCTCCCAGCTTGCGACAATATGCTTTTAAAAGTCATCTTTACCCACGTAAAATGTCTCACCGGCCTGCTTGATATACCAATAGGATTAGTAATTGAGATCCAAGGTCATGTTATGATGCAATGGAAGGTTGCAACTTAGGTTTTTCTTCATATGTAATTTTAGTTATTAATTCGGTATGTATTCCTTTCATTTCTGTTTATTTATTTTTCAGAGGGTTATTTTGAATCAGGGAGTTAGATTAAAAATCTCAGATTTTAATTGTTTGCTTGATGAGATACATTAATGTAGCAGTACTGTTCATGCTACAGGTAACCATGAACAGTAACCAAAAATTATGAGGATTGTTTAGGGAGTTAAAAATTCTACTTAGGATTTTATTTTCCTTTAAATATGATTTTGTGTAATCAGTTTTTCTTTATATAGGAAAATTATAGGTTCTCTTTTCTCCAGTGGTTTAGTGCTGTAGAACAAGCGTGATGCTTGCGGCCTTGGGCGTAATTCCCAAGTCTCAGAATTAGTCCATTTCAATCTTCTTTTTCTGTCTGTTCCCTTTGTATGCTTCTCACTCTATTTCGCCTTGTTTCCTTTCTTTTGCTTTATTTCTCTCTGCAGCCACTAGCACCCGATCAAATCTGGTCAGGTCTAGTGAACTGCTATTAGATCTGGGCCCATCAGGCTCTAAAAAAGCCTTTTTGCTAGAAAGTCTGTTTGCTGCAGACTATCTTCCAACAGATTGTTGGTTGATTGGCAGAAAATAAGTCCTAACTAACTTCCTATATAACCTAAGCTGGAATCACCAAATGTATAAATTATTATTGCTTTGCAGAAATGACTCCGTGCATACCATATCTGAAATATATCAGTTTTTGTTCACTTGTTGGCTTTCTAAACCAACGACTCTCATTTTTCATCAATATTATTCCAAGACTTGGCTTCCACCTTCCTTCCAAAACCCTATTTTGTCCTCTTACACAGGCTGTCCTGCATCTGTTGGTGATTTAGGGTTAGATATGCCTTTAGATTTATAATTTTGTTCTAATTTCTCCTAATTTTGGAAGTAGTTATTCGTTTGGTTTCATATCCGTAACTTAAGAATTTGAGATTCGCGATTTGGATGCTCATTTTAGGTCAAATTATATAATATTGGGGTGCAGAGAGGATGCATTGTTTGGATGGGTTAGGTGCATCGAACAAGGTCATTAGAAGCAAGTTTTCATGGTTTGAAAGGGGCAAAATGGGATCGGTAACAAGGTTTGTCATTTTGATACTGGATCCTGTACTGGTACAATGCTAGTATAGTATTGGTACACTCGGTACGGGGTCAGTTTGGCATACCGATTCTCGATAGGGACCCCCATACCGAGTCTCGGTCCAGTACAGATACAATATGGTATGCTCAATACAGGGCGATATGGGTTGGTACAATAAACCATGATTGGTGATAAATTTTGTGTTTGTTTTCTATAGTCATGAGTTTGGTTTAATCACTAGAATTAGTTTAGGTAATTTAATGTTTGAGACAGCATCTTGCTATTGATGGTTCAAATCATCATGAAAGGTATAGTAGGGTTTAGTTCATCCTTGAGAGCCCAGATCTGTTGAAGTTGATGGCATTTCTATTCTTTTTCGTTGTTGCCTTTTGCTCTTGAGGAATCATCCCCTGATCACGGATTTCAATCCCAGCAGATTTGTGATTTCTCGGCTGGTTGTGCTTGTAGCATGATCGTTCTGCCCAATGTGATCATGGCTGGTTGTGATTGTGGCATGTGTCGTGAATGTCTCAGACATAGAGCCTTATTTATTATTTTAATCCAAAAAAGTATTTTTAATATGAAAAATTTTATGATAAACAAAAAATTCTGATTTCTATGGCATTGGGTAAATTATCTTTAAATCTACAACATATTATGAAATCATGCCAAAATACTCCCCTCATTTTTTTCCTTTTTTTGCCTTTTTAAAGCTTCAAAAAAAAAAAAAAAGATGGGAGAGGGAAGGAAAGAGGGAGATTTACATGCTTAGAGTTAGATTTCGGATGAAATCAACAATGATCGACCTTTCTCTGGCTTTTCTTGCTAGAAAATGGGGGAAAAAAAGGTGTGGGAGGGTTGAGAAGGCACGAGAGGCCTTCTCAGTGGCTCCCCGCAAGTATTAAGGGTGGAGCTAGCCTCAACCGGTCCGAACTATCCTGAACTGAATATAACTGGGTGGTTCTAGTCTGTTCGTGTCAGTTCAGGTCAGTTTGGGACAGAACTGCAATCCTTGGCTGGGAGGATATCAAAGGAAGCACGGAATTGCGCGACTTTCTATAGGGTGGGGTGTTTGCCTTAGGATCTTATGTTTAAAAGATGGGCCTCATGTTTTCACTGTTTTAAGAATCTGGCTTTGAATGTTCAACTATGAAATTTTTTTTATATATAGTAGATCATACTTTGACATAGATGTGCAATCTATCAAAATTGTACCGCAAGTTTTAAAAATAGCCTGAAAATTTAAAGTAATTATAGTTTTACACATTGTACAGATCGAAAGTAACAAATTGAGTTAGAGGAAATCCAAAATCAAAATGGAGGGATGGATGTAGTTCGAATTGCAGATTTTCCAGAAAAAGGGCTTGTTTCATATAGTCAAAGAAATTTATAATAATGAACGATCCTACTATTACAAAATAAATAATGGAAATTTCCAATTTATTTCCTTAGTCAGGTAATGTAGTTGTCTCCATGTTAGTCTTGACAGTAATGACTATGATTATTGGACAAACAATAAAAAAGTGGGAACTATTCATCGAAAATGAAATAATAAACACATCCCGGCACACCCACTATTCAGAATTTATGATTATTATAACTTGGGCGAGATGGGAGCTATGCTACCCAAGGCTATAAGGCAGAAGAAGTAATTTGCACTTTGTTGTCATATTTCTATCAGAAGTGAACTGAATCTCAATGTGTAGCAACCCTATTTGGTTCGTGACTCACAAATTAGGATTATACAAAGTTTTGAATCATTTGAACATTTAGAATGTTGCAGAGACTATTAATTATACTGTTGCAAAAGTATCATAACAAGAAAAGAATTGTCAATGTAATATGAGCATGAGGGAACTTACTGTAGGTAAAAATGTGATGAAGTTTCAACAGAAATTATTGGGCCTTTAGTAATAATAATGATACTATAGGACACTCGTGCAAGCATCCACATGCATGTTATGTTGATTGTAAGGCCGTAGGTGAATTTATTGTAGGTAAAAGAAGGGTGAAAGTTTTCAGCTGAAAGCATTAAGTCTTAAAAAACACTAGGGTTTGGGTGTGTAGAATTGGTCGACACAATGAAACGTTAGCAATTTCTATGATCAACCTCTTTTGGCTCACGAATCTCACTAGACATTGGACTCACAAATCACAAACTTATTATCTGTTTATCCCCATGTGAATCCATCATATGACGGGACTACCGGTGTAGGGCTCCCTCCAACTTTGCATTAAATATATGTAAATATATGATGCAGTGAACAATATAAGATCCAGTTAGACCTCATCACTAGTCAGGTTCTCTCTTTTATTTTAGGTGTTTAACAATATTTTCTTTCTTACATGTGTGTTTGCATGGTCTCAACTCCTAAAAATAGGATACTATATCATAACACTTATCTCAAAGAGTATGTGTACATGTATATCCATATTTTTGAAATTTATATTACCTACTTGGAGGAAAAATCTGATGCTGTTTTTCTCAGAGTATGATGATGGAGGACAAGAGAGAGATTGCATATGATTTATGGAAAAAAAATCATCTTATTAACCTACAAATTTAATGAGTCTTACAAGCTCAAGTGACCTGTCAAAAGGATGATGGTCCAAATGAGTACATGATCTCAAGAGCATCCTTTTGTTGTATTTTGACTAGATTCATTGTGTTCATAAGTTTGTTTTGCAACCTTTTGAGGATTTTGGTTAGCAAAAGGACTAATAGAGAACTTCAGACACCAGATACTTTTAGATTTGTTTTTAGGAGATGGAATAATTGTCCTTTTCATTGAGGGAAACCCAGAAAATTCCTACTGGTATCATTTCTAGCACCAATATCAGGATGCGTGACGCTAATAAGTTAACCAGGGTAACAAATCTATCACTATCAAGTATGAGTACATATGGAATTGCACTTTCTATTTTTGATTGCCTATTGGAAGCTGATGAAGTTTCATGATTCATACTACTGCTTTGAGATAAATAAGAATGATAAAATATATTGTGAGTTTTGTTGAGAACTTGTAATTTACTAAGAAAATTAATGCTTATGGTGATAAAGGTGAACAAGCTTTTACATGGCTACTTGAAATTCGAAATGCATGGGTATTCATATATCCTATCTTTCATTTGAAAATTAAAATTTTCATGTGACATGCATTTGAACAAATTTTTGGGGACCATGATGATGTGCTTTACTTGTTTCCTTGCAAACAGCTTGTTAATAAAATTATGCAGGAAGCTTCTTGTGGTCCTTTTGCAGGTTGCAGAGAGAGCGTTATTTTTATGGAACAATGATCATATTGAAAACTTAATCAAACAAAACTGTAAGGCGATTTTACCAATCATCTTTCCTGCTTTGGAGAGAAATACAAAGTCTCACTGGAACCAAGCTGTTCAGAGCCTCACGCTAAATGTTCGCAAGATATTTTCTGATCATGATCCTGGGCTATTCACGGAGTGCTTGAAGAAGTTTGAAGAAGATGAATCTAAAGAAAAGGAGATTAAGTCAAAACGTGAAGCTGCATGGAAGCGCCTAGAAGAAATTGCCACTTCGAAAGCTGCGAGTAATGAGGCTGTTCTTGTTTCCCATATCATGCCCCATCAAGTCTCTTCTGGTTAAAACCGTCTATTTGGTAGCTCAATATATCCAGTCATCTGACAACATTATGATCATGGAAACGGGTAATATTGAATACCTATGGATTGTTGCTCACCCTTTGCTTCTGAATTCTTTGGGTTGCCAGGTCCTCAGAGATCCATGAACACTGTACAGGGTTAAACTGTATATAGGAGGTATGAAGGATGTGTAGCAACAAAAATGTCAAAAACTTGTTGGAGATTACAACTGTTCGACAACCACAGGAGAACAGAACACCACCTGTCAGTTTCGGCATTCTGGTTGACATGCAAAAGGGCGTTATATTCCAAATTTGCGGATGACTGCTTTACCTTTCTTTTCAGATTTTGGTTATGATTTGTTGGAATATTAATTAGAGCAGTCCTCATTTATTGATGGTTGTCTCTTTTTCCAAGCAATTGATCCTAGATGAATGCAACATTTCTTTAGCATGAGTCATGAATACAATTATCATCACTTCTCCTTTCTTTCTTTCTTTCTTTCTTTCTTTCTTTTTAATGAAATGAACCAAGAGCACCTTTATTCCATGGATCTAAGTTTATGCGAAATGCTGCTTAACATGGACACTGAACAAATAATACTACTGGAAGCATGGAAATTTCTTTTTCCTTGCTATGCCATTTTGGCAGTATTCAGCAACTTTTATAGGGGTTTCAGGATTGAAAATATCAATTAATTGTAGAGAAGTTGAAGTTACCACCTTCCTCTGAGGTGAGCACTTTATCTGCTTATGTTTCTTCATTATCCAGCAATTGCTAATTTCTACTCCATGGCCTGGATAAACAGTCCCTGCAAGGGATGAAGTTTATTATATTGGTCAATGCATACCAAAGATATGTCCACATACAAATGTAGCAGCGATTATGAGTGAAATCTACACCTCCCTTGTAAGCACTGCATTATCTATATTCTGTGTATTTGCTTCTGTAAGTCTTGTGCATACTTTCCCCCAATTTTTGAGGAACAGCTTGCATTTGATCATCTGCATTATTGCCAAAACTATACTCATGACTGCTTCACAATCGCTAGGATGAGAATATCACTACAAAGAAATGAAGCAGCGATGACAACTAGTCTGCATTAAAGATGGTGATAAGAAGCATGAGGTAACACCACTTGTGAGATTGGACTAGTTTGTCAGTGGGTATGCGAGGATGACCCTTAGATGTATGTGATGCATCGATCCGCCAAAGTTAACCTGGGAGCCCTAGGAGTCGTCCCTTTCTCTTCTTCAGACCATGAGATGACCTCTCAAGTATAATCTACCATATCGTTCCGTACTATTTAGTATGAGGCATATCGTTTCGTAGCAGATGTGAATTGATACAAAACTCAAGTTCGGATTGGTACAAACTTTATACTATTATGTATTGAGATGTACCATGTTGTATCGAGATATATATTGATTCATACTGACGCATATTGAGATAAAGTTAAAAATATGGGGAATTCTAGTTCAAATAAGAAGTGATTAAAACTAGGAGGAGCACGGCGGGTGTACTCGAGATAGAGATTTACCTTGTTGCATGGCATTAAGGTTGGAAATAGGCTCGGGTCGGGCCAACTTCGGCTCGGATTTCAGGCTAAGTCCGAAAAAGTTCTAAGTGGATTTGGGTTTAAATATTGAACCCATTTATATTTTGGGCCGGACTCGGGTATGTCACTTGCCCAACCCGAGCCTGAGCCCGAGCATGACCCAAAACAAAGTCTAAATTTAGGCCCGAATCAATTTGTTTTTGTATATTGTTATTTAGAGAGAATAATGAGAAAGTAAAGAACAAATTAAAATGGGTTTAGCTGAGAATAATACATCATGTATCATTTACTTTTATTATAGAAGAGAGCCTAATTTTTAACTAGCTCGTTTTCTTATGAAGTAATATTATGAAATATTAAACTTCAATTAGATTCAAGCCGAACCTATTTTTGGCCCAAATGAGTAATTCAGGCCGGGCTCGGGCCTAGACTTGGGTTGGGTTCGGGTCTAGATTATTCAAAAATTTTCGGACCTAAACCAGGCCCAAAGCCTGAAAAAAAATTTGGACCAAACTTCGATAGGGCCATGGCCCGGCCCAGCTTGGCCCATTTTCAGCCCTGGATGGCATTGGTTGCCATCTTGTTGTTCACTCTTTGAGGGGGTAGCTTGGGATTGGATCAGAGCCTTGAGCCTTTTTTTATAGGGAAGGAGACTGGGAAAGTGATTTTATAGGCAAAAGGATCACCCGGAAGATGGATGAAGGTGCACACGTGTATAACTCTTCTAGGTGATCTATGAAAGGCAAATAATTATGAAGGAGGATTCTCACAAATTTAGTGAAATAGTTTCCTTCCAATTGGTGAAGGTGAGGTGCATCTACACATCATATATTATGGAAGGTTCATAGAAAGAATAAAATAATCATATAATATGTTTTCTAGATTTTGTGAAATAAATGCCATAAAACCATGAAAAGTTATTATTATTATTATTATTATTATTATTATTATTATTGCTTAATGTCGCTTACAATTTAAAGATCATGACTTGTAACCAAAAATATTTTCGATTCATTCCTCGAATCCGATAGGGAATAGGCATTACCATGTTTAAAACAAACTACAAGTGTGGATAAAATTTACACAGGGTTAAAGTAGAATCAGGTAAAGTGTGTTTGTTAAATGGTTTTCAAAACAAGTGGATATAAAGAATATAGAGAGTTTTCCTTCAGTAGCCCGTTACTCAGCTGGTTAGCACCACTCCTGCCCTTCTTGATTGAATGTGCTTCTATGCCTCTTTAAAGGCTTGAAGCTTTCATGTATAGTCCAATTAAATCTGCATGGCTTAAATTCTAAAATTGACATATAGGCACTTATAGTTAGAATAATTTATCATTTTATGTTTTTGTTCAAAAAATTTTCATGTTAACTTTATCAAAGGTATCTGGTTGCTAATTTATTCCTTAAGGGGGGAGGGGGAAAAAAACGAGGAGAAGAGAGCATGCATATCCAGCAAAATTTATTAAAATTATATATAAGAACAGTTAACAGGTAGGTTAACTTAAACGAATTATACTTAGAATAACTAAAGCTTGTACCTACATGACATGAAGAGCATATATGCAAATTTTAGAGTTTTGGAAGGATAAGTGAACTTTTGAAAGGCATATATGCAAAAATTTCATAAACATGCATGACATGTATCTAAACCATATTCATACCGTTCACACCGGATGCATGCAAAAAATTTTATGCCCATAACTTGAATTACTTTTGAATACCCTATTTGTGGCAATTATCGATCTTCTAGAAAATTTTGTTCAAAATTTTAACATACTTTGTAAATGTTGGCCATATGGCATTTAAGCAATGGTGATAAAATCTCTGGTTCTTAGATCTTAAAAGTATTGATAGTCACATGCTTCACAAGTATTGATGGATCACAACATTTCATTTTTCAATAGAATTATAAACATCCACCAAATTCTCCCTCCCTTAGAATTAGTGGTGGCAAGCAGGTTGGGTTGGATCTGCAGGTCGGATAAGAAAATTCCAAACCAGAACCTGATTTGTTTATTAAATAGGTCAAAATTTGAAATCTGAATCTGCCATATTTAATAAACAAGTAACCTGACTCAACTCATTGAATTTGTTTAATAAATAGGTAATCTGTTTGACCTATTAACTTGTATAACTTATTAACCTGTATAACCTATATAGCATGTTAACCTATTTACTAAGCAGATGACCTACTTAACCCAACCCAATCAGATTATTAAATGGCTCTAACGGGTTGAACGGGTCAAGAGGCTAGAACCTGAATCCGACCCAATTTTTAAACACTTTAGATGGGTCAATCTGTTTATGATCCGAATCTATTTAGCCCATATTGAAATCTGCTTATTGCAGATCGAACACGGATCAGGTTGATCGGCCTCATAATATTATGGTGATCCTATCTTGATTAATTTAGTATATCCATGTGTCATGTTAAGCTAATAAGATCATATAATCCATCAAATAATACCTTTTGATCACCTATAGAAATCATGGTGGACAGCTAGAAAATCCAATCTGATTAACTTATGCACTGCACATCTCAAGTGCCACCATGTTCAATTGTGTTTATCTCAACTATAACTCTCTCCCTCCCCATCATCATTGTCACCATCAACCTCCCTATCATAATTGAAAATTTTTAATTTGATTTCAAAAACTCAACAAGGCTTGAATTCATGATGAAGCTCATGCTGTACAATTGACAAATAAGAAAAAGGCCAACATGATTTCCTTCACCGAGTCAATCTTAATGGTCACAGTGTCCAAAACGCCGAGCGAGCGAGGGAGAACAAGGAGAATGGACGCTCTAGCCGCGCTCGGGAGAAGCCCCTGCGCTCTGCCCAAAGCCCCTCTTTCTCCGACCCATGGCGCCGCCACCTCCTTCACCGGCGGGACACGAAGCCTCGCCCTCCCCTCTCACCGCCACCTCGCCGCGCTCCCGCCGTCGCCGTTCCTCTCCCTCTCTTCTGCCCCTGCCCGTGCCAAATCGCGCGCCCGGAGGACCAGAACCCGTATTTTTCTTCCCCACCTCGTGGCCGCCATGGTATGTTCTTCCTCTCCTTTGTACGCCTTGGATTCAATGAAAAATAAAATGAACCGCCTGAAAGAAGGAGCAAGATCTTATCTTTTTGTTGTTTTTTATCTCAAATTCTGAAATTCCACTCGGGGATAAGCACAAGTTTTGTTTTTTATCCCTGTTCTGATGCTTTCTTCGAATTTGTTTTTGTGCAGGAAGAGGTTGAGGAGACTTATGTCATGGTAAAACCCGACGGCGTTCAACGTGGACTGGTATGAGTCTTATTCTTGTATTTTTTATGGAGATTTTGTTTTCTTGTTTCTATTTTATTTGTTATTAGTTGATCTCTGGTTTTATGTAAATATTCGGTTTGATGGATATAGGTCGGAGAAATTATTTCTCGGTTTGAGAAGAAGGGATTTTTGCTGAAAGGCTTGAAGCTTTTCCAATGCTCCAAGGAGTTAGCTGAGGTTTGCTTCCCAAACTGCTGCTAGCTTCACTAATGTATAATGAAACATTTCTGTTTTTTTCCCTCGCATATGAAATAAAAGTATTATTATGTGCTTGAATGGAAAATAACATTTATATAAGAAATAAGAAGAGAGAGATAGTATTGCCACTTTTTCTTATTCATTTGAATGAAACAATTGTTGCTGGAAGCAATTTCACGTTCAAGAAGTTAATTTATTAGAAAAGAGGATAGTCCAGAGTCCAAATTCTGGATTCTGCTGACCTGACTAAAGATAGAAGTGTTCGCATGGACAGAATGATTCGTTAAAGTTAGGTGCACTAATATAGATAACACGGATCCCCTACCGTAATGTGAGTCCCTTCTGTTCTATTTCTCTTCAGTTAGAAGTATTCATTTTGTCTTTTTTTTTTTTTGCCAAGCTGAATTTGTATATTGAGAAACCACTTTTTAAAGGTTTCGTTAAAATGAAATTAGGAGCATAATATTTTCCTTTTTTACCTTTTGTCTGTGTATTTGTTTTGATGCAAGAATACATTATGATAGAATGAGATTATCCTTGTTGGATTGTTATTAATAGAATTGTAGAAGCACATCCTTTTTTTCTAGGATTGGATGCTTGTCTGACAGTTCTTAGTCTAAAATATAAATTTCACTTCCAGCAGGAAGTAAACACAAAGTGGATTTTTATGAGAGTAGTTTGGGATAGACTAGGATGGTTGTTTTGTTATAATCAAGAATTGATTAAGTCTGATGAGTAGTGCCTCCCATTCTGTTGTTTTTGTATCAATCTAGCTCTATAACTAACATAAGTGATATGAGTAGAAAAATATTCATGTTGAAGACCTAAAGATAAAAGAAAGGTTCATCTTGAAAGCTGAAGGACAAAGGTAAGGGTGCAAATATGGTGAAGGAAGGCCATAGTTTTAGTGATTGGAGGTTTTATGATTCGATTTTTGATGTATATAATTCTTTCTTTGCAAGTTTTAGGTGTTGTAATGAGGTTATCACTATATTGTATGCTTGGTTATGTTTATGCATGTTTTCACTTGTTTGTATGTTACCTAAGAAAAGGAACTGAAGGATTGTAGTAAGTACTGTATAGTCATTTTCTGATGTGTGTTTGATGGACAGGAGCATTACAAGGATCTCAAGGGCAAGACTTTCTTTCCTAAGCTGATAGACTACATCACTTCTGGCCCCGTTGTTTGTATGGTATATATCTTGGCATTTACCTCTAGATGCGTATACATATACTATATTATATGTACTTATATATTTATTTCTGTGATGCATAGAAATAAGAATTCATAAAGGTAATGTGCATCATTTGAATTACACAAATCATATTAATATATTTCCTCTTCTCTATTTGTTTTCATGTTCCTTTGGTTACATGAAAGGCTTGGGAGGGTGTTGGTGTTGTTGCATCTGCTCGTAAGCTTATAGGAGCAACAAATCCTCTTCAAGCTGAACCGGGCACCATACGAGGTGATCTGTCAGTTCAAATGGGAAGGTTGCATTCCTTTACCCTTTTTCCATTAAAATTATTCTCTAATGCACCTAAAGTATTTCTTTTGTCATCTTGTGTGCCAAGAAGAGGGCTTTACTGTGATCTTTTGCAGGAATGTTGTTCATGGAAGTGATAGCCCTGAGAATGGCAAGCGTGAAATTGGTAATGCCATACAACTTTTTTAAGTGGCCCTATATCATAAGATTGAAAGCAAGCCCCAAGGGTGCTATTTTTTTTTCTTATTTAGTTTTCTCATTTTATTTTTAAGGTGCCATTGATTACTTGGTTCTATATTCTAATAGAATTAAATGTAAGATTGATGGGGACATCAGAGCCCTTCATTTAGATGATCCTGAGCCTCCGGGTTGAGTCAGACCCGGATTGGGTCTATTTGAGTCTGAATCATTTTCTTTTATTGCATTATTTGCTTTTGTCTTAGTCAAGTCAATTTGGTCAGTTGTTTTGTTATTAGACTAGTCAATTGGGTTTATGTAATTGGGTCAATATGTAAGGTCTATATAAAGACCACCCCTCTCATGTATGAGGGATTGATGATTGAATGAAAAAACTCTAGCCTTCTTCCTCCTCTTCTTCTTCTTCCTCCTCCTCTTCTCTTCTTCCTGCGTCTCTATAACCTCTTCTTCCTTCTCCCTTCCTTCTTCTTTCTCCTCCTCTTTTCCTGCAGTGTCCGTCATCAAAGATTTGGTCAATTCTTTTCAATGAACATAATTATTAACTAAGAGTCCTTGTGTTTGTAAACTCCACATACATACTTCTTAATCACATATGGAGCTCGAGTTTTTCTTTTCAATCTGTGTTCACTTCACATGTAACATGTAGTAAGTCGAGATATTCCATCACTTGTTACTAAAGTCATCATGCTCAACCATCAACCAGATCTTGAAGTTTCTATGACAGTTTTCCATTTTTGTCGGTGCTTCGAAGTTTTAAGTGTAGGCCAAAATGGATCAATTTCGGCCTTGACCAAATCAAAACTAAACTGGTAAACCCTTGGTTCAGGTTTCAGTCAGCTGCAGCGGTTTTGGCCGGAACTGATTGGTTCTGGTCAAATTTCAGTCTTTTAAAGGAGTTTCATTTATAAATTCAAAATTTGTTATGGGTTGCATGAAAACGTCATTAAACATTGCATTATGGATATTAAAATTGAATAACCTAACTAAAAAATGGTTGAAAAAATTATATGAAAAGTACGTATATTTGTACAGTTGAGCGGTAGCAAGTTAAGTTTTCATTCACAATTTAATATATGAAGCATTATGTCTGAAGCTCTGCCTTAATTGTTAGAGTTGAGCGGCTTGATTGTAAGTATGCGAACATCCTCTTAAATAGTAAGAAATTATATGTAAACAAGAGTAAAAAGACAGAAGCGTATAAAGATAGGGGTGTTTGTGTGCATATGTGTGAGCATGCTTGGAAACTGAAATTTTAATATTTCCATGGCAATGTTGTGGTGAAATCTCATTGTAAAAGTCCCACTCATGCATAGGCTCTTTCCGTTATCTGTAATTTTTTCTATCTTGACCACAATCCTTGATAGGATAAAGCTTATAGATTTTTCCGAATATTTGCATAATGAAAAGGGGAAAAAATCACTTGTTGCATTTGAAGAATATTTAGTTTATTGCATGCACGCTGCCTTTTGTCAATCCCTCAACAAAAGGTAGCATGTGTTGTTTAGATATGAGAAATAGAATACCTATGTTTTCAGTAAGTTAACTAGTCACTGAACTGTAGACTGCATCTTGAGTCAGTAAACTTAGTTGGCATTCATTATAATGCTATAGTACTGAGTTATTCATTGCGGTGGGTCATTATATGTGTGAGATTTCTTTCATTGTCAAGTCTCTAACCCTGCTTTTGCTCATTTTCTACAGCCCTATGGTTCAAAGAAGGTGAAATATGTTCATGGGTACCAGTTCAAGCACCTTGGCTCAGAGAGTAACTTTGTATCCTTTGCTTCAAGAAGCAATTTGTGGGGCTAGGTAGCTTCATTCTTTAGAATCATTTCTCCAAGGTCAGTTTATTTCTTTCAGACATTGTTTCCTGCAATTCCATCCTGCGGATTGTATGAACGCGAGCTATAACCACCTCAAGGAGAGCACGAGATAATAAATCTTTCAATTCCATGCTTCTTCTTCATCAGCCGTGTCATTGCATTAGCTCAAGCAAGACGTCAAGGTAATTGAAACCATGATTTTCCCCTTGGAGACAACTTGGTCTCGTCTTCATGCTGTGATGACACTGCTGCATGCTTGAATTATTCCTCTGTATTTTGAAGTTATGACATTCCTCAGCGATTCAACTTAAACTTTCTTCTTTGCACCACCTTACTTTATCTCATTCTGATCAGCCATGAACTCTAACAAAGGCATTTGAGGTCAGATCATGTTTCGTTATGACTAGCAGTCAATTTGCTCAATATCTTCTTTTCTCCCTTCCACAAGCTAAAGTAGCAATTCAACTCAATGCCATTAAAATTTTCAACATGTCTAAACTGTTTTATAGTCAATATTAGACAGGGCACAATGGAGGAAAGGGTGATATAGGTGATGCTGAAGGCATTCTGCCTTGCTTTGTGCTGACAGGAGCTGTAATTAATGTGGTTTAGATGTACTTTGCATCACACATAATGATCTGTTATTACTATGATTTGAAGTGTACCATCTAGGCTTGCCATGCAAATCTCAAGGTATCTCTATAGTATTACTAGAGGGACCATGATGTGGACTTCTGTTTTTGTCCAAACTTCACCTTGACACCCTTGTCCACAACCTCCTAACTACCATGACAGCCTTAAAATTTTTAAGCAGCATCCAGAAAAGCAGCTAATAAGCAAAGACATTAAAATCTTAACCAAGACAAGGCCAGACATTCATCTATTTCTTTACGACAGAAAGATTTAGAAAATAAAACAAGTGAAAACACAAAGGTACAGAAGTGTAGTGTTTGCGTACGACCTAGGCTATGCTGATGATAAAATCTTGATAAGCATGTATAGCTGATAGGCATGAACTGGGTTCTGAGTATGACCTCTCACAAGCTTCTCTATGCAAGCTACACATTAATAGATTCAGCTATAAGCCTTAATGCAGTTTTGGAGTCCTAATATGATGCATAAGATAAGGCAAGTTAAAAGGCAAAAAATTTTATGTTCCTACCTAGGGTGATGGCATTAACCTCTTTCCGCTATAAAAGTAATATGAGTATACTAGAAAAACAAAAACAATGACCATAAACACCACATGAACAAGAGATCAAAAATTTTCATGAGGAAAACCAAATATCTCATAGATTAACCATCCATTATCTCAAATAATGAAATTGAAATATACTTTCATGGCCAAATTCAAAGGCACAGCAACATTAAAGAGTACCTCCTAAATGTTAAAAAATATCTGCACCTCAGAGAGTAGATTTTAACAAGCCACAACAAGGAGAACCCACTTAACTAAATTTCACCTACTAATCCACTGTCCAAAAATACTAAAGCCCTTGCATGTACTATTGAATGTAGCTTCGCAAATGTGACAAACACCATTCCTTGTCTACTCTCTTCTCTTCAAGAGATAAAGATTAGACTGTGTTGGAGCTTTTCCAAGGGGGAGTTGAGAATCGCTAAACTTAATTTTCCATAGCTTCTAGAAGGAGGTAAAGCCTATCCAACTTTGTATTTTTTTGACTTTTGATATCAGTATCTTTCTTGACATTGAATCAAGGTGAACATTCATTTTTAAAGATAACAGGCTGGAGACTCATATCCACCTTCTTTTTAGAAAGCTTCATGGACTGCCCACATTTCTGAGAAGCAATATTATGACACTTGAGATAGCTTTTGTCCTCGCCACAACTTAAGATTCAATATTAAGTATTCTAACAATACTATTATTCCGAGAATAATGAGTCTGCCCTACAGCAATCAACAACAATCAAATAGAGGGGGTCACTATATACAGGGAGTCAATGCATAAGGAGGAAGAGAGAAAAGGACTAGGCATGAGGTAGGTAGAAATTATTGGAGCAACAACATCAAACCCACTAATCAAAATAAATAAAGGCTCAACCTAGGTCTTTTATATGTCACAAACTTTAGCAAACCCAGGATGGCCAATTATTTTGATTTCCATCTCCTTCCTTGGATTCATCGGATGCCTAACTTGTTCATATAATTGTTATTGTTGGGAGAAAAAATTGTAGTCTCAACTAAATAAAGTTACTCTATGATAGCTCTGTTTTCTTGTTTAGATGCATTTTATTTATTCAAGTTAATGGCTAAATTGATTAAGTTGTGTCTATATATTTTTTAGTTAAGATTGGGTTCAAATTCTGACTTGATTTAAGGTAAGGTTGAGTTAAAATTTGAGTAACCCATCCAACTCACCTATAAGATGCTTCATTCTCAACCCAGTTGGACCAAAATCTAATTCATTTTCCTCTTTATCCATCCCAACATGAGGATGACCTGTGCTATGAATATTATCTAATGCAACCAAACCAACCTTGTATTTAATGGATCTCAAAAGTTAAATTCTAAGTTGATTGTAACAATTATTGTATTGGATACTAAAGTTGCCCCAAACTAGACCAAGCCAACCTAACAGATCTCAAAGCACACCAAACTGTTTCATTTGTCCACCTGCATGGATCTCAAAGTGACCATTGTGTGATTCAACGGTGGATTCACACGTAGGAGGGTTATTCCTTCTTTCCTGCAAAAGATGCAATCCCTGTCCATTTATTCGTGCCTCAAGCTTGCATGACCACCACCCAAATTTGGGTCTAAGAGGTAAAGTATGCTATTTGCCAACTAAGCTGACTTTTCATGGCTCACCTTTCTTGCAAGTAAAAGGTCGTTTTGCTTTGATATTCATCATTCATTCATAGAGGGCTGGTGCTAGGTTGAAAGCTAATTATAAAACAATTAAAGCCTGCAGCAGGCTAAACCCTTCTGCTATAAGTTTAGGGGAATCCTCCATTATTCCTTCAAAAAGGTCAACAAAAAAAAAAGGTGAGCGGAGAGGCTTGTCCAAGTGGCAAGAGTTGATACCATCAAAGCATGCACTTAATTTAAATACCTAATTTTATCCAATATCTCTCCGATAGCACAACTTCATATTCTCTTGCATAGATACTGCTAATGAATAATGTTCTTAGCAACTTACGAAAAAATAATGTTCGTAACACCACCACCACCATGTATCTTCGCAGCTTGATTTAGCAAGGACCGATCTAAATTCTGTTAAGTAATTCTAGTAGCTGTTGGTGCCTATAGATTATCTCCTGTTTATCTAAAGATGGTGTCAGCTTTGCAGCAAGTCATGCATAGTGGAGTCTTTCAATTAAGTCCCATGGAGCCCCACACACCACCCCTGGGAGGTCAAGTTTTTGCTATTTGTAAAGCTGTCAATCCAGCGCCTGACAGGAGTAAGATAATTTCTCAACAGAAAACAGCAAGATAAATAGTCAAGATAGATAATAATCAGTCGCAATGCAGTGCCTTCAGGAACAATATTGCTGCTAATAATGATATCAAAAGAACCCTCCATTATGTCATGAACACATGCAACAAATTTGCAATAAGCAGTAGAGCCATTGTAAGCATGCTTCCATTAGTTTTAGTTTTGATGGAGAATTTTTATCTTGATCAACTAAATATTAAATTCTACTTGTATAATAGTTCAATGTTAAATGTTGATTAATAGTATAAGATTATTATCTTAATAGAGGATGACTCTGACCATTACAAAGTCCATGACTTTGAGCTGTAGTCATTATTTTTACATTGACAGCCTGTCAAATCGCAAGATATCTTTTTCATAAAACACCCAAATATGTTTTCATCACCTTCCAACTTATATGCAAATATTCCTGTAAGCTCGACAAAAGCTCCATCGACCGCCAAATCTTTGTTCGGATAATACAACTTTCGCCACTTGTGGTAAGAGCTAGGGTTTAATTCCGAACAACACTTCGACCCCATATGTCTAAATCTCTGGTTCTGCAAGCAGTGGCTGGATCTGCCTAAGGGCTTGGCTCCGACTTAGATGGACAGAAAGTGGAATATAGTCCCTTCTAATTTAATAAAAGAAGCTCGAGGCATGAATAATGCTAAATGGCTTACACCTAGAGGCAACAATTTTTTTTTCTTTTAATGAGAACACCCAAAGGCAACATTGACATAGAAGTTTCTGAAAAATAAAATACTTGCATGAAGACACCATTAAGACTGCCGGAATATTGCTTAGTTAATTTGTTCACATGCAACCAAACAACTTGCAGGTAGCTGACAAATACTACAGAGGCCACAGCTCAGGTAAAGCTCAGGTAAGCAATCTTCTCCTTCTCTCTAGTCTATAGCCTTTCCCCTCTCAAAGTCATTGCAGTATCCCCACACTTCTACCAAGTGCTGGCTGGCTGGCTAAATGTCATACCTTAGTCCTGATCAGACTAACTCTATTCATTCTCTTCCATGCACCTCCGTCATTAGCTGAAATTAAAGTTCTCTATTATCATATTATTCTGATCAAAATATTCATGTTTAGATGTAGTTTACTCTAAAATACTAACATGTTCTATTTCAAGATCAAGAAGATAAAGCTGAGCTCTTCAATTAAGGTCTGAAGAAGGAGATTAGCTCGGATTATATTTTTGAAGCCTTCATGGACCTTATGGTCTCACCAATCACTTAAAGTAGATGTTCATGAGCAGCTCAGGTTTGGCTGAAATTGAATAAGGTATGCTCAGTCTTGGCTCAAAATTTATTCAGCTGGGATTCAAGCTCAGCTCAATTATAATTCAAGCCAAGCTTGAGCATGGCCTAGCTCACTCAGACTCTGTTTCTTTGCTTGCACACACCTCTCTGTCACCGGATTATAATTAAAAAATGACAGGCTGCATTAAGAACCATTAGGACAAATTCATCTTTATAGTTTGCTTAATCCTTGGCTTGTTGTCGTCCCTATATGCTAATAAACCACCCCTTTTAGCAACATAGAAGAATAGGACACTAAAAACAGGACAAGGCTATGGTGACGGTAAGCGATCGCATAATATTTGAGCAAGAATACATAGGCTCAACAAGCACATGCCAAACGTTATAAACTAATCAATCATGAGCATCAAAATCCACCATTATCAGTATCTTGTGACCCTTCGACGACATGAGAATAGTAAACCAACTACTAAAGTCCAAGCATTGGAAAAGTGGTTGTTGTGCCTAGTTCTGCAGTTTATTCTCAACAGAGCCTTCCTAGCTGTGGGTCCATTAAATGCTTCATGTTTTTATATGAGAATTTGACCATGAATCCTATTAGATGACTTAAAGACAGAGGCACTGAACATAAATAAAATGATGGTGAGGTTTGATGCTGAACGCGTCGCACCAGATAAGTATTCTCTTAATACCGACAAGAGAAAGGTGATAAAGGTGACAAGAGAAAGGAAAAATTATGGCTGATAAGGTTAGTTTTCTAGATGGAATATATCTTAAAGGCAAAACAATGCTCTTTACCTTTCATCTAAGAAAGATCGAGTGGTTCGTTCTTTCCTTCTTTCTTTTTTCTTGAATATTTCTAAAGCTCCAGATTCTTCAAAGACCACATCAGGGAAGGTATAACATCCTTATCTGACAGCCTTTCTTTTGGATAGAAAGGTCCTTTGAGAACAAGTTGGTAAACAAAAACAAAATAGAGGATAAGTACAACATCTTTCATCTTTATCAGGGTAGTTGATGTTTGATGACTATAAGCTAGCCAGATTAATCAAAACCTTAAAATGAGAAAAACAGAGAAAAGACATGACCATAACCAGTGAAATGGAATACAAAAACCCAAGCCTTCCTTCCATCAGTTAATCCCTTCCAAACTTTATCATTATAAGGTATTGTATTATGTCTCTATCTACAAAAGAATGATTTACCTCTCATCTATAAATGCAGAAGTGGTAAAATAACAGAAACATCAATGAAACCCAAAAAGAATCAAACAGTAATCAATCTTCAATAGTTTACCTAAGTCCTTTGCTCTCTCTCTCTCTCATTTTTCTTTTGTTCTGCATTCTCTGTATGGATGTGATGAATCAAATACAGCTCTTCTCCCAGCTATCATGGAAGAAGGCCAGTGTTGGGGTCACTGAAAACCCTCAACACCCAATCCCTAAGCCCGGCGTCGCGAACCTCGCAGAATCGGCTCGGCCAATCTGGAGGCTCGACGGCCTTCGTCCCCAGTCCGGGAGCCCGGTCCTTGGAACCAACATTCTCCTCATCCTGCCAGTCTGCAACATAGGTCGCCACCCTCCTGTAGAACTTCTCCTTGAACACCTCCCACACTTGATACTTGTAGTGGTTAATCACCATAACTCCCCTGTCCATGTTCACATACCTCATCCCATCTCTCAGATGGAAATGATGAACCACATTGATCAAAGAAGGATTCAGTGCCTCCGGCCGAACAATCGATTTGTGGCGCTCGGGGGTGTTCATCCTGCAAGTGTAGCCCACCATCACACCCTCCGACGGTATCGACTTCCTCCCTGAAGGTCCGAAGCTATGGCAAGCAGTCCGCAGCTCGCCGACCCATGGCTTGCTTGAGTAATTCCGGAGCACATCGTGCAGTCTCGTTTTGCTCGGAAGGTACAAGAATTCATCGACGTCGATGAATCCAACCCATTCGCAGTGACCGCGGGCTCGGAGGGCGCAATGTGCGAAGCCTGCCTCCTGTGTCTTGATCCAGGGCCATGAGTGGCGTGTTATGTTGTAATTTGAAGATGATGCCAGGGAATGGATCACCTGCTCGATGCCATCATCGCTGTTGTTGTCGTAGATGAACCAGCGCTGGACCCCAATCCGGGAGTGGTAAAGGATCCACTCATGGAGGAATCGAGCTTGGTTCCGCACCATGGTGCACACGCACATGGAGTGCTCCTTCTTGCTCCGGTCTCGGGGGGACAAGATGGTCTCGGGGCGAGCAACAGAGGGGAGGGTGAAGCTGCCGCGGCCCTTGGACTTGACGGAGACCAATGGGGGGGCACGGTTGGACTGGCGGCGGCGGTGGCGGAGGAGGACGCTGCCGGGGGTCTTGCAGCGAATTATCTCCTGGGCGGCGGAGAGGACGGCGGAGGTGAGGAGGTACCGGGGCTTGAAGAAATTCCAGCCGAAGATGCACTCGTAGCGGGAGGGGTCGGAAAGGCGGGTGGGGCGGAGGTTGAGGCCTTTGGCGAAGACGATGGTGGAATTGTCGCGGGGATCGAAGACGGCGGCGTAGGCGAGGTGGTCCCAGAGGTGGGGGCGGACTGGGGGGAGGTCGAGGGAGAGGGAGGGGAAGGGGGAAAGAGAGATGGAGAAGCCGCTGGGGGCGAGGGGGCAGCGGACGAGGAGGGGGTCGGGGGAGGAGGAGGAGGAGGAGGAGATAGGGGGGAGGTGGAGGTCGGGGCGCCCGCCGCCGCCGCCGCCGCCGCCTGGGGTGATGGAGAGGGAGGAAGAGTAGTAGAGGCAGAGGAGGTCGGAAATGGGGAGGGAAGGGGGGGATTTGAGGAAGAGGAGGACTTGGTCGGGGAAGGAGATTGCTTCTTGAATCTGGAGGGAAGGGAAGGCGGCGGCGGGGTCTCGCCGGGAGATGGGGAGCTCGCCGGAAACGGCATTCATGGCCGGGGACTGCCACGTGGACATCAGCACCGGGCGGAATGACACTGCCGGATTTCAGAGCAAGATTCACCATTACAAACTTCAAAAAAAAAAAAAATAAAGCAGCCCTCAAAACTCAAGAAAAAAAAGAAGGCAAATGCCAATTTGAGAGTTTGCGAAGAAAACATGGATTTTGAAAGCAAATTGCGAGTGTCTGAACTGCGAAGATTTGAATCAAATTTCAAAATTGGTATCATCCGGAATTCAAATGGCAGGTCATTCAAAAAATTAGAAAAAAAAGAGAACTAGATCTATCTCAAATTTTATTTTTTTTCAAAAAAAAGAGAAAACAACGTAAAGCTACACGGGTTTCAACCAGTTCTCCTTGAAGAACCATTAATTCCTAAATATAATATGCATTTATGGATCTCAAGCCACGAGCTTCTTGCAGAATTATTAAAATTCGAACACAATCTAGAACACTCACCAAAAACAAAAAATCCATTTTTTTTACATTCCTTTCGCTTAAATTTCTCGAATCTCGGGACTAACGTTATATTGGATGGAGCAGGGAGTACCTCCGAAAAGGCGGACCGTGGAGAAGGCGACGGCGGCGAAGAGGGCGAAGCAAAAGAAAACGAAAAGGGCGAACCAGAGGGAGGAGCTGGACGGCGGCGACGGCGCCCGGGGTGAGCCCCTCCACGCTGCCCCTGCTCTTCTCCTCCTGTCCTTCATGGCCTCCTCCCTCCCCCTACTTCCGGCAACTACGGCGGCGGAGCACCAGATCCGACCCTTTCCCCTCCACCCTCCAGCTCATATTCCAAATGCTCAACACCCCAATTCTCTTCCTCTTCCTATTGTGAGTGAGCAAGGGAGAGAGACAGAGTGAGAGAGAGATCGAGGTGCGTCGAGGCTGTTGGATTTGGACTGAGGGAGCAGAGAGAAAGAAAGAGAGAGAGGGAGACGAAGACAGAGTGGTGTCGTCGGGTTTATAATTAAGTGGTGGTTACGACAAGAAGAACGAGAAGAGGGAGTCGGTATGAAATCTATTACGAGATCTAACATGAATATAACTATAAATCTACAGCTTGGTAATTTACCCACGTCTTTGACTAATTTTCCGAAAATGTTACGTCGTGTTTCTCCTACTATTCCACGTAATCGGTCAGCGTTGGCCTTCGCCTTTGCTTTTGGGGTTTGGTACGGAAAAGGCCTCTTTCCTTCTCGGAAATTGCATCCACTTCTTATCGGGAGCACGCGTTTCCCATAGGTTCAGCGTTTTCCCCGTATCATGACAAGGGAAACGGAGTGTTTTTGGATCCAAAAGTCAGAGATTCCTGGCATTCTGTCCGTGTGAAACAAAAGCGCGCAATTGATCAGGAATTCAGGGTAGAATTTATAATGCAGTTTGATCCAGTTGGGATTTTTCTTTTCTGTTTACCATGAAAAAAAAAAAGAAGAGATCCAATCAGCCTATCATAGCAATTCGTATTTTATGATGACTCCTAATGTGCAAAAATCTCATGCCACACATGCAACTGCATGCTGTGCACGTAAACATGTTTAATCATGGACTGCAATACACTGCATGGATGGCCATGATTCGTTGATTGATCCTCCGATACAAGCATAAAATAGAGAGGACCTGAACTCCTTCAATCTCATTATTTGTAGTTATTTTATTTAATTATTTGTTGATCATCGAATCGAATAATGCAACCATAGCGCTAGGGGAAAGGGTTGTATCTTTAGCGCGAAAGAAGGATACGCCTTTTTTTTTGCATAGATCTCAAAACATTTTGAACTCTATTATTTATTTATCTGCATAGATTTTAAAGTAACCTAATAATAAATTTCTAAATATCAATCTTTCTTTTCGTAAAGGATACAACTCCAATTTTTAATACCAACTTGAATGATTGTGAAATCAAGCTCAATACTGTATAGTATTATAATGATATAAATAAATGTAGTTGAAAAGGACCCATGATTAGGACATCTTAACTTAAAGTAGACATCATAATGGATATTTGTCTAACTCTTCTTACTTAATGAAACCATTATATGGTTAATACTTCTTGTATAACATGCTATTTCGCTATTCATGTCTGAATAAAGTTATTTTTTTGAATCCAAATCTCCATGTTATAATCAAAGACAGTATTTCATGAGACAATTAAATAATTTTTTTTTAATAATTACGGTACATTATTTCCTGTTTCAACGGCTAATAACTGCCATCGTTTCCCCGGCCGTTTCACGTTGGGTACCGTCCTTCTCTATTATTTATTTCTTTACCTGGAGTACCGCCGCATTCATGGTTAAAACTTTCTTTATTCACTGCCCACGGGTCCACCGTCCATCGGCGCTGTCCAATGGATGGATGGTCCTGATCAAACCACAAAAACTTGCCCCCATCGAGACAAAATAATAAAAATTCCACCGATCGACGGCGAGGAAGCTTCAGGCCGTGAGCTGTGGGCCGTCGCCAAAGAGTTTTTTATTTTTTTTGGTGAATACAGCCTCCTTTGACTGTTGCCTGACACCTAACGCTGTAGAGATCGTGCCGTTATTCTGCGGGGCCCACCGGCCCAGGCCAGCCTTGCGATGACCGTGTGGCCGGCAACCCGGTGGAACAGTTCACGCGGCCCACGAGCTTCAATTTAAAAGTTTTCTCCTTTTTCTTTTTTGTTTTTTTTATTATTGGTAGCTGCCACCTCACCGACGAAGTGGCCCCCACTGGAAATGGTGCCCGCAGAGCCACCGGGGCCAAGTAAAAAGTGGGTACAGTAAGTACTGTGGTGCAGGATAAATGAAAGAAAAGATTATGAAGATGTTCCTTCAAATTTGAATGGTTTTTACTTAAATGTCCCTTCAAAATGTTCCATCCCCCAATCATCTATTCGCATGCACAAATTTCAAAGAGCTTCATCCTTTGTTATCCATCCGCCTACATAGATCTCAAAGCGCTTTATTTGTGATCCATTTGCCTGCACAGATCTCAAACAACTTCATCCATGATTTATTCTTCTGTATAAATTTCAAAGTGCTCCATCCTTTTTAAGATCCGTTCGTCCATACAAATTTCAAAATACTCCATCTTCTATCATCCATCCACTTGCATATATCTTTAAGCTCCATATCCTATATCATTCATCGGCCTGCATAGATCTTAAAGTGCTCCACCATCTATAATCTACCTACTTGCGCAAATCTCAAAGCGCTCCATTTTCTATCATCCATTCGTCTACATATATCTCAAATCATTTTATTATCTATTATTCATCTATCTACACAAATATCAAAATACTTCATTCTCTATCATTCCTCCGTCTGCACGATTTTCAAAGTGCTCTATCCTTTATCATTCATCTGTCTGCACAAAATCTCAAAGCACTCCATCCTTTATCATCCGCCCATTTGCATGGATTTCATAGCACTCTATTCTCTATTATCCATTCGCATGCACATATCTCAAAACACTCTATCTACTGTCATTTATCTGCCTGCAAAGATCTAAGAGCACTCCATCATTTGTTATTATCTACCTGCACAGATTTCAAAGCACTCCATCCTTTATTATTCATCTATTTGTGTGGATCTTAAAAGGCTCCGTTCTTTATCAACCACCCATATGCACACATCACAAAGCGCGGGAAGGGCAGTTTTAATATTTTATAAAACATTAGTTATCATACGATCATTGTACGATAATATTTTGTAATGGAAGTAGATGGCCAGACCATGTTACAACGAATTTAAAGTTTTGATGGCTAATTAATATTTTTTAAAATATTTGAGATCTAAATGTAGATGGTCCGAGGAATATCTCTATATTTTTCCTCAAATGAAAATGATGAATGGATTGAAATTAGATCGGCCTGGGACTCGGCTGGGAAACGGTCCCCTTCACCAACTAGCAAATCTTGGGTTGGGTTGTGTTTACCCTGCATTTTAATCTATAGCCATGAGCTCTTTGTACCTTAGTTTTCTAGCATAATATTATACTCTTGGAGAACCTTGTAGGTCCAAAATGACCATTTCCATTGTAATCAATTTCGTCGAAGATTTTTCTTAACTATGAGTTATTATTCTCTTTATTATTTTTATTATTTGCGTAATTCTCGTTCTATTAGAAATTGGGAAGTTATCATACTGAGACGAGATCAACCTCACTTAATTTAACCAAACTTCTTGATCAATCTGCTCTATTTGGCATGCCAGCGATCCGATTGGCCATAATTTAGCTTCTCACAAATATATTTTAGTTTAGTTTAGAAATATATATAGATAATTTAGTCTTAACTAAATATTTCTAGTGAAACTTTTTGAAGGATTTTTTTCCCATCTTGGCATCCTATGAACTTCTTCAGTACTCTCAGTTTCCAAAGAAGTTTAGTTTTTCTTGACTATTTTAACTACATGCTGATGCAACAGGCTTTTATTTCTTTTCCACATACCCATCATTCCGAAGGCAAGTAAATCTTATTCTTTATTGATGGCCAAGCTCACAAGGACAAAACATTTTCAAAATCTTGATCTCCAATTTCAAGTTATTCTAAGGCGTTAAATTCCATTAATTTACTTCCAGGGGCATCTTCCATTATTTTACTTCCAATGGTATCTAGGATCTAGAGAGAGAGATCTAGATGAAATGGGAGGAGCAATAGCCAGTGAATTCATACTCAATTTCAAGAAAGCCTGCAACCTGGATGCTAGTGTAATTGATAGAGTGATCTAATTCAAGCCATACAAAGCTCATGAGATGCTTGCTTAATATGCTGGTAATGCTTGCTTACTTAAAGATGCCAACATCAATAAAATTATTAGATACAACTCATACATTTCCAACCACTTTTTAACGATATCATATGGTTTATCATTAATTATTGTCAAAAAATGATAAAAATTACTAACCTGTTATTCCCAAAAAAAAAAAAAAAAACCTTCACAGAAATTATTTTATATCACATTAGTGTTTGATACTAAACAAATAAGAATTTATTTGGTGTAATTCTCCCACATCACCATGAGAGGACTCCATATCTACTTACAGAGTCTGGTTACAAATGATAAGCAAAATCATGTAGCCACAACCATGGATCACGTTGTTATGGCAACTATTTGAATTACAACTTAGTTTTTATCTCTTTATCTCTAGCACACCTGCCTGTTCAAGGATTTATTGCAGGTAGCATGGATTTTCTCATGAAATTATGGCGATTCACTTTGATACAACATGAATGAACATCAGATGCTAAGCATTAGAAATGAATGCAACAGATTCAAAACACCCTCAATTTCCAAGTTTTCCAATATCAATATACTCATAAATTGGACAGGATGTTGGAGAGAGAAGCCCTTGATTTGGAGAGCATAGATTCTATCAGGTGCAAATCATGCAAAAAGAGAGGGGCAAAGTAACATTGTTTTATGTCAGTCTATAGGAAAAAGGAACGAGGTAGAATGGGTTCTTCAAAGCAAACAAATAAATAAATCATTAACACATAAGATAGTGAGCAAAGTTAAAGATTGGACCTCCATCACAACTATGAGATTGGACTTCAAACTCACAAAAATGAGCAGCATAAAGATCAGATCCAGAACAGGAGTACACACCGCACAGTCTCCTACCGAAAAATAGGGAGGTGTGGCTCCAATTCAATAGGGAAGTTCTCCTTCAGGAAGTTCCCAATTGTCTTCTTCCTCTTCATTCTTTTTCATTGGTGCCTCTTGCTCATCTTTGGGGGCATATTTTGGCTGAAAACGTCTACCAATATGCAAGAGAAAAACAATAAGAGGGTGAGATCAGCAATACAAAAAGACTATCACTAAATCTTGTAATAAACCACAAAATTCATTGCAAGTATTTTTTTAAAGTAATTTTATCCTTTTAAATATCCAAGCAACTGCCAGTCAAATGACCTAACAGAATGAATAGATTGTTTACAAAGGCAAGCATATTAATAGAACCTTATTTAAAATCATCTTGGAAGATTGATATGATTCAACTATTTAGCTATAAAATCCAACTATCCATCTGAAAGGAATGGATCAACAAATAACTAAATCCACTTACCTACATGACAGGGAGAAATTCCATGACAACTGCAACTCCCTAAATTCCACCAAATAAAAGAAGAGCCCATAGAAAAATTTTCTTTTTGGAGGCAGAATGAAAAATTTTAAGCATTCATTTTTTAGTTCATCATGGCCATGTCATAATGATAACCTTTTCATTAAAAGAAATTGGACCAAGAAGTGAAATCCATACATCCATCAGAAAGAGATGGCTCACAAAGAACATACTCACAACAGTCAATGAGAATAACCCAAAAAATCTGAAACCCCAAGACCCCCAGAGAAGAAATACATGGCTGGGGAAAATATCGTAAACCAATTTTAAGTTTCTCTCTGGATAGAGATAACAAAAATAGTAAAAGACTCTCTTCGAATGAAGACCAAGAACTCAGATAAACTTCGTTTTAATTGTTAATGAGCAATTTACATGTTTGGTAATAAGATCCACCTGAGGAAGAAAAAAAATCCACCTTCCCACCAGAAAAGAATTGAAGAATAAAGGAACCACTCAAAAATCCCAAAACCACCAACATCCAAAGAAAAATAACAAAGAACTAAGAAAATTATCATCTAAGAATCCTATGTTCAGTCTCTGGAATACTGATAACAGAAGGTGTCAAAATCTCTCTTTGATAAAAAAGAAAGAACTTAAAGAAACCAACTTTAGATTACTTTGGAGCAATTCATATTGATGACCTGTTTAGTAATAGAAATCCACGAAAGCCAAAAGATAATTCCCATGAAAAACCTGAAAATCTTAGGGAAAGTAAAAAGGGAAAACCTAGAAAACCCCACAAATCCTAAAACCTCATGAACATTACAGAAGACCGGATAACCAAGACAAATATAATCACCAAAGTTACCAATTCCTAATTTCAGTCTGGAATTAATACCATGGGCAGTCCATAAATGTTTAGCAATAAAATCCAATTAGACAAAATAATCCACCTAAAGAGACTAAATCCCTTAGCAAAAGAAAAAGGGGGAAAGCCCAGAAATTTCCCAAACCCTAAAACGTCACAAGACATTCATAGCAGAACAGATAACCAAGAACGATATGATAATTTGGAATGATAAATCTACCATAAAATGCAGTAAAGATTTTATTTTGAATGCAGAAGCGTCGAACACAAACAATCTCAGAATCAAATGAAAAAAAAAATCAGAAGAAATGGAGCAAACCTCTTTGGAGCCTCTCGGGCCTTGCGCTTCTTCTCCTCCCGGGTGTTCTCGAACCATCTGCGCCGCTTGCACTCCTGGACGACCCCAGCCTTGATCACCTCTCGCCGGAACCGTCGTAAAAGCACCTCCTCCGGCTCGTCCTCCCCCACCACCAGCTGGACGTTATAGTATCCCCCTTTGGCGAACATCACGTTGGCCCAAGCCAAAGAAGGGAAGCAGCTCCTCAAAACTCCTCCACACCCCGGCGCTGCCTCCGTGCGAGAATGGAGAGCCGGGAGGAATCCACTCTCTTTGTTCCTCGAGAGCCTCCGCCATGGGAGATTGGTAGTAGCAGGAGGAGAGAAAGATGGTTCTTTTTTTGCGGGGAGGGGAAGGGAGGGTAAGAAGGAGAGGAGGTTGCAGAGAGAAGCAGGCATGGCGACGGTGGTCAGGCTAAGAGTTGCAGCATGGCTTCAGCCGCCGCTCTGGTCGTCTTCTTTTCTCTAATTTCGGACATGAGAATTGAGAGAAGACTTTGGGGAGATCCTCCGGGGCAAAATGGGGTGGGGCTGGGGCAGTCTTGATGAAATATACAGTGCTTGGGTGAATCCAACATGTCAAATTTTTAATAATAATATTAAAAAATATAAAATTTTTGTTTAAAAACACTATTAAATTTAAAAACTTAAATTTATGAAACGAGTTAGATTTATTTATATTTTTTATATGGTGTTCTGATTTTTATTATTTTATTGAGCAATTTTTCAAGACCATTTAGCTCTATCAAATAGTGCAAATCAAATCATCCTTAGTAACAATTTGATCTGAGTTCAAGATGAACCTCGTCAAATTGCATTTAGGTTGTTTTTAACTTTTTCATAATTATTTTAAAAATCACTTATTATTTTAGAAAAATTCTAGGAACTTTTAACTAGTAGAGGAGTTAGATCCAGACTTGTGGACCTGAATCTTAGTGGTAGAAATAGAGATGTTGTACCCCACACTTAGAATCCTACTTTCGAAATTGAGATGGACTAGGTTATACTTCATGTAGCCAGATCCAAATCTAGTCAGACATCCAAACAGCACCAAAAATGCTAGTTTGTTGCTTTCTCTCTCTCTCCCAACCTTGCAAAAGTAAGTACTAAAATTCTAGAATATACATTAACCTCAAAATCATAAATATCTAATTTGTAGAAATAAATATAAATATTGTAGAAATAAATAAAAAAATTTGGCCACCCTCGAGTGATGGACTGCATCATAGTAAATAGCAGAAAAGTTTGGAAAAAGTAAATATTAAGTACTTGAAAATAAATACTACCCTGTTGGAAGTACATGCCAACTTTATGAAAATATATACTAAGATGCCCACGATAAATACCAACCCCATATAATATAATTAACGTATAGTCTACGAAATAAACACAAACATTATAAAAGCAAACATAAAAAGATCTGGTTTGGGACGGAGGAGAGGGGGAGAAAGGGAGACGTGTTCTGACGAATGGGCACAGTCATGGACAGCGTGTCACATTCTATCCTATTAAGGCATCAGTGTTGTGATCAATAAAAGAGGAAAAAGATATGAGTGTTATTCTATCCTATTTATGCTTTTTTTCTTCTTTTTTTTTTGATATAACGATGAGGGACTGCTATTAATAGCTGATTTCCAAGCTTCAAGATATGTACCAATCCAATGATGGCGAGGAAGTTATCTATAATTGCATCAGATTCTAAAAACACAATTGCATCAGATTATTTTCTACTTAGTCAAGAAAAATCCCTTCCTGAAATCAACAGGCACAAAGATCTTGGTCTTATTTTTTTACTCCTGCATAGCTACGTCAAAACCAGCTTGCTACTGTACCAAAATAAAAGAAACCAAAAAAAAAAAGCTTGCTTGTTTTTCTTTTTTTAATTTTAACCTTTCTTACGAGAAAAAAATGATTAGAGTCATAAAAATCCAATCTACAAGGTTTAAATATTTTTATGAGCCAAGAATTATATTTTAAAAATTTCTTATCCATGCATCAAGTCGCCCAAAAAACCTCCAACGAAGAACAACTGGGACTACATTTGGATATTCTTTATGCTTGATTGGGTTGGGTTCAACCAACTGGGGTCAAGGCTAGATATCAGCCCACAAGCCCAAAGGCCAATCTTTTAACTTAGTGTTGTGGGGGCCGCGCGAACGCGTACCCCTCTACCACAAATTATGACGTCCACTCTCCCACTTGGGGAGATGGTAGGCCAGGGCTCCCACCAAGTGCAATGTGGGCCCCGGGCCTAGGCCATGAGCCTTATTGTTCACCCATAGACCCCGTCCAGGTAAGTATGGAGCACCCGTTCCCCTGGTTCCCATTTTAAACTCGCTTGCGCCGGCTAGTCCCTTTCTCTATCCGATGTGGGACTAAAAAAGCTACCACCGCTCTCCGCTTGCAAAGGTTAGAATCCGTCCTGGCCGCCAGCCCCGCGGCAGTCGTTAGAAAATGGCGTTACAGAGGGCGTTGTCCTCAGTAGCACCACCAAGATCTGACATGAGATCTAGAGCGGGGAATCACTCTTCGATGATCCAAAACCAACACTCCCATGGAGAGGAGGAGGAAGAAAAAAAAAGTATGTGAGAGAGAATTTCGCTCATGCTTTTATTCAAATTTGTTCTGTTCTGAAACATGAATAATATTAGAAGATTGTCCGGGGTAAAAGAAGATGAAGAAGAAGCAGGATGCCACATCAGCTGTCCCTTGCTTCCATCCATGTTTGTGTGTGGATCAAAAAAAAAAAAAAGGTATGTGAGAGAGAATTTCTCTCATGTTTTATTGAAATTTGTTCTGTGCTGGAACATGAAAAATATTAGAAGATTGTCAAGGGGTAAAAGAAGAAGAAGAAGAAGAAGAAGAAGAAGAGACCAGTTGCTTCAGTGAAATGGTGCCATATGTGTTTTCTTAGGTATAACCAAGTTAACCCGGATGAGATGCCTCAGCTTGGTCCATTCCACTCGCCATATAATTGCAGTTGTCATATAACAAAGATGATTGTCCAAGCATATGGCATTCAATTAGTTTTCATATTGTTCACAAACTGAAGCATAGTATCAAATACACAATTTTCTGTCTCCTTCTTGGCATCTTGTTCTTCTCCATGCCTCTGTTCTGATAACATGCATTCTTGATGTCTCTAAGCCATTTAATTGCACAATTGAAGCTCCGAGCTAATGATGAAATATCGAAGAACATATCTATCATCTTTCTTACAGCATATCTATCATCTTAATCTTCCTGCAGCTAGCAAACATTTGGTGCCGGCTGTAATTTAAGAGGAGATGAAGTCGAGGAATTCAGGATCCCTCGCCACCTTCTCCATCTCCTCTGCTCTCAACCACAACCAAACCTCCATTCCATCCCCATCCTTGGTATCTACTAGTATACAAACATCCTTCATATCACGGATCCCACATCCCAACCACTCTGGCTCTCCCCATCCAAAGTCAGTCTGATACCAAGGCATCCTGCACCAACTACTAAATATCCAAGTCTCGCTCTCCCCCACCACCACTCCATCCATCCCATCCCTCCCCAGCCACTTCTCCTCAGCTTTCCTCCTTACATACTCTTCATCCACCTTTCTCACCCCATTCCTCAGAGCCTCCTCCAAGAGCCCCTGCCCGCCTCCATCATCGCACCCATCTCCTACGGCCAACTTCCCCACCGCGGCCACGCTGATCCACATATTCCCGAAGGATTCATCCGACAAAGGTGGCGATAGCTTCCTGCGCAGGTTCACGGAGTGCTTAGCGACCGGTCGCTTCTTCCCTCGCGCTCGCACGAGGCACCGCAAGACGAGCGCCGACACCGCCTCGACGCGCGTCGGCGCATGCACTCGGTCGTAGCTGCCGCCTCTCAGCCTCGCTATCGCTCTCGAGCTCATCACGAACCTCCTTATAGCTGCAGCAGGTTGCCCGCTCGCGGGCTGTGCTCGCTTCGGTGCTTGGTCGATGAACTGAGGCCGAGGAGGGAACGTGGCCATGGAGTCGAACCGGGGAGCGGGGCGCAAGTCGAGTCCGCGGGCGACGTCGGCCCAGCGGTTGAGGAACATGGCCATGGAGGCGCCGTCGGCGATGAGGTGGGACATGGACAAGCCTAGCGCGAAGCCACGACGTTCGAACCAAGTGAGCTGCACCGCAAGAGGGGATCACCATATCGGAAGTCGCTTGCTCTGATCGGTAGGAGCTCGCTGAATTGGTCGATCGGAGGTTGGAGGAGGACCGAGTCGAGCTCGGCCTCTGCTCGGGCTTGGATGAACTCCACACCCTCATCATTGCACTCGACGTAGAGAGTGTTATCATCCTTGGATTCTTTGATCCTTCCAGCTAATGGATAGAAGCATGTCAAGGTTTTGGAGAGGGATGACTTCAGTTGAGTGAGTGCTTGTGGTGGATTCTTGGAGTAGAAGAGGAGGAGGTGGTTGTAGATTTGAGGTGCTATTTGGTCGAGGAGAGAGAGTTGTAGGGAGTGGAGGTTTTGGGGAGTTGGGGAGGATGGTTTGATGGTTTCTTTGGAGATAACTTGGACCTTCTTCAGCATGGTCGGAGAAATGTTTTGAGGGCTGCGGTCTATGGTGGTGTTTATTTGAGCGGTGGCCAAAGTGTTGCTTTTATCTGAATGGCTGCCGAGGGGGGATTTGCGGAGGAGACGTCTTCCGTTGTTGTTTTTGGACTTGGAATTGTGGTTTCGGGGCACCTGCTTTCACTTTCGTGACTCCTTCACTTGTCAAGATTCTTGTAGACCAAGCAAATGCCGTTCTAATTTCTAAATCAAGCCGCAGCCATGTTTTCATACTTCACCATCCACCATTTTGATCACAATTGGGGCTGCAAATGGAGCTGCAAATGGGTCGAGTGGGTCCAAGTCCATATTGACCCGAATGCAACCTGAATTGGATTTGGGTCTAAAGTTTAGATCCAGGTCTGCCCATTACATGATGGATTTGGGTGGGACCGGATCTAGATACTATCCAACCTAGATCCATAATCCATTAAAGGATCAAGTCTAAATTTCAGCTACCTATCGATCGATCAGGTCGGTTCAAGATCCAAATAGTATGAAATTATAAAATTTATTGGGTCTATAAGTCATGCACAGATTGAATATGGAACGATTATAGGATTTGGACATCCAATAGATCCACATGTCAATAATTTTTATAAGTGCCAATAATTACAACCTATAGGTCTTATTGATTTGATCTTATATGTCCATAATCTTTTCAAACCTTTTCTTTGCTCATCAAAAACTCTCATCAGCTTCGAAAATTGTCCAACTCTCTCTTTTGGGACCATGTTCTCTTAGTCTCTCTCTTGATCTAGGACTTCAACTCCCTGCCAACATTGAAACTCTAATCCCCTTTGTTAAAGAGAACATTCCCAAAACGAAGCAAGTTAATTTATAGGATGCTGGAAATTGAACAACAATAGACTTTACTGAGGCCACACACTGTGGATTCAATTCTCTTTTCTTCCGGATACTTTTGCCACAACTTACAATGAGGAAATCCCTGTCCTAACAAAGGCACTCCAAGAGCTACTTTTCTCTCTCTCAAAAGAAGCCATTTAAAAGCATGGATTAGCTGACAATTAGTAAAGCTCAAGATGCAGAAATGCATGATAGCCTTATCAGCACGTATCATTATGTAATGCTAATATAAATCAAGCATAACAAGCATCAGAATGACATGGATATACTGGACAAATAGGAGTACTCCCCTTCTATATCATAATTAAATGATTGTAAGCATATAGAAAAGAGGTCCAAAGATACAGTACATCTTTCATTCTTCCTTCAAGTTATCATGGATATAGTTGTAGATAGACAAGAATAATTCCCAAGAATACTTGTGCACAACTGGGGATGGAACAAAAGTATATGTGAACTCAAGATATTGGCTATATCAGTTTCGCAGGTGCGCACTTCTAATGGATAAGATGGTCTCTGTTCATCTGCCACATAGTTGCGTGTATTTTTTGTCAATCAGATGAGCTATTGGCTTTCAAGTTCAGCCTCTTTCTAATATAATTGAGTTGCCAATGATTCCTATTACTTCGAACAGGAAAACATTTTTAAAAATTAAATATAATCTTGGTACAGTGACTCGTGACGAAATAAGGTGAGAGATACTGATCTTTGGTTACATAGAATGTTGATCTTTAAATGCATTGTGTTACCACCAGAAACCCGACCTAATGGAGTTAGGCGATCTGGCGAACAGATATTGGTGAGCTAGGCTGTACGATATGAGACTTACAAAAAAAAAAAAAAAAAAAAATCGAGGATTGCTGGAACATATCTGATAGAGGACTTTCTGAATAGCACTGAGATAAGAGCGAGGTTAAGTTCTCTTCTTTACCTAGGGTCCCTTGGCCTGGTTTATATAGAGAAGAGGGTGAGAGTCCGTCGTGATTTGGTCGCATGATTTTCGGACAAGCTGTTATACTTTTTCTTTATCTACCACCCAGAGCGGTTACACCCTTTCTTATTTGGTGTGTCGAGGTCATGCTAAATTGTAACCGCCCGCACTATATGCTCGGAGGTTAACTCAGCCATTGATTCTGCATGCTATGTGTCACCTAGCTATTGGTCGGCCCAAGCTGGCAGACAAGATTTTAAAGGGCGACGAATCCGAGCTGTATCCCATTGTGAAGAATCCCCAAGGAACAATTGCAATGAGAAACACCTAAACGGATCTTCTTTACACTCTGAATGGTAGAAATACACCTGTGGATTTATATGTGGATGCTTGTGAATTTGAAATTACCAGTATGACAAGCATGGCTATGTGTCCAATGAAGTGCAATGTATGATCCATGCAATAAAATAACACTTTAGACATAGTCATTTTCAAGCGTTAAAGATGTATAATACTCAGCATCCTTAAATATTTCAAGTATACACAATCACAATTTTATCTGTAGTACAACCATTACCTGAATAAGTGGTTAGATCAAACATTTCAATCCACCCACCAGGATGCTGACCCTATGTTGCTCATCCCCCACCAAAGGAACCAAAATAGGAACATACGAAAGAGCAATATCCTTCTTGAACAGTGGTCCATTTGAAGAACAGATATGAAAAGAGTGATTAGGAAAAAAGATACTCATCTATGATAGGATCATCAACTGGGTCATACAAATAATCCCTGTTAAATTCCAAGCCATCATACCAGTTACCATGAACTTCGGTTACTAATGTTGAATCATGGTACTGAAAAATCTCCATGCTATTGAGCCCTACATTCTCAAAGCAACCAATGCCCTGAAGAGAACAAAACTGCAAGTCCTCAGGCGAAGAAACCAAATCCGTCTCATTTTTAAGACTCAATTCTCGTGATGGAGGTGTCGAAACAACTCCATGTTTGATTGTAGTAGTAATCTTTTATATTTGTTGGTCCATCTATTCGAATGCTACTCCATAGTCCTGAGTATTGCTTGATCCACTGTCAACTTGAACAGACAGGGTGTCAGTCATACAAGACAGTGGTGATGCAGTTTTAGTGTGGCTGCTCCTGTGATTTGTATGCACTGGTTTGAATTCAGAAAGACCAGACATATCATTCTCAGTATTGCATGTCAACGAGATGACTGATGGAGGGGTATCAAGATGATACAAAACCTGATGTTCTTGATCAGGCTTGGGCAGACATGAGTAGTCTTCTAACAAACTACAACGTTCATGGTCATGTTTCGGGTACTGCATAAATTGCATAACTGGAATACCTCCACTCCATGACTGCTGCCTTGATATAGCTGGCTCCAGTGACTTCTTTCCAGCACCCAGCATCATATCCTTGGAAGGAAGCAGTACACCTAACCGAGATACACTGATGACCTTCTGAGAGTCAGGAATATCGCATACTAAAGCTTGTTTTGCTACCTGTAACTTGCAAAGACGAAATGCTCTTAAAGTCATCTGCACGGGCATCTGAGAACATTTCTTGAGCTTGGATTTTTTGAGCTGTGAATGTATATTTTGAAGATGCACCATTTTGTTGCATCTGTGTCGAGCTATGCATGTCGAAGTTTCCTGTGACATCCTCGCAGCTGAAATCAGAATGCATATTTCCACTGAAAGTTCCCCCCTCATTCTGCTTCTGCAATCTCCTCAAGTAGAGACGGTATTTCTGCACGGTGAATATGGTCAGGACATTTCATTTACTTTTTTGAGATGCAATTGTGTAAATATATTAGAAAAGAAGATGACACTAACATCTCAAATTAAGAAACTAAATATTAGAAGTTGTTCCAGTTAAGCAGAATATAAGTCATACTCAGACCATCAGTTCATACCCGATCAGATATTAGACATTCTCAGAAATATAGTAACAAAGGAAAAAAGAAATGAATATTTTTCATTAATAAAGATACAGAATCTCTCTTTCCTTATACTATGATAGTTGAAATATGACTCTGATCTGATGATCAACAATCACCTCAAGTACATGACTCTGTATACTTATGGTTGTCTGGGAATGGTCCAAGAGGTACATGCTGCACATGGTCAACTCCCACAGACTAACATTCTCAACTCTCTATTCAGCCCAGAAGGAAAGAACCTCCCACAATCATCAAGATGTATAAATCTACAAATTTCCCCCCTCCCTGTCGTCCCATATGTTCTACTTCATTGTGCGAGTGTTTTGGATTGAGTTATAAAGTATGTCTGTATTAGTATCATCAAACTTAATATTGAAGACATGGGTCAAATGTTAATGTCATGCAGCCTTGCAAGCATTAAAGTGTATATAAAATGACCAATTTTATGCTTTTCAAGTGTGATGTTACACAGGTACAAGTATGCTCATGAGTTTTTTCTATACTTACTATCTTGCCCATTTTATATTACTAGAAACTTGACACATGCAATGCACACTTGGAGGAAAAAAACTATAAACTTAGGAGTGGTCATTTGAATAGTCATAAAGTAAGAAGATACAAGTAAAACCATTCTTTATTTCCCAAAAGTGATTCTCAACTGAGGATTTGATCTGAAAATCTATCCATACAGCACTTTGTGGTATTAAAGACTGATTATTAAGTGGCAGGATCGCTTATTAGGAATTAGATTGAAACAGAAAATTAAATCAGTTTTAAAAAATGAGTCTTAACAGGTAGGTTTTGATTTGGAAACATCTATCCACATGTATTAGCTTTGATTAGGAGGAACTATTTTTTTTAATAGGATTGATTTTAAAAATTAGGTATTAGAAAGGTGTTTTAGCTGAGCAGGAATCTTTTAAGAGAGAACAATTTGCCAGCCCAAATCAAAGATAGATAGAGGTAGAAGTAGAGGTAGCATGCTTGGAGACGGGATTACAGTTTCTTTTTCCATTTTCCTGAGTAGCTTGAAATCTTTTAAGTATTTTGATTTTTAAACTTATTTTCATCCCAATATTTATTCACACAAAATTAGAGATAGAGATAGAAGCCAAGGAGTGAACATGGAGATGGGTGATGAGATCACATTTTTTTCTTTTTAATAGCTGGTATTATTTAAGTGGGACAAGTTATGTACTAAGGAAAGTAGGACAAAATTTTTAAGGAAGATTTACCATGGAGTATGTTATTTGCAAATGTTATAGTGTTTCATGATGAGAAAAGAAGAAGATTAAAAGCTAAATTGGATTTATGGCAGAAAGCCGTTGAGGATAAGGGCTTAAAAATCAGTAAATAAAGATGATATATGAAGTGCAGTTCTAGCGAAAACGAAAACAAAGATAAGGCCTCGATTAAAATTGATGGAGAATAAATGTCATCAAGTGATCCGTTTCACTATTTAAGATCTATCGTACAAAATAATGGAGATAGATGAAGATATGTGTAATAGAACTAGAGCTGGTTGGTTGAAGTGTAGAGGTATTTTCGGCATATTATGTGATCGATAAATACTCTGGCGACTTAATAGGAAATTTTTTTGGAACAACAATAACGCTTTCAACTTTTTATACTCAGAGTGCTTCACAATAAAGAGGATCCAAATGAACAAATTGGAATTTAGTCTAAATGAGAACATCAAAATGGATATGTGATAAAACTAGAAGTATAAAGTGAGAAATAAGTATATCAAAGTAGCTACAAGAAGCTGTGAAAACTAAGGACAAAATAATAGAGAATAAATTGAGACGTTAAGGTCATGTATAATGAGTATGAACAGTTGAGGAGGTTCCAATAAGAGGGGTATTTTATTTGTGTGGAAGAATATAACAGGAGGGGGAGACCAAAGTAACATGAATGGAGATTGTGAGAAAAGATATGGAAAAGATTGAATGACATCAGGTGACTATAAATGAGAATGCTCGGCAAATTAGAATCCACAAAACCAACTCCCAAATGATTAGGACAAGGCTGGACTGTGATGATTATGGTTATTTGCTGGAAGAAAAAGTAGTTACTTTACTATATAATTTGCATATATACACATACATTCAAATCAATGTTCAATAATTCGGTTTTGTCTTCTGTTTTGGCAGTTTTGGATCCAGTTTTGTTAATTCAATCTGAAACTTAAAATAATTTAAGATTGAAAAATCAGAAAATAAATAAAAGTAAAAAATAAAAATTGTCATCATCTTAAAGTACATGTATTGTTAGTATTTTTTTGTATTTATCATTTCAATGTTTTTGCATTGAGACAACCAAAGTATTATATTTTAAATTAATAACTAAAAGTTTAAAGTATAATGTATCATTTCTTGTGTGCTGAGAATCTACCATATGACAATCAAGCTATACCTATCGGATTTGTATTTCATTGTAGCCAACCCTATGTTGAAAAATTAACTTGCCTCTAAATCGCTTAACAATGCTGTAGTGCTTCCAAACCTTCCCAAAACTCAGAAAATTTAAGTTCAAACTAGAAAAAAAAGCTTCATGACATTTATAAAATGAAGATAAGGCAAAAATTTGGCACAAACAAATTATTTATAAAGTTTAGTTGGACCTATCGTTTAGTCTCACCCAAAACTCCAAACTGGACCAACTTCTGGATCGATCTCAACTGAAACCAACGCATTTTAATATCAACTTTGAGGTTTCAGGGGAATCTTTGAACCATAGTTCAAGTATTTGCGCGAGCCTTCCTATATAAGCCACACAAACATGCAATTTACCTGTCTATCTCTATATCAATGTGTTTGTTTCATTCAATGCTTAGGAGTTTCTGGCGCTGCTCAACAGGAAAAGCAGTTAGAAAACTATGGTGAAAAATATGGAACGTCAATAAATATGAATGACTCTGCTGACATTGTAACATACGAGGTTATGTTTATCCAGATTGGACAACTCTTTCTGACAATTTAAAAATGGTTACTGAAAGAGATGTTACCTGTAGGTGGCTGGCAACATTTTCCCTTGTTAATCCGGGAACATTCATCAAGTCAAGTATTTTCTTTGGACCAACTTCTGCAAGTACAGATAAATAATCATGGACTTATAAACATCTTTGAGTTAAAATTTAAAAAACAAGTCCTAATGATAAAAGAAACATTTTCAGTTTATCAAGAAACTGCTCGAGAGCAATTATAAAATCTCAAGTTCTACTCTGCATAGACTTCAAGAAAATGGAGAGTGCTTGAGAGGGTCACAGAAGTTAGCTAGCTGATACTCACTATCAAATCCTATTTGGTTCACAGCATTCACAAATTTCTGATGAAGATCCACAGACCAAATTACTCGAGCTTTCTTAACAGTTGCAGGATCACTAAATTCTTGATCAGAATGTTCTTGATTGTCCCCATCTTTTCGTTTTCTCACATAATTTATATCAGCTCCACTAAATAAATGCCTGTCTTCAAAATCATCAGATCCATTTTTCATGATTTGAATATTCTCGTTGATATAATGACCTTCAATCTCTTTCACCTCATGCATTTTCTTTCTATAAACATGTTGCCATATATTTCTTAGCTCCTTCATTCTCACGGGCTTAAGAAGGTAATCACAGGCACCATGTTGAACACCTTTCATTACCCTACTTGTTTCCCCATCTATAGACATCACTGCAAACATTTGCAAAGCATGGTCATTGAAGCTTAATGTACATATGAGTCAGATTAGCTTAGCAAAGTAAAGGGAAAAAGCAGCATGCTGCACTATGGTCAGAAAGCTTCAAATATGGATAAAGATAACTGACTGATAACAGGCAGATCCATTTCTAGCCCAACATGTTCAAGAAGCTTGAAACCATCCATGTCAGGCATATTGACATCACTAATTACAATGTCAAAATGATCTTTTCTTTCACGAAGCATCTCCAAAGCATCTCTTGCTAAGCCACATGTAGTAACTGCAGTATGCAAGAAGCATTCAAAAAATTTGCATCATGAGTTATGAGCATTATCCATATTGTAGGAATGCATATAGGTTTATGAGTTTTTAATTAAATAAAATGGCCAAAGAATATTTGATGTCAACATTTCAAGATGACCAAAAGAGAGACATCAAAGAGTAAATAGAGAACAGCATTCACCTAATGAAGCCTATACTGGATTCCAATATATGATTCTAAATGAATACATGTGTAACGATCTTAAACTTAAAAATATATACATAGAAATAAAAACATCTTGGGAAAAGTTGACAATAAGGTCAAAAAAATGAATCTCCCTATGGATTGGATACTGTAATTTTTGTACAAATAAAAGGTAAAGATGTTATACTGGCAGTGGAAAGTATAGGAGCTCCCATGAGACATTAACAAGGATAAAGTGATAGTTTTCATAGGAAGACTAGAGAATGGCTTTCTATCATAAGCAGATTTTTCGACAAACTGTTATAACTTTGGTAAGTGCATTGTCATCATGCAAAGATCATTTATGTCAAATATGTACGTTACAATACTAATACTGGACAAAATTCTTTATAAAAGCTTTTTGCTTTTTTTGGATTTTTTTTTTAAATGAGAGATTAGGTAGGGCCCTTCAAGCTAATCCGAAATGGAAATATATTCAGTGCAAGTGCAGCAACCTTCAAGCTAAGTGCTGTTGACACTTCCAAAGAATGATTTGAACTTCTGGCATCTATATTAAATCCAACATCCAAAGTTCAAAAAAGCCACTGGAACTATTTGACATTGTATGCTCGTAGTTCTGTAAAGTTTAGATTCACCCTAACTTGAAAGAATTATCAGCATATATATATATATATAATAACTTGCATTGAAAACCATGCAAAGATAAAATCTTAAGAACTTCTGAAACACTGGACTTTTCCAAATTGCCAGCCAGTAAAGTTATCGTATTGGACTGTGTGAGAACATATTAGAGGAATATAGAATGATTCATCTTAATTATCCTGTTGCATAAATCTTTTAGCGAGAAAGGTTGCCCACATAACTGGCAACATTCGGTCAATTCAAGACCAATGTTTCTTTGAGCAGTAAAATGAAGAACAATAACTAAAATTCTCATTGACTTTTGCAAGCCATGTATTGTAAATGTGGTGACAGACTCTCGTCATCGCACTTGAATTAATCTCATCATTATGCGACAAAGCACTTATTATAAAATTAAAATGAGAAGAAAAGGTTATCGACCTAACTTGGTTTACTACGTTTTAGATTTACTAAAATCTCTGTTTTAACTATTAAATATGAAAAAATGTTCATATGATCTGTGTTCTGTGGAAACTCTTTCATGTTCAGCGACAAGGATATGTGCTTCCAAGTCATGTATAAAGAGCTCCTTGCAGTCGCAAGAAATCAATTATAATCTTATGGATTCCATTAAATATTGAAGTCTCCAACAAAGCAGCAATCTGGAACACAATAGAAAGTATATATTCATGCACCTACATGCATAAGTATATATTCATATCTAAACAGAGAGTAACATGTTTTAAAATATATATTCCTTATAGCTACATCCAGAAAGTGTATCATAAAATAATATCCACTCTACATGAAAATTTAAAAACAATGATTAAAACAGGGCCTTGAGATGGCCCATTTACCATGTCCTACGACCAGTTATATAAACATATATTCCTTTGCAAAATAGAAATCATATTATGCATATAAATTATTATTTGTACTTTGGTTAGCAACTAGAGAACTTCCTTAAAAATAACATGAGTTTTTTCCCCTGCCATGCTCCCTTACATGATGTTCATAAACTGCTAGATCCTGTCAGACAGCAAGTTTAATTAACACCCTGATAACCTATAAGGATCCCTCACTTCCAGACTGTGTTGAGAAAATATCAACATACTTCCACCCCATCAAGATTGTATGAATGGAATGAAGACCCTTAAAACAAAATTTATAAGATCTTCCAACTCTAGCATACAATCAGAGCACGCACAAAGTTACAAGCTAAAAACACCTATCGCACATATAATCACAAGATACCCCTAAACAAGGTCCTATCTCAGTATGCATAAATAAATTAGACACAGTAGAAATGAATAAACAACATGGTGATCGAAGCAAGATCTTCTTACTTAATTAAACAACAAAAAGTCCGCCTTTTAGTAAGAAAATTCCAAACGGAGATAAAACCATTCCTAACGACCTAGCTAGCAGAACAAACAATTATAGATATCACAAAAAGCTCCGACCTTTGGAAGTACTCAGAACTGATAATATTAAGCAAAGAAAAGAGAGAGCATGTAGAAGGAACCCATCAAAGACGGGATCAAACTACCTTCATAAGAGCACTTTCGGAGCATTTTTTCAAGAATTTTTAGCCAGGTGGGATCGTCGTCGACTACCAGAACTCGAAGACCGACCGGAAAAGCTTCGGTCCGAGTAGAAGCCGAGGGATTCGCCATAGTTATGGGGGCGTCTTCCTTGGAAGAAAATCAGCTGAGGGCGGAGGGTTTGGGTCTTGGAGAAGGACTTGGGAGGTTCTTTGGGTGGCGGTCTTCTCCGATAAATGGTCTGGTTTTGAGCGAAAAGAGGTTGTCCAAGAATTAGGATCTTTTTCCTATCGAATATTGGCGCGCCCGTTGGTTTCTAACTGTCCCTCTACCTTGGATTAGGTTAAGTTGCTCTTTTTCCATAAAATACAAATATAATGGACAAACATTGTTCTAGCACCATGCAACATAGATGTCATAGTGAGAAACTCAAGATATCAGGGAATTTCCTAATGCAACATATAACATGATTTATGCTTCTATATATATATATATATATATATATATGGTATTGAGGATGATGCGAATAGGAGCAAGAACTTCGTAAAAGGGAGCTTCATGTTGGGTTTTGATTTTTAGAGTGGGCATGCCGATGCGAACAAAGCTAGAATCTAGGATTTGATATTGCGGTTGGAAGTTTTTCTATCAGTACGAATAATTCAAGAACTATTGATCGAGGATGAAAACTAGGAAATTAATATGTCGGTGCGAATATTCTCGAATCAAGAATCATGAAGTGCAGTGGTCAATGAAAGTTGCACAAGTGAGAACAATATGTTCAATATCTTCGAACACCAGGATACGAAATCGATGGATGAGATAATGATCCCTCATTAGCTAATGAAGTTAGCGAATTCAATTGAAAGTGAAAGGCTATCTAGGAAGAGTGAATAGTTATTTCGTTCTCCAGAGAGGAGTATAAGATTAGTGGCTTCCTCTGTGCTAGATTTTCTAAAGAGAAGCCTATTCTTGAATGTGCTCAAAAGCTTTAAAGGGAAAACAAACATCTCAAGATAAAGCAGAACAAATTTTAGTGTAGGTTATCAATGGAAATTCAAACTCGAGGTCTCTAAATGGTTTCAATAGGTAAGGTAGGTATTTCCACCACTAGGATGGAAACTAGATTTTCATTCGAAAGGACTACCACACTTACGGCTTCACAAGGAAAACATAAGAGAATCCTCAGATATGGAAGACATGTCAGAAACTATTTTTGAGGTCAATCGTAGCAAATATTTATGATTCGATCGGGAGAAGAAAGTAATTCTTAACTCGCTTAACTCGAATCTCTCAAAAAATTTAGAACAAAGTAGAAATTTAATGAAAGTATAGTGTAGGTCCCCTTTTCTTTAATTAATGAATCACAAACTGAGATACATAGCCTCTCTTTATGCTAATGAGATCTGTACTTGCACAATTCAGAACCGATTTCACTTCTAGTTAAAAGAGGACATGGCTTTTTCGAAATAGATATAACTAGTGAAAATAATAATAAAAATCTAAAATCTTATAAGACATAGATATCGACTTCTACATCGATTTTTTTTTAGTCATTTTGCCTAATTTTTTTCAGATTGAAAGATATGTCTAGTAAAAATTTTGCCCAAAAAGAAAAAATTTTGCTTTAATTGGTCCATTTTGGAGCCCAAAAGATGGAATTTGGTCCTAACTACTCGGTGTATTATACCCTTTAGGAGGTGATGCCATATTGGAGGTCTCAAAAAGTTATGGTCTCCAAATATTTGGCAATGTGATTCGGCTTCCTAATATAGCGAATATTGCTTCTAGATCCTATCTAGTCCTTGATATGAACCCTGTCCACATCAAGTCTGGTAATTCTTCTAGATGAAGGCCCCCTACTTAGGGGATTTACCTTCTATTAAATCAAAATTGGAGATGGAGAAATGCATGCTTTCCTATATTGCGACTAAATAGTTTTGCTTGCAAGCTAACCCTTCCAGCTGATCCAAAAAGACTCAATCCTTACATGCTTGGTTTTTATGACCTTTCTCTAATAGCATTTCGTGCTTTATCCATACATCCTCGATAGTTGGTAGCATCCATTTCTAGCCTTGGTCTTCTTTTCACCTAGATCTAGGCGACTCACTTACCCTGCTTATGCATTCAAACTCTATGGCAAGGTTTCTCCTTGCCACCTTTTCTCATTGACGATAGTGATGGAAACTTCCCTCAATCTCGATCTCGATTAATCAATCGATGGAACTGAGGGGCGAGAGCTTAGCCTCCCATAAGTGATATCAACTTCTCATATGATCATCAACACGAATTTATTGCAGGCATTAATGTCGCTTCACCTAAACAACAATCACAATGTCCACATTATATTGTGTTTTGGAAGCATTAATCACAAATTCCTTTCCATCCTTTACAAATTAATACTTTCTCTATCACCTATAGAAGACAACATCTTGATCCTAAAAGTACAAATTTTCAAGGATAACTCAGCATACATCCAAAGAAACTACTTCTCAAATCATCTTGCTAATGTACCTCTCAATTATGATTAATTTAAAGGTACACTGTTACACTCGACATTCTTTGTGAATCCAATCGAGAGGGTACAAGATGAATGAGGCTTGGTCTGCAACTCTAGCTACTAAACCAAACTTTCAGAGTATCAGCCATACTTGGATCTTTAAGTTAAAGAGTTTTGCTCATACTTCTGGGTCTGCCTTAGTTGTTACCTCGAGTTTTCTTGCCATCATGTTTAATTTTAAGTCTATTTACTTAAGCTCAGATGGCTTGTCAATCTTAGCTACATTGGGGACCACCTTTCCTTTTTTTCTAGAATCTTTGTCCTTCGACTTCTTTCTCTCCATCTACAACTTGGTATGAAGCTTCCAACACTTCTCCTTAGTATTTCCACTAATGCTACAGTAGTCGTAATAATTTTTCTAAGTCATGTTGACTTGCTTCTTGCACTGCTTCCTCTCTTGGTTTAGCTTTTTCTTATCCTTTTTGAACTTATCACTCTTCTTGCCTTCCATAGGACGGTCCTCCTCGATTTCCATTGCCTTCATACTAGCTTTTCTGATATCTTCAACTTTTTAAAAACTTTCAACTCCTTTTGGATACTCTTATGGGGACCTCCAATATACTTTATGAAGCTTATGTGATCATCGATGAAGATTCCGAGTGAGGTACTTTGCTTGTGGAACACGATAGTGCAGATAGATTGATCATACTTCCACCATCAATATTACCACTTAATCCACTGATCTTCTTTTTGGTCGATTGGATAGAATTGCTTCTTGATTAAGCCTTTCAATTTACTTCATGATTAATTAAAGATGTTTCTCATGTACAAATTACATCAGATAAGGGCATGGTTGGAAGCTTGAGGCAAGCAGAAACAATCTTCTAAACCCTTGGTGTATTGATAGATAGTGAAGTAGATCTCTTATTGGTCTACCCAACTATCCAATTTCTCTGCATCGACAGTTTCATCATATACAGGGATCTCATTCAAGCTTTGACTTTGAAATGTTGAAGAGAAGGATTTGCAATGTCTACAAGTTGCTCATCCTTCTCACTAGGTGGTAGATCCTCATTTCCAAACATGGAGGACACTTTTGCTACATGAATTAATGATACTTGTGGTGAAAGTGTCGCCAATCAATATATGATCTCGGAGAGTTGGACAATTTTTTTCTCCAATTGCATATGATGTCCCTTCATCTCATCATCCACTTAAGGTAGAAGTTGTAGTGATACTCATTTTTATCCTTCGATATACTTTAAATACTGATAGCTCTTTTGTTTGCACATTCGGAACATAAACCAAGGTCTTACTTTGATACGTTATAAACTCAAGTGATCTTTTTGTATAATTACTTAAAACAACTCAACATATTTGTTCTTCTAATAATGTCAAGCCATTATATTAAAAATATAAGATGCTTGGCACATCATCTCCAATAGACATAATCAAGTTAAACTAAAAATCATCAGTAACATTCTTGATTTTTCTTTATCAACAATAGTTAATCATGGTTTGGAGTTTGGACCCTTATTTCATTATAAATTATTACTAAGACTTGCTTCCTCCTTCTCACTGAGGATCCAAGTAGGTATATGTTTAATTCTACATCAGCTATATACTATGTACATTTTGGGTACTTATTCAAGATCAAAGAATCCAAAAAACATCTTTTAGCTATCATGTTCAAAAAAAGATCGCCGTCCAATCAACTAGTCCCTCCTTCTTCTTCTTCTTTTTTGTTTTTAATTAGGAGTCAAACCATCTACTAAAGTCTTCTTCTGATTATCATAATCTCTATCCCTTATTTGCTTGTATATATGCTAATACTCATTTGTACTCATTCAAGTCCATACGTGCTACTCTTTATCTTCTGTAAACTAGGATTTTCCAAGACCCCAAAGTTTTACCTGGGGAACAAGGAATGTTATAGGGCAAAGAGTCCAGGTGAGAAGCTGCTTATGGAAATTATATAAAACATTGTAGTGGGGATATGGAATGTCTAATTGTTAAATCAGCACTCATAAAATCCATCACTTGGTGGATTCCCTCATAATTCAAAGCATTTGATGGATGTACCTAGGGAAAAAGCTTAGCTCTTGTTTATTATTCACAAATGAATGGCCTCCAGCATGCACAATTTAGTGGAGAGGCCACAAGCTCCCACAAGACTACAGGGAGGCCAGACAGCACAAAGCTTTCTAACCAATGAACTAGGTAGATTCCTCCTTATCCACTCCTTTAATTTGCATCTTTATGAACCACCTTCATGTGGATTTCTTTTTCTTTTGATGACTGAGTCATATCACAAGGTACATTTATGCATTGACCCAAAACATTGGCTCTTGAGTCTAACGCAATTCTTTAATTTGCAATCTTTTTAATGAAATGACAGTCAGTGGTCAATCTCAGTATACTAATTGCTACATGATGATAGGAGCTCAGCAAATATGGTCCACAACTAAGCCTAATGAGCAATCAGCTGTAAAGTATTTGAAACATGATAGGATTAATTCTCGAAGTCTTTTGTGATGAAGTGACAGAGCCACAGGGTTTGCCTTTTGAGTGTGGGGCTAAAAAAGAAATGTCCATGATCATGTTACTTTGATTAAAGAAACCTAGGTAAAGAGAGGATGGTAAGGTTGGGGCTGAAGGGGATTGGGAAGAAGAAATCATGGTTCTTAGCTTGAAGTATATAGCTTCATTTAAATAACCAAAAGCAGGAATACTTCTTCTTTGCCCCATTTGATACTTTCATGTGGGAATGCATTGCTTTTAAACCAGTGAGCAAGTGATTGAATTATTTATGCCCACCCTGCACCATGAGCTCTATGGATCACCTGTATAGAAATTTTCCAAGTCATTCAAAGAATATGCCAATGTTTAATGCTCAACAACCATTGTTCTTAGTTGCATTGCATCTCATCAAAGAACCATGAATGGATTGGGCAGAAAGAATTATCTAAATTAGCTATAGCATGATAAAATCTTGTCCCTTTGATGGTCCAAAGGGAATATCTCCAATTCAATTAACTTCAACATGTAACTACCTTGAAACTTCCCCCAACTTTTAAGAGTGATTAGTTAATTTCATTGCAACCTTTGAGACAAACATCTGGGGGACCAAGAAATACTTCATTGTACTATTAATATAGCAACTAAAATGTTCACAATGTTCAATAGGTGCTTTTTATGGTAATGTTCCACATACTCAGACTCGACTAGTTTATGCCCCCCTCTCGCTCCAAATCTTAAGAAAGCTAAATAATTCGCTTCCATCCATATTTTTGGAGTTTATTTTAACAGCCTCTATGGTTCGTCTAGCAGGATTTAGGCTGATTACTTTGTTGGATTCATCATTCGGAAAGTATATTTGAGCATGACCTATGTCAACCCCAACACTTTCTGCTCGAATCTTCTTATAGACCAACAAGCCCATGGGTTAGGATTTAGACTCAGAACTTAAAGGATGCCGAGCTAGTAGGCCAGTAGATCTGATTCGTGCAGAATATTTCTGCTGGATTATCTAAACAAGTCCTAAATAATATTTTAGATCAACTAGGTGATGAAAAGGCTTCTAGTCATCACTGGTTTAAGATTTCAATTCTGTGGTGGCCTTTTGCTCACCACACAAGTATATGATACTGATATAGTGATATCCACCACAAGAGATGGGCAAAGCATGAGAGCCACCTGGGCTCCACATAAGTGGAGCAATTTGAGGAGTGGGCTGGTGCCACTTTGAATGGTCCAATAACCAGACGCCACAGGCCACTCTATTCTCCCTCTTCCTATCAATGGGGTTCCAAGCAAATGTCAGTATAGTTTCCAGTGTATGGGAAATAAAAGAGTACAAATGGGATATCTTTCATCATGAGGTGCTACTTTTCATGTTGTTACAAGAAAACCATGCAATTAATTACATTGTTTTAATTCCCATGCAAGTGTGGAAATGGGCAAAGCATGAGAATATGTGGCATCAAAGTCAAGTACTTACAATATGTACGACACACTTGGCTTTAATAACATATGCCATGTGTAAACTCGCCCTTGTTTATTTAAAGAAATATTTATGTTGAAAGTTCACTTAATTCCTTGTATTTCAATGTTTAAAAGCAACTCTTGATATTGTCTTCTTTTACAAATCAACTTGCCACCTAGGACCATTTTTAGGCCGAATTAATTAGTCAAGCAAAATATTCATTACTTGTGCTCAACCACTCTATATATTGCACCGTCCTCATAGATTATACCAATCCCCTTATGCCACATGGCAAAGGATTTCTCATACGCCTGAAATTGGTGACCTATAGAATCATTCTTTTATCAAAGAGGGATTTCTCCCAGCATTGGATGTCTCGCATTATTAAAAAAACAAATTAATATCCACTGTTTTGATTTTTTTAAATAATAAATAGCTTATCTTCCCCATTTTAAGAGAATAATTCACAGCATTTCCCATATCTTAGGTCCCAATTCCTTCTATGCATCTTATTTAAGAAAATCAATTACTTTTAAGTAGGGCATACTTCAATAATTCACTGTTGCTAGACTGAATATTAATTTTATCAGAAATTATAATAAAATATGTGTAGGACCGAACGCTTACCATTACACCAAAAGCAATTGCTGTTAGTGAAGGCGCTACTCTAATATCTCAACTATTCAGGGATTCTTGTAGCGCGAAGCACCTCGAGTCGACTCGACCGACATCCAGTCGGACTCCGCCACGTGTGACCCACATGCCAGAGACATCAGGCATCCACGCTGGCAGTAGTGAATGCGCTACTCTAATACCTCAACCATCCAGGGGCCCTTGTAGCGCGAAGCGCCTCGAGTCGACTTGACTGACACCCAGCCGGCCTCCGCCACATGTGACCCACACGCCAGAGACACCAGGCATCCACGCTGGCAGGCGGTAGGACTGACTCGGCCCTTCAGGCCTCCACCAACAATATGAATTTTCAATCCCCTTATTTTGAGTACTAAAACACCTTCGGAGATGAGTTGAATATAGAGAAAAATGTTATTTATTTACTTTTTAAATAAATAAATAAATAAACCGGGGAGGGGTGAAGGACGCTTGCGTGAAGCTCCGAAACCGGACAATATCTGGCAGGGGAGCCCCGTGTTCCTCCCTCATGTGGCCCCTACGTGGGCACTGGATGCCTCACGTGCCTCGCAGAGGCGGGGGCGTGACAATTATTAGTCATATTATGACACATATATTTTATATAGTTAAATTTTTAATCTCAAAGGGAGAGAAATAAGAAAATTGCACTTTGCCAAACTAGGAGAGTCTAAAAAAATAAATTTTTCAGTTAGACCGGAAGATCAACAATTGGGGAGCAAATGGGTTGGATTGGGTCGGGTCATGAGTGATCCGACCCAACTCGGATCTTTATTCGGGTTCTAATTTTGGACGCAGACCCAACCCAATGGAAGATCGGATTGGGTCAAGTCCACCGCTACAATTTTTGACCTAATAGATCATTTGGGTCAGGTCGGGTCCATGTATAATTCGGATCCAACCAAAAAAATTTGGGTCCAATTCGAGTCAACCCATCCATAGCTTTAGAACTTGTTTGCACTTCGCGGGCCCAATAATTTTATAGATTTGGGTTGGGTCGGATCGAGCCGGATCGGGCTGTAGGATTGAAAATCCAAAATTGCCCAAATTTCAAATGGGGCGGATTGGGTCTGAATACAGTAAACCCAGACCCGACCTAGAAAATGGAAGGGGTCCGGATCCAACTTGGTCCCACGGGTCCTCCAAAATGGGTTGGGTCGGGTCGGATCATAGGTCAATCCAACCTATTTGCAACCATACAAACAATAATATTTCTCTACTCTTACTTATTTCTTGAAAAATCAACAGTTTAAGTTTAACCTCAACACTTTTAAGGTATGGAGACTTTTGATTCCATTTCATAAATTCCAAAAAAGATTGAAATTTTGACGAGCTCTCTTTACTCTTTTGAAAAAACGGAACTCTATCCATCCAGTCTTCTTTCTTCTTATTCTAAAGTTGTTCAAAGAAACACAAGTCAAAAGGCAAAATATTTGGTGACCAAAATAAATGAAAGTGCCCCTTGACTTAATCCATTCCTCACTTTATTTTATTCTTAGAGATTAGTTGGCATCTCTAACAAACCAATTACGTAAGCCCTGACCTTCAACACCTGTTAAACGTTGGCATAATTAGCTGAGTAATAGTATGGTTCCCTGTGACCCGAGAAGAAAGAAAAAAAAATAGTATTCTAATCAATCCATTGAACATAGGCACCCTTTCTCTAACATGACTCGAGGTGATATCGTGAGTTTTGAAATTTCTGGCGTAGAGCCAATCTGCTTGCAAAAAATGGGCTTATCTCAGGTCGCTTCGTTTATGTGATCTTATCAAACTCCAAGCGAATCGGTTTGAAATTTTGGCAATCCAATGTGTTCGGGTCAATGAATTATGATCATCAATCTATATTTCTTAGCAAATGATGCTCTTGACATACCCAAATCTAGATTTCACCAAGCTCAAGAGATTAACATCCGTTGCCGGCTCCGAAAACATGGAGGGCATGTGTTTAGCAGGACGGATTAGGTTGCATGCTCGGAAAATATCTAAATTGAGCCTAACCAGACCCAGCTCCAAATCACAATTGAAGTTGGATCGAGCTTAGTTTTTTTTTTTTTTGGTACATCGGCGACTCATGTACAACGGGTGTGAGTGGTGCCCAAAGAGTCAGAAAATAAAAGAGACTATAAGGAGGACGGAATAGAGGTCTGATCCACCCAAGCAAACTCGTCTGAGTGACGAGCTTAGTTCTTTGAGTGGGTTTAAACTGAGTTAGATTGCGAGCTTTGCCTTAGAGGTATAGACTAGCTTTAGGTTGGTCAAGTCAAGAATCCTGGAGAAAAGGTTAAACTTGAGCTGCGTCGATCTACGACTATTATACTAAAATTCCAATCGAGTTGATGTCTTTAATTCAAGCCTGTTTGGACAAGAAATCAAGTTATCATCTTTGGATCCAATATGTTGTTTAGGCATGGAACATGAACAAGATAGGCATAAGCAAACTTTGACATGAGCTTAGCTCGAGGTGGTTTAATCAAGCTTTCTCAACCTTAGCCCAATTATGAGATGAATCATGATCAAGATGGTTCAACTCACTCAAGATTCACTCGAACCCGCTCATAGTCATGGGCTCATGACTGGCAATTAGTACCATACCCTCATCTATTCAAGTCTTCTTTTTCCTTAGTCATAGATAGAATCATGAGCAGCTTATTTTATAATTATTAAAAATGGTCAGGAAAAGATAAAGTAAGTACTTAACAACATCTCTTGCACGTAATATATCCATGCAAAAACATCTAATCCTCTTGATACTTGTATCTTTGTGGTTTGCTCCATGGAGCTAAATACAAGCATGCAAACAACTAGTTTATACAAAATAACTCAGAATTCTTTGTCAATCCCTGCTTGTTTCTAGTTTGAACCAAATTTTGAGCCAAGCACCAGCTACTAATAAATGGTTTGCTTGGCAACCTTTTCCACAGCCCTAAATTGAGCTAGTTAGACGTTACAAAACACAAGTTAAACTGAAGTAGAAGACTTTTTCATTGTTTAAGATAAGAAGGAAACCAAACTAGAAGTTAGCTTTGTTCCAGCTTTCATTTATGAGGGTCAGTACGTAGTTGTTGGGACTTGGGAGAGGTAAGCTGATGGCCACCACAAGCGAGCAGGTCTCCTTCTCCGCTCGCCAAGAAGACCAGCACACGCACGGTTCAATTCAAGCCGCCCAAGAAGCAACTGGAAAAGCCTCTACCAATTCTCTCTCCCTCTCTCTCCGTCACCCTTCCCATTTCTTTCCTCATTAGTTACATAACTGGGGGACCCAATCTAAAATATTTATATTTGAAACTCAATCGCAATTAATCAATTTTTAGTATTCAACCTTGAATTCAACTTAGTAAAAAAAAAAAAATCAACCAACTCGCCTCGACTTTAATACCACTCAAATCATATTTTAGTTTGATTTCGAACTTTGTTTATAATTAAAAAATTAATTAAAACAAAATATAATATAATAATTATATTTTTAAAATATTAAATTAATAATATATATTATAAATGAAATATAATTTATTAAAAATTGATGTGTCGTATATTTTGTTATTCGAGCCTAACTCAGTTATAGCAATAATTAAGCTAAGTTCAATTAAGATAAGTTCAAGTCAAGCCGTGCAAGAAGCAACTAAAAACGCCTCTACCTATGCTCTCTCTCTCTCACCCTTCCCATTTCTTTGGTTCGTCATTAGTTACATAACTGGGGGACTTAATCTAAATATGTAAATTTGAAACTCAATTCGCAATTAATCAATTTTTAGAATTCAACCTGGAATTCGGCTTGGTAAAAAAAAAAACAAAATTTTACATCAACTTGCCTCAACTTTAATATCAATCAAATCACATTTTAGTTTCATTTCAAGCTTTATTCATAATTAAAAAAATAATTAAAAATATATATAATATAATTATTATATTTTAAAAATATTAAATCAATAATATATATTATAGATAAAATATAATTATATTAAAATTGATCATGCTGCGTCGAAATATTTTACTATTCGAGCCCAACTCAGCTACAGTAATAATTAAGCCAAGTCCAATTAAGACCGGCTCAATTCAAGCAGCCCGATAAGCAACTAAAAAAGGGCCTCTACCTATTCACTCTCTCACCTTTATCATTTCTTTTCCCATTAGTTACATACTTTGGAAGCTCGAGCTCCAATTAATTATTTTTTAGTATTCAATTTCGAATTAGATTTGATAAAAAATAATATCAATCAAATTATATTTTAGTTCGAATTTAAATTTTGATTATAATTACAAAAATTAATTAAAATAAAATAAAATATAATATATTGAACATTTTGCTGTTCGAGCTGGACTCAATTACTGCAATAATTAAGCCGAGTCCGTTTAGACCGGGTCGGGCTCGAGTTATCTGCACCCAGTTTGCTCGTTATACTGGGCTGAGGATACAGGTGATCAGGTGTCGCAATTACGTGGGCCCTACCAGCTGTTTCTCACCTTTGGCACGATCCAATCAAGAATATGATTAATTTATTATTTCTGCCCCTTGCCTTCCTTTCATTGCATTCTTGTTTTTTTTTTTTTTTATTTAATGCTTTGCACCGCTCTCCATCATTATCATCTACTGCATACGTCATCATCTGGGTTCAGGACAACAGCCAAAGGAGTTCCCAAGCCTTCTCTTTTCTTCTTCTTCTTCTTTTTCTTCTTCTCTACCAAAGCTGTATCTTTTATCACCTATAGTTCTCCCTTCCTTCTTCTGTTGTCCAAGAAACCGCTTACAAGGCCTGAAATCATGTTCCAGAGCCAGCTTTCCAGGTCATCATCCTTCAGAGGCTCTCTCAAAGCCCTTGAAGCTGATATCCACCATGCCAACACCCTGTAACCCATCTCTCTTCTCTCTCCCTGCCAACTTTTTGGTTTTGGTGTTTTTTTTTTGTGTGTGCCTTTGCTTATTGCTGTTTTTTGGGTTTTGTGGTTTCTTTAGTCTTAACTTTCATATGCAAAAAAATAGAAAAGTCTATTTGGAAAGTAACTCCTGGTTTGCTTTTGCTGTGCCTTGAGTTTTATTTTTATTTTTTTAATTTTCCCCCTTGTTTAGATTGTGGAATCTTGTAGAGTTGATTTGGGATGTGTGGATGTTTGGTTATGATGGGGGTGGTGGAATTTTCAGGGCTGATACTATTCAGAGAGCTTATGGTGGTGCATGCCTTCAGATGAAGCTGTCTTACAGCCCTCTGGCACCATTCTTTCTTTTCCTAATCCAGTGGATAGACTGTTCATGTTCCTACTCCCTCCCTAGTTATTTAGGTCTTCTCCACATACTTGTTTACAAGGTATGGAATTTAGTAAATTTCATATTTGTAAATAGACTTTTATGTGAAATTTCTCTGTTTCTGTGGAGATAATCAATAAAAGTTTTGATTTTTTTGCCCCCCACCTGGTGAATAGTTTAGTTTTTGAATGATTCAGGTTTATGCTGATGGGCAGACGACGATATCCACATATGAAAGGAGGGCCAGCCTTAGGCAGTTCTATGGTCCATATTCCACCCATCCTTCCAGTTTTGATTGGTGTGTTCTTGGGTCTCTTTTTTTTTGTTTTGTCCCTAAATGTCTTCTGCAAATTAAAATTGCAGCTGTTATATATCCTTCTCTTCAACAACTTGAAAGCTACTTGGTGGAGAAGGATGAGTCTGAGGAGAGAGGTCGATGTAAAGAGATAATGGGCAGGAAGAGGATGGAAGAATGGAGGAAGCTTTCTGATAGGGATATGGAGAGAGAGGATGAATGCGGGATTTGTTTGGAGATCTGTACCAAGATGGTCCTGCCTAACTGCAACCATGCTATGTGCATAAACTGCTACCGCGACTGGTGAGCACGCAACCGATGCCATTATAATACATTTACTATTGGTTTTTGTTCTGTTGATGTTTTTCAGCTTCTTATGCTATCAATTGTTGGTGTTGCTTCAAATCTACAGGCATACAAGATCGCAGTCCTGTCCATTTTGCAGGGGAAGCCTGAAAAGAGTTCGATCAAGAGACCTCTGGGTGCTTACAAGTAATGGCGATGTGGTTGATACTGTGACTTTAGAAAAGGAAAATGTGGCGCACTTCTATCGCTATATAGATAGTTTGCCTCTCACAGTTCCAGATAGCTTGTTCCTGTTTTATTATGATTACCTAGTCTAATCTGTAGATATGGGGAGGGTGGTGTATAGACTGTGCGAAAGCCGACCATCTCCTGTAGATTGAGTCTGGTAAGGAAAAGTTCTTTCAATTGCATGTCACTTTTCCCAATTGTGCAGTAGGATTTCCTTTGCAATGCCTTTCAGAATAATTGTATATGAAGATTGCACTTAAGTTTTAAGGTCCTGTTGATGTTGTTGCTTATTGCCAGTGGTTGGCAAGACTATACAAAAAAGAAAAGAAATGAAGCTCACACACTGATGTGCTGATCCGATTATACCAGTACAGTTGGGTTTTTGCAGAATCCCTCCCTGCTTTATTTGACTTGTGAAAGGCTTCTCAAAAATATGTCTGATCATTTGAAATGGGAACAGACATTTCTTTAACTGCTTCTCATGTTGACTATCAGAAATTAACAGCAGAGATGCTCTTGACTTTTTTGACCTGTGTGATGTACTTTCATTTTCTTGTTGGTCTACATTCTATGAGCTCAACAGATTGTCATGCCAAATGACAAAATAAATCACTCAGATTGTGAAATGAATATATGTTTGATTAGTAGTTATTTGAAGTTCGAAATTTTTGAATTTTTTAATATTGAAAGATTTATTCTATTCTGTTATAATCTTATAGGGCATGTTTGAATCTGAAGAGACTGAATTGGATATGGTTGCATTGTCCATAATTGTTAGAAGCTATGGAGCTATGTAATTATTGTACATCTGCTACAAAGTTTTATTTATGCGTTCCTGATGCTGCTACTCAATCCTCATGATTATTCTCTCTCATCTTTGCTAGATGTCGGTCGGTCAATTCTACAGTTTCCATTCAGTTTTTTTTCTTGTTTTCTTTGATGCTAATTTTGTACAGTCTAGAGCACTCCAAAAGTTTCAATTCTCCTTTTGGTTCGACACCATTTTAACTGTGTAGAGTGAGTGCTTATGAACTTCTCTTAGATGAATTTTTATGTATAAGGGCATAAAAAATATATAAATGGTAAAAGTACTCTGCACATGCATGAGGGTCATCTGCCATGCGCTTACAAAATATAGGTGATGCATATTGCTGTATAATTTTTCATTCACTAAATGTATATAGAAGTTTTTCATGAGAATAATTGAACTAATAAAACGTCATCTGTATGCTAATCCTCGTCGATATGCTTTTGTTTGAGATTCAAATATTACGATTCGGTTAGGGTGAAAGATATATTCAATTCAGGTAACTAGGTGACCTTCTTTTGCATAGATTGTTTAAGAAGAAAGTTTAGCAATCAAATAATCACTTAAGGTGTGAAAAAATAGTTAATTTTTTTAGTTAGTTTCGTATGAAATGAAGGCATGCGTGAATCTAATGTAGATCGGGGTTATGTGCTTTTGTTTGTTCTTGTCGTTTGATCCCTATATTGGCATATAATGTTTGTTAAATGTGGGAATTGAAAAGATGGTTATGACCTACTAGATTTCTGTACATCTAGCAAGTCGATCAACTGGAAATCATAACCTATAATATATCAAACTTTATAATTATGTAAAAAGTTCATAGTCTTAAAATTATACTTTAATTTTATGATTTAATTTGGCCTGATATTCAATGTGATTTAATTTTTAGGCCATTCATTAGAATATTGGAAGTACACTTGCTTTTTAGTAACTGCAACAGTACTCTTTGAATAATAAAGTTTGGGAAAAGGAAACTCTTAATGTTTAAAAGATCATATTGCTCACTTCAACAAAAAAAGAAAAAAAAATCATATTGCTAAACAACACATCGGCATGTTGATGGTAAGATGATGGAGAGGAGGGAGACAAAAAGGAAGGATGATGCTTAAGCCTGTTGCTTGTACTTAATTGTTATACATATAGCTGTTGCTTAAGGCTCTATCTTTCTGAAAAGTCTGCATGGATAAATGTTCTCTGGAAAAAATTGGGAAATTGATTGAGAGAAGAATGCTTTAAATGATTCTGAAAACTTTTCTTTTCTTCCCCTTTCTTCACTTAAGGATACAATAGTGAAGTAAATGACAAATGTTAGAAAAGTTTAAGAGAATCTAATCGTATCGTTGAATATGTTTCTCTCAAGGTTTGAATGTGTGAAATTTTTGTTGAAGTATCATTTGTAGTGATCAATTAAAAATATGGAACTCTCTTTACCCTTTTCCCCTTTCCCCTTCTTCACACATCATTCAATCAACGTGTCATTTTGAATTGATATCAATCATGCTATGTAGTTTCTCAATTTCTTCTCTTGGTATGTTTGTGCTTTATTCGTGCTATGAAGTGTTGACCAGAATAAGAAAAGTGATTCTTTGCTCCTTTGTTGCTCTTTAATGTAGATTTTAGATAGTGTTAGACCAAAGCAACAGATTAGACAGCCGCTATAGTGCATGGATTATTTCATCATCTTATTGTTGCAAAGGCATCGGAAGTTTGTTACTTATGGACTACGGTTAAACGAAACACACTAATGCATGGCAAAAATCAAGAGTTTGCCTTCTGCTAGCCTATGGAATTGCTTGCATTAAATAACAGTTAGGGGGGGAACATTTTATGGAGCAGCACTCATGGAAGGAGGTCTCTAACTTTAATATCTCCCATGCATCTGAGGGAAAGAGTCTTATTCTGTTGACTTTATAATTTAATTAGGCTGTATTAGGTTAGTTTGGTCTAAAAATGCTGTCTAAGCAGAACTAACCAGGGAAAAGATACTGAGCTAATAAAATGGCTCGCGGATTGGAGAAATTGTTTAAAAAGATGTCGCAACGTTTGTCTTGGACGATTAATGCATTGGCTAATTGTGCCAAAAGAATGACTGTAGTGATGGATTTTACTTAAAATCTACTTTCTGTTATTTTATCTAACTAAATTTGTCTTTTTTTCTTTATAATTCACATTGTCAGTTTTGTGAAGTTCTTGTATTCTATTACTTCCTTTATAATTCACATTGTCAGTTCCATGGGAATGTGATGAAAGAGTATAATGCTGTGAATGTGGGAAATGCTCATTGTAAACCTAATGGTTTAGTATATCTTCCTGGCAATGTTATTCTTCTTTCTCCAATAGATATGTGTAAGCTGGCATTCTCAATGCAATTTTTTAACGATTCATGGCTGGGGATGATTATCAACTAGTGACATCGTGATTGGGATACATCCTCAGGGACTGTGGATGAAACACATTGCGTAGATTCCATCGAAAGAAGGAACTTTATCCGAAGATAGGAAGTTCTGTCTGTGTACCTAAAATTTGTTTTAAAATATAGATTTTTTTTTAAAAAAACTAGTATTGAGGTGTCATTGGCACCCAATTAAGCTCCAGGGTGAACTTTTTATAGTAAAAGTATGTATTCCTGGACCATTAGCTGAAAAGGAGAAACAGTAAGAACAATTGGAAAAAACAAAACTTTAACATCTGGAAAGTGATCCTCATGGAAAATGATCTACACATTTTTTTTGTGTTCTTTGGTTCATGTTCGACTCTTTTACTTTGATCTTTCCGAGCTAGATTCCTTGGCATCTCTTCATCATTCTTCTTTCCACTTCTGTCTATTCTTCATTATTTAGGGTTCATCGCACTGTCAGCATTATTATAAACTGCATGATGGACCAAGTAATTTCAGTAGTTGTTGGTGCATATTGAACACATGCTGACAACCCAGAGAGTGTTTGTTACTGTTTACTTATTCGGTGATCATCCTACTTCTTTGTTGCATCCATTTGAGCTTTAGTATTCTCTTTGTATGAAGAGTGTTTTTTTTTTCCCTTTGTTTAACTAACTTAGTTTTGTCCTTGGAAAATCAAGATCAATAGCGAACCTAGTTGGTTGGTTCTGGTAGGTCGTTATATGGTTTCTGTGTCCATCAATTTTGAGTTGATCTCAATAGTATACTAACATTGGTAATTAGGGTATCACAGTATCATTCCAATGTATTGCCTTAAATTCTTTCGGCAAACATACGTGTTTATCGCAGTGGCTATAAGCCCTTGCCATGTCTCACCTTCAGGCCCTGAACTTATTGCACTTTTAATGTAAAACTGCCGATCTCCTGGAGTAGATCTTATGCTGCCTGTTTCATTTTCAGATTATTTTTTTATTGGTTGATGATACTGGGCAACTGGGGAAGGTCTGCACTTTTTGAGTATTGTATGAAGCTTCGAAATAAAAAAAAAGCATTAAAACCAGTAAAATCGAATAAGCAAATAAAATGAAAGCTAGTTGAAACCTGACTGAGTTGAGAATGTAGTAAGATTGGCAGTTAGGGATTTCCTCAGAAATACATGAATTTTAAAAGAATAGAAAGTACATGAGGATTTCTTTAGTCTGTTTATAGGGGGTGAATCATATAAAGATGTACCTTTAGTTTGTTGTTCAAAAAAGCTTGGGTGTAGAAAAAACATTAATGTGATAGTTATGGGACATTGTTGATTATGATGCATAATTTGAAGAGTTTATGACAGTAAGATAAAATTGATATGCGTGCAAATAGTCAAGTGTATGTGGTAAAGAGTGAAGAAATAGGTTTAGGGTTGTTTACTTAGCGAAAGGATAAATTTTGTAGTAGAAATAAATGCAGGGATATGTGCAAGATAGCACAAAGAAGTCTCTCAAGAGCTTGTTTCCACATGGAGGTTGAAAAAGGTTGGTACGCAGAAAGGGGCATGAAACTTGGACTGATCTAGTAAGAGATGAATTCAGGACATTTTTGTTGATGTCCATTTGATTGAACTGAGGAAATTATATCTCATTTTGTCTTTAATGGATGGCTGGATCTGATCATGTAGGGAAAATTGTAAACATGAGAATAAAGTGGCAGAACCTGCAAATGGTTTAGGACATAGGTAATTGCATACAATGAAACTATAATTTATTATGTCATGCACTCAAAGCTCATATCATTTAAGGTACAGAACTCATATTACTCAGGTACAGTCTTCTACTAATGCTTAGAGGGTACAACAGTGATCGAAGGTGAGTGCTTCAGCTCTAATGACTCTTATTGCTGAGTAATATATCGAATGATGGTCTACAATAGCCACGGTGGAAGAACATGTCCGAAACAACCTTGTACATCGCTTCAGTTAGGTGGACTCCATCCCAGTTCACAAACTTGGTAGGATTTGAGCAAGCTTTAGAAACATTTGGTGATCCACATGTGGCAAAGAGGTCGAAGTTAAAGGGGCCACCACCTGTACCACAACAAGCCTTAAAGGGCTCTATAAAGCCATGAGTGGATGGACTCTTCATGACAGCATGATGGGCACTGAAGTAGTCAGCATAAGAGATGATGGCATCTGGATATCGTCTTCTGAGATCCTGCAACTTGTTTTGGAGAAGCAGGTTGTGGGTGTAACTCTGGTTGTTTACACTTGCAGTGCACCCGATGTCGTCTCTGTCATCAGCTGGTGCCAACACCATTGCTAGTGGCAGGCATCCTGTTAGCGGCAGTCCCTGAACAACGATGTGCTTGGCACCGTTTTCAAGCAGTGCCTGTAAAACAAGAAAACAGTCTTGCATAAATGGCTGTTGAAATGCATGTCAAGCTGGTTTTAGTTGTTACTGTTGCTTTGACTCCAGTCAGTTAAAGTTCCAGTTATTACTGAATGATTACAAATTCTGCTGGATCTCATGAATTGAATGCCCATGTCATGCTTATGTATTAGCCTAAAAATGTGGTGCATGTATTGGATGTGGTTGGAACCCTACAGATAAAATGACTTGTCTGGTAGAAAAAAGAATATCTGCTTTTAGTTTATCTGGCCTTGGTGGCAGATGCGCTTGCATTATTTGAATTTTGAAGTGCCATCCCTTGAATTATTATGGGTTTGAGGATGTTTAATTGTACTCATTTGATTGACTATGTAATTCTGGGACTTGTCATTGAAACTTCCAAGGAGTTTTATTTCCTCTCTCTCAGCATAGTATTGACTGGATCTCAGAATTTATTCCTCAGAGTTAAGAATGTGAATCTTTCTCCTTGAAGTACTTATTTTTATCAATCTTTATATTCTTTGGAAACTAATTTGATTCTGGGTTTTCAGCATATCTTAGGTTTTTGATAGATGGTAGATGCTCTTCTTTCATAGTTATGTAGGACCTTGCTTCAGGGTATGCTTTTTCTTGTGTCTTTTCTTTTGTATTTTTTTTAGAGATATGGTGGCTATTTGCCACTGCTCATGCTTGAACCTGTGACCTCTCCCATGGAGAGAGGTCATGTGTGCCAACTGAGCTTTAGGGCATTGTTTGATACTGGTAAAGGCTCTAGTCCATAGATTTAGGAGTTCGAAAGTTCCTTATAGTTGGCTATCACTCCTCTTAAGTCTATTTTTATTGTTTTTACTTTGTATCGAAGACTGAATATGAATGAACCTGTCAAGGTAATAGCAGATTTTTGGATGTGTATTGGTTGTTCTTTTTCTGAAGTTGGGATCGCAGTCTGGACTTCCATTCGATACCAGCGATGGGGAAATTTTACTTATGTTCTAAATTTAGTTGAAGAGTACACAGTCGTCGTCTTTGTCCTTGGTGAACTCCTAGGATGCACTTTTGTCCTCCTCATGATGCCTCATTAAGAATGCATGGTCAACCTGCTATGGAACTGGAGTATGCACTTTCTGGACACTCTTCAGGAATCTATTTGGTCTTTAATGATTTGCTCTTTCTAGTTCTTGCCTACTCTGACTTGTGAAGGTGAAAAGACACCATTTCAGAGAAATCAAACCCAAATTTATGGTTGATAATCCAATAAAAAAAAGTATCTTTAATTTGACAGAAGACGGAACCATCCTAAATATCAACAAACAAGCAGTAGACAAATTTACCGAAATAGCATTTTTGTGCCTGTGACTTGTAAAGGCTCCTACAGAGTTCTTAGTCTCTGTTCTGACATGTAGTAATTTACTTCCTCTATTGGCTAATCCACTGACTGAATTATAGTTCCCAGATTAGTATCTCTTTGTTCTTATAACTGATTGAAAAGAGAGATGCTCAAGGAATTGTATAGGGAAGAGAAGAAACACCTGTAGAAAGTTGATGACATTCTTGACAGCAAGCTCCCGAATGAGATTAGGTGAGAGAGAAGATGTGAAGCTGTAAGCATAGTCGTTGGCTCCAATCTCGCCAACCCAGAAGAGTGCATTCGCCATTTCTGCTCGACACCTGGGTGATCCATTCCCTCGACACCCTTTCCGTTCTAAGTACTTCTTGAACCACATGAATTGTGTCATCAGTGACTGTGGGGTGATGTCCATCGTAATATTGTTCCTGGCAAAGAACTCATGCTCGATTGCCGTCGACCCTGCGACTGCGAAGTTGACGCCATGGGAGAGGTCGGAAGAAGACCGATCAAGGTATGGAGGTAGGAAAGGTAGGGAAAGGGCGGTGGCAAGAAAGTCTACCACAAGGCGGCCATCGGAGTAGCGGTTGGTGGAGCGGTGGAAGTAGGTGGTGCCATAGGGAGGCCTTGATACATAGCCGTAGGAGTATGGACCAGTTGTTGAATGGGTGTTCCCGGTGTCGGTATAAGAGTCCCCGAAGGCATAGATTTTGGAGAAACGGTGTCGGTTTGCAGCGCCGGTTGTTGTGGATGCAGTAGCAGTAGTATCAGTAGCAGAAGAACAGGTAGAGAAAGAAGCCAGCAGCAAATTCATTAGGAGGAAGAAGATGGTGGTGGTGTGAAGGGAATTGGAACTGACCATTGTTTTAGTAGTGCAGGTAATTCTGTGCTCTTGCTATGATCTCATTGTTCCCATGTAGGTGGTGGTCGTTTATATAGTTAGTGTAGGATGAGAGATCCACTCCTTTTTTTCTGAATGACATGCATGTGGTTATGTTTCCTTCTAAAATGAATTCATTTAATGCTCCTGCTACTGTGCAGCAGGGCAAATGTTCAGGAAGTTGGAGTATAGCATTCTTAAGATGGTCCATGTTATAAAACTCCCAATATATCATTTTGAGGAGTAGACATTTTTTTTATTAGCTAGCTTCCATTTTGCTCGATAAAGAGCATTTTCTGAACTCAAGGTAATAATGGCTCACATGATGAGAAAAATGCTAAGATTTTTTGTTTGACTTCAGCTCAATAGAGATGAGTGGATCAAGAGTTTAGCTTTGTTTGTTGGTAGTGTCTCGTAGCAATTGAGGGCGCTAATTGATAGAGTTGCTAATGTGTCGTGTGTCCATATAAGAGATCTTGATTTGATCCTGCCTTCGTTCGGATTTTATATTTGATTTTCACCCATCCTATTTCTTAGAAAATCTACTATCAATTGTATTGAAAATCTAGATTTGACTCTCTTCTCTCTTGCCTCTCTCTCTCTCTCTCTATTACAACTAAAGAAAAAAAAAATGTTTGGTTTGAGCTTGGAATAAGCCTTATGCATGCCAAACAATATTCGGAGAGGAGGCATAACCATTCCTTGGTTATGCCAAACTTGCTTATGGCAGGCATAACTATTTTAATTAACGAGAGGCTGTTATAAGCTATTTCTTTGCATAAAAATATATTTTATATCTACTTTTCATTTTTCATATGGACAAAAAAATGCCATTGCCTTCTGCTAATTCAAAAGCAGAGCCAATTAAAAATTGACATGACTCATGGCATAACTATTTCTAAAGGTAAAATTTTTGCCTTTTTCACTTTTATTATTCCTGAACCAAATGCAGCAGAATTGAGGAAAGGACCAGCGATCTACATCTCTTTCTACCCAAAGGGGCCAAAAGAAAAGAAAAAAAGATAGTCTAGAAGGACTCTCAATTTGTAGAGGTGCACCATAGATTACTCCACTTAATGTTCATGGTGTTTATGGTTCAAATTAAATGTTTTTGATCTATCTATGGTTGCATATATGATCAAAGTTCTGTTAGGAGAACTGGCATTGAAAATTGGGAATGTGAGTGCAGTTGGGAAAGTTGTCGGTGTTTAAATACCAGATTTTAATGCGCTTAAGGAGGTGGTAGAGATGGTGGTTGTTGCATTGATGGTTTTTAATGTCACCAACTCTTTCGGCGAATCTAGAAGAAGATGGCGAGAAATTATGACATTCATTTAAATGTTGCTGTTAACTCCTCAGATCCAATGACATTATGACAAGAATCTATCGTTTAGCATCCTCTATGTCAAGTGTCGCAATCATGCTACCGAGTACCATATCAATATCTTATCGATTCAGTACGGTATATCTCTATATCGAAATAGCTATATTATCTATTTTTTTTTTAATTTTTATCTCGGTACGTCTCGGCATGGACCGGTATGCACTTCGGTACGCCTCCATGTGGGGCTTGCACCAACTTGAATGTGTGTTTCAGATCATTTTTCTTTTGGTACGGTATGTGCAGGGTGGTACGACAAACCTTCCTCTGTGTCGTAGTAACATGGAACCAATGACAGTATGATAAGTGTGTTAATTGTGTGTAAAAGATGAGAGCTTCAGCTGAAATTTTAGGTGCTACTGATAGGTTTCGTGAAAATTAATTATGCTCGCTCTTGTGTTGGTAGGTAGGTATGCTCATGGGGTAGGTAGGTATGCTCATGGGGTCCTCCCACTTCCTCTCTGTGGGCTCCCTGAAGGGGGAAAGGCATTGAGGGAGGGGCAGCTTAATTGGATCCCAAAGTTTGGCTCTGTGGGTTGGGTTGGTCCTGATTCTTTTGGCTTCAATGCCTGGGCAAAGACAGATGGTGAAGGTGCAGCCAACCAATTCATATTGTTTTTATTTTTTGATTTATAAGCCAATTTGATTTTCAAGTGAGAAACTCTCAGATACTCTTGGAAACACCTTCCATGGTTTGAACTTAAAATCTCCTATGGATAGGCATGGCTGCATAGTTTTAATTAAGATGGTTCGCTCGAGGTCCAATTATGGTGGTGGTTTCCACTTAGAAAAGGCAATAAGAGACGCCATATGGTGAATCTACTTGCAAGGTAAAATAATGTGTCTCAGTAATATCTTAAGTTTACAAGCTTTAGAAAGCCAAGAAAGAACTTTTTTTCTCAGAGCAGAGCGAACGAAGCTAGTGGAGCAGAGATTTAGATGAATTCTTGCTGTTCATGTTCGAGCTTGGAGAAAGTGCGTCGAAAGAGAGAGAAGTATATGAAATTTGAAGATATCCATGGAGAAAGTTTAATTGCATAAGATAGGATAGAGTATTAGAAAATTATGTCTGCTATCCCAAATAATAATACATCTAATATAAAATATTTGAATAAGAGTAGATATCACACTCTTTTTAGGTCATGGAAGTGTTTCACTAGGAAAAAGATATAAAACTATAAATGTGCAAGAGTAAACTGAAAGGTTGGATACACCATCTATTGGACATTAGAGGCCAAGTTTATTGGCAATATAAAAAAAAAAAGAAACCGAAAAATACCCACCCAAGAAGTTTTAGATTTTTGAGTGAAGGCAAGTCTTTTTAGGTCAAAAAGCCAAATATGAGAATTCTTACCTGACAGGTGAGCTATAGAACTAACAATTGCATTCATAGAAATTATAAATAAGCCCTTTACTATTACAATCCACTCACACTCATGGAATAAGACATTTGGGAAACAAACTAATCATGTAGTATCCTGATGGCAATAAATGATCACCCAAATCTTGAAGTGTTTAGAGTGCTTGAGACTCTTAAGATCTCTTGCAACTGATAATTTGATAAAGCTCTTGCAACAAATAATTTTATTTGAAGCACACATATGGTTAGCAAGACAATGTATTATGTAGCACTATTTGCAAACTAATAAACTCCTTTGTTTTCCTACTAGGCTCAAGTTTTATTAATGGCTTATGCATGATATGTGTAAGAAATGGTAAACAGTTGTCATTAACCTGTCTACATTATCTAACTTAATTAGGGGTGAGTGTGCTCAATCTTATGGGGGAATTTGAACCAATCTTGGCAGGCCAGGTGCCAGGACTACTCCAAACTTAGATGCATATCCTTTTTCCTAATATTTGGGGTAAAGTTTATACTGAAATGAAGTAGTTTTTAGCACCTGGAGTGCCAGAACTAGTTCTGCAATATTTAGGTGTAAAAGTAAATTTGAGCCGGTTTCATCATGCTAGGTGCTGGGACTAGCTCAAAGCTTCAGCCATGGCCAAGCTCTTGAACTCTGATTGCCCCCGAAGCAGAGCTATATTCTTGAATCAATTTTCATGATTTAGTGTAATATGTTAGTTTGAAGAGAACAAGGAGCTGGAACTGCAAGAAATATTATTATCACTACTGTATGTAATGTTTGAAAGGCAGGAATGAGAAGGTTTACAGGAATCATAGAAAATTGGAGAGGAGTATAGCATGGAAAGTTACTCAAGATATTTAACTGCTTGCAGAAAATTATATGTGGAAAGGTAATTGTATACTTGCAAAGTGTGGGAGAAGAAGGGGAATTATACACTTTGGAAATATTGAAGGGCTAGGCACAATGTATGCAGCAAGGAGAGGAGGTCTACATCCACTGGAGACTGGAGTGGGAGGAATAATCTGAGAAGGTGAAGTCAGATATCTTGCTTTAAGGTCATTAGATGAGGTAATGTGGAAGCTAAGGTTTCCTATAGCTGTGGACAGAGGAACTTGGAAAAAAGTTTTTAAATCTTGATATGTTGGCCAAGACTGGGATGAACCAAGATCTTGGACTATCTCAGCCCATATAGTAAATGGAGAAATTTGGAGGGAACCAAGATTTACAAAACCTCAAATGATATTTTTGGACCAAGATATTCAGATCTCGGCTGATATGGTAAGTCTGAGAATAAGAACTATATTAAGGCATGATTTCAATATTAATTAGCTAAGAAAGTCTTAAAGAAGTAATAAATGATTAAAAAATATTGGACAATATGAATATATATATCTCATTAGCCAATATCTCGAATTTTATCTGAAAGGAAACTATCTCGCTTTCATATATGAAATTTATATAGAATCTTTAAAAAATACTTTTTCTCCTCCACGCACGCACGCATGCGTGTGTGTGTGTGTGTGTATATATATGCGAGTAGCAAAACCGAGATCTCAGCCGAGATGAGCGCCTTGCTTGTAAATTAAACTTCTGGATTTGCTCAGAGGACTTAAAAGATCAGGGAGGTATGCTGTCAACTAGAAATGGCAGTCAGATTATCTGGGTGCAATCTTAGGTTACAAGTGAACTGAAATATTATATCATGCTATCCGGAGATTTATTAGGTAAACTAATAGGTGGTAGCACTTTGGTGAGAAAGGACCAGCCATATTCATAACTGCATTGGCACCATGTATTGGTTAGCTAAAACAGTAAAAGATGATTATGTGGCAGATCCTGGACTATGTATTTTTTGCTAAGTCAATGTTCATCGATATAAGAGCATCGAGTCCCAGATATTTCAGTTTGTACTAGTTGTGAATTTTGGATTTAAGAAAGAGAGAGAGATGCTAGATATGTAAAATGTTATGAGAAGAAGGCTATCCATAGCTATTTAAATGTTACAACAAGCATCTGAAATGAGAAACTGGGATTCTCAGATTATATTAGTTCAAGCACACAAACTATAAGTTGCGTTTTTTTGGCATCAACATATAGCAGGAATTTGGTTGTAACTTTTGATTGTTTGAGCAATTCAAGGAAATAGTCTACTTGGTTGCTATGCTGCATATATGTAAATCTCTGGAGACAGGTAGTTATAATTTTCTGGGTCATTTTTTTATGTTCTTTTTTTTGTTACCAAGTCTAAGCGGATATGCCCTGCTTGCTTATTCTCTAAAAATAATTTGCAGGTGTAATATATAAAACTAAGTGATGATTGATGAACATCTTAGTGTACTCATACTAGGAGAGGTTATGTGACAGAGGGGAATGATCAATAGCAACTCGTCGAGCTGCATCATATAGATTGTTGACCTTTTCCTCTTAAGCTTTCGAGGTCTAGTGGCATTGCAATACTTCTAACCATGGTCTTTACAATCTCAACAAATGAGATGTCCTGCTTTTCTGGTCTAATGGTTAGTTAATACAAATTACTCGCATGGCTCGCAACACTTTTAACCATGCTTCACAATGCCAGAAAAACTTGATGTCTGTAATGATGCCTGTAATGATCCTCCTATCAGTTATGCTATCAGAGTGGACTGGATCATTTGCAGATGGTAAAGGTATGAATGCTAGACCAGCTGACATAATTGTTTATTTTCGCAGTTTTTGTCAAGGTGTAAGTTTCTCCCCTTAACTTCCACAACCAAGGAGCAGAATTTCTGGCTTGGATCCTGTAAATACTTGTTAAATGAAAACTACTTTCTAAAGTTTGGTATCATATACACTGTCGTAAATGATTTTCTTATATGTTACTTCCACGTTCCCTGAAATGAGATGATACAGCATGCTGTTATAGGCAATCATTGGAGAAGGATATAATTATATATTTAGCAATCCAAGCAATTGCAGAATATTAATTTATCATTATGTATAAGGATATAATTTCTAAATGTTGACATATAGACTTTAGTTGTTGTTGCCACTGGGAACCGAGTTGACCTAAGTGCCGAGTTGGTGGGGGGTCGCTGGAGATTGCGGCTCGTCTGCTGTCCGGATTGGATAGATTTGGATAGAATCGCTGCACGCCTCCACGGCGATGCTCCAGTGAACTACTATACTTAATCAATGCTGATCCCGATATCAAGCACCTGCGAGTTAGCATTAGATGGTGGAGAAACGGTTTTAGGCAGTGCTCCAATGTTGGCTTCGATCTGAAAAGAAAATATAAAGAAGTTCACCCATAGGAGTGTATCCAGCGGCGGACCATCTGATGCCTAAGTAAGACACAACTCTCAGGAAACAAGAAAAGGTTTGAGAGAGGCAAATAGGCAACATAAAAGAGTCAAAAGAGAACTTACCTGAAGAACCTCCAAGAACATAATTTATAAGCAAGAGCCAAAATCCGTTGTCGAGTGGTTTGGAGCTACATACTAGTTGATAAGGCAATAAACTGCATATCTCTCCCGTAAATCTCTCTCGCATTTCTCGATGGTAGAATTTGCTTTGGTATCGTATTTGTTAGGAAACAATTAATGATAGGGCCGAGTTGTTGCCAGAGGTAGGGGAGAGTTGGAGATACAGAGGACTCTCCACATGTCTTTTGGGTTGGTTACGTGGCAAACTTTAAATAGTCAGTCCGTGGTCAGGTGGAAACTTTTCAGCTCCAGTGAGCTCTAAATGGCTTCTTGAAAACTTCTTCTCAAGGAAGAAGAGAAACCGAGAGGTCTTCAACCCATGCTTCAATGCGGACACTGCAACCAAATGATCCAAGTCGCGTACTTCCGAAGTCCCCATGTTAAAGCGGTTGACGTAGTCATGAAGGGACTCTCTATCCTACTGCTTCATAGCAAACGGGTACTCTGATCCTTTCCTCTACTGGTGGTTAGTGACAAAGTGCGCCACGAATAATTGACTGAATTATTCAAAGAAATGAAACGAGTTAAATCGTAGCCCGATGCACCACAATCAAGCTGCCTTCAAGAGAGTAGCTGAAAAGGCTCAATAAAGCGCCGTGTTGGTGGTTCCCTAGAGCATCATAAAGGCTCTAAAACTTTTCAGCTGGTCCAAATAATCGGTAGTTCCATCGTAAATCTCCAGATGGGGCATCTTGAACTAAGGAGAAAGGGGTTCCTTCACGATCTTTGTGTGAATAGAGGGTCAATTGTGAAATCAACTTCGTCCTCAAGCTCAGCACTGTAGCCTCTTAAGGCCTCGAGATATTGATCCATCTCCTCGAACCTACGGTTGAGGTCGATCCCCCTTCTGGAGAACCTCTCCAAACGACAATGGAGCGAATGTTCCGACGTCGATCCCTCCTAAGACTGTGAACTCGGGGATTGGCGCCACCTCCCTCACCCTATACGCTATGGGCGAGAACAGTGACTATGTTGGGTCTATCCTGAACTCCGAGGATGGGAAAGACATCTCGACTACACTGAATCCTCCTAATCTCTTAGGGCACGAATCTGCTATGGTTGCGGGTTAGCGATAGTTTGGTGCAACTTCTGGATGGCTATTGTAAGTGCCTGAACCTATTGCATGACTACTCAGTAGTGACTAACAAGTTAGATTGTGGCTCCTACTGAAGAGGAGCCCTCTAAGGGCTCTGTAAAGAGTTGTCAAACTCTATGGCTGCATCTTGCTGGGTGGCTGCAGTCACTGCCTGAGTTCTCCTTGATTTCATGTTTGCATGTTATCCGCTCAATCATTTAGACTTCCAGAAATGGGACTAGGATCCTTCCTCTAGTGCTAATTTGTTGCCACTAGGAACTAGTCCGACCCAAGTGCCGAGTTGGTGGTGGTTGCTCGAGTTTCTGGCTCGTTTGCCATCCGGATCAAAGAAATCAGATAGGATCGCTGCATGCTCTGATGGAGTTGGATAGCAGAGGAACGGCTTCGAGCAACATTCGATACTAACTTCGATCCAAAATAATAAAAATAAGAAAATCCATCCGCCGGAGCATGTCTAGGGGGTACCTCTGATGCCTAAGTTAGATGCAATTCTCAAGAAATAGAAAGAAACATGGAGAGGTAGCGTAAGAGAGCCAAAAGAGAGATTACCTCCAGACACTTAGGAATGCAATACATAAGCGAGGGCCAGAATTCATCGCCATAGAGTTTGGAGGCTATACATTAGTTGATAAGGCAACAAACCACGCATCTCTTTCGTAATCTCTTCCACGCTTCTTAGTAGTAGAATACCGTGTTTGTTAGGAAACATTTGGCGATATGGCCGAATCATTGCCATCTTTGAAGAGAGTTTAAGATCCAAAGAACTCTGTATGCCTTTTGGGTGGGCCACATGGCACGTCTTAAATGGTCAGCCTGTGGCTAGATGGCAAGCTTTTATTGGTTGGTTTGTCTTGTCAGTTTAGATCGGTTTCAAGGTGTATCAAAAGATAAAAAAAAATATGAGAAAAAGATAGAAAGGAATGAAGGGAGTAGAAAAATAAGAAATAAAGAAAAAAGAAGAAGAAAATAATAATAAAAAAATAAAGGAAAGAAAAAGGGAAGAGAAACCGAAGACACCTATATTGATGCTCCACCAAATCGACCGTCGGGTTAGGGTGGGACAAGGAGATATTCTTCCCATAGAAAAAGTAGGATATCTCTGTTCAATGAAATCTAAAATCTTGTGTTAACCACCATCTTTCTTTATACATATCTTGAAAGTCTAATAATTCTTATGGCATAACACCATCTAGCATTGATAAAAACTGATAACCATAAGGCTACATTAAGCCTTAGAAGTCCTAGATTCCAAGCCTTTTGGGCCCTCACTACACAGCCCAAGCCTTAACTAAATAAGGTCTAATGGCCCAGTATTTGGATACCTTGACTGTAAGACAAAGACTTGTATCTGATCCCACCTTCTCGTCTATAACTCCACTATGTTTTGAATTCAGAGATCAAGCCTCAGAAAATGCCTCCTGGACCTGCTTATATAAGCAATAGATGACTTAGTGCTTGTTTGAAATGAGTGCACTACTTATCATAATATTCATTCACCTAACATAGACATCATCTTTCTCTGGCACCCTTTTTCTATAATTTTAGAATCCATTGTTGACCTTCCAACAACTATCTTGCACCTTCCTTGCATCCACAGAGACAAAAATCCAAACTTCCGACGTGGATCAGCATCATCATCAACATACCAATATTCTTCCACAGAGATAGCTACATATATCTTTGTATAACCTCGAGCCAATTAGACCAAAGTTTTCCAATAATATAGAGAGAATAATATTGTAACCAAATATAATGGGACCCACGCGCATGCAGCATGAACGCTGATGAATCTACGGATGCATGAATAAGAAAAAGCTTTGTCATTGACCCAAAAGTGGCACTCTGGTTGGTTTTTTTTTTTTTTTTTTGCTAAAATGGATAATTCATATAGTTATAATACGGGTACAAGCAATAAAATCAGAAAACTTTTTATTCATTCGCTTTATCGCATGCACTTACAAAGTGAAATGGCGATTTGATTTCAATTTGACAAAAATTTGATGGAGTTAATAATCAAAATTAGTAAATAGATTAAATCGGTTAAGCATTGCCACCTCCTTCATCAAATGATCAAAACTATGGAGGCTTCCACCCAATTGACAACAAAGACCATGAGCTAGAAACAAGGGGCAAAAGGTTTCCCCCGGGAAGCCAAGCGCCCATGGTAATGAAAGTTACCTATTAGGCCAAGGTTGCCCAAAAGTTTCTCCCCAAACCGGGCTGTTGGGCCAAGAGCACCCACAAGTTTCTCCCCGAACCGCCGCGCCCACGGTGACCACGCCCACCGACCCAGCCTTCTATTCCGGTCCGACCTTCTTCCATCCGCTTACGCTTATAAATCCCAGCCCTCACCCTTATTCTGGAGACCTCTGTGCCGAAGACTCCCGTGTTTCTTTCTTTGCTCTATATCAACCAAAGATGTCGGCCTACTGCGGAAAGTATAGCGGTAGGATCTCTAGATCTGTTTTTCTCTTTTGCCCTTGATCGAGTATTGTTTCTCTGGGTATTAAAGGTTTTGGTTTGCAGATCTTGTGGAGGTTTTGAGTGTTTGATCGGAGCTGGAAGGGTCTTGGAGTTATCTTTTTTTTTTTTTTTCCGGGGGGGGGGGGGGGGGGGGGGGGGGGGGGGGGGGGGGGGGGGGGGGGGGGGGGGGGGGGGGGTTGATCTGTTTGATTGAGTCTTGTTCCTTTTACTTGTTTTTGGATGTGATCTGTTGTCTTCTGATTTCTTTTTGTTTGTTTTTTCTTCCGTTATTTGTTTTCTTTACTTCTTTTTTCCCTGCTCGTTTCTTGCGCTGGTAGGGTTTAATCTCTTCAAACTGTTTTGGATCCGTTAAAAAGGAACGTATGTTTCCTACGTTATTTTTTTTAAAAAAAAAACGAAGAAAAAGATCTATTTTTTGAACCAGATCTTGGTTATTATTCTTGAATCATTGTGGATCTACTCGGTGTCATCTAGACCGCGGTCCTGGTTTCTGGATTCTATTACAAGATCGGAGGTCCTGTTTTTTTGACTGGATCCACATGTTTCTTTTCCCCCTTTTTAATGGATTATAATTGTTGTTGCTGCATAAAGTAATTAAGCTATGTTCTATTTGATTTTTTTGCAATCGTACTCTAATAATGGATTTGCTCGTAGATCGGGAGGGTGGATCTTAATAAGGTTGTTTTCATCTGAGTTAAAGTGCCATATCTATTTAATTCGATGCGAAGGGGTTTTACATGATGAACTTGGAATTTTGACTTGATTAGAAACTGTATGTTATCTATTTATATAAGAGAGGACAAGTGAATTCAAATTTAAAATGGGAGGTGCTTTTGAAGTATTTTATTTTTTCTTGAGCTGTATGGAATAGAATGAGAAAGTGATAGTTAGATCTGGACGATTTGATTGATTTGATATTTATTGGTTGACATATATAATTCATTTTATGAACTTTTCTTTTCCTATGGTCTGACATAGTGTTTGTCTGATTGGTTTTATGTCTAGTTCAAAGTTCTGGGTTTTTTGTCAAATTTAGATTTCCCTTGGTTTACTTGCATGGTAGTATCTTCCGTGGTCTCAAATCCAATTGGGATGTCCCGTGGGACAGGGTATCATTCAAGTATTGGGACAGAATTGTCCTCCATTGGCACATCTTGGGACATTCCGTCTCAAGTGTTGGAATGGCGTGGGATGGTGACGTGTCCTATTTCATGAACAAATTGGGACAGCCCCATTCCATAGGATTTAAAACCTTGGTATCTTCCAATGTTTGACCTCAGTCTTTCTGTATCTTTATTTAGATGGTGTTTTTCAACCCACCCCACTCCCCCTGTCCCATAGGAGTTAAAACCTTGGTACCTTCCAATGTTTGAGCTCAGTCTTTCTGTATCTTTATTTAGATGTTGTTTTTCAACCCACCCCCCTCCCCTCAAAAAAAAGGGAAAAAAACTTGTCTATTATTTTTGTTCCAGATTGCAACACTGTCTATGATGTTACTGTGATTTTTGTTTTTGTTAAAGATGTGTTTTTCCTTGATTTCACTTTACGAGACAATCGAACTCTAGTGTGACGTCTTGAGCATTTATATTTTGTATTTTGATTATTTTGATACTTCTTTGTTCAGATATATTTTAATTGTGCCAGTAAATTCAATAGTATAGCCTATATCTGGTCAGTGCACAAATTGGAGCAATATCTTTTCGTTTAATTTAAATACCTTGCATTTGAAATATAATGGTTTTGCGCTTCGTGGATGAATATCAATGGGAGATCTGCAATATGAGCTTTTCTTGCTCCATTCAAATTTCTTGGCCTCCATATATTATTGCTTGATTTGTCTTTTCGATATTAGTTTCCTGTTGCACCTGGAAAACATTTGTTTTAATGCCTATATTAGAAACACCAATTCTCTTGTCAAGGTTCATGCGCACGCATGCAACCACTATCATTGATTTACATTGAGAATCTAATGATTTGTGTTATCATCCCTCCTTATGGGCAGCTGGGCAGCTTATCTGTTGTTAACGCTGCCTAAGCAGATTTGATTTGTGTGACCATAGATGAAGAGAACACATCTTTCAGTTCATGAGAGTGTAGACTCTATAAGATTGGCATGTCCCTTGTAACAAGCTTTCTTTATGCGTAGGCATTATTTTAGAGGATGGCTGCCTAGGGAGGGCCATATGACGTGCCTGCCTTGATATTTTCCATAATATTTGAGTGTGTAGGATGGGATCAAGTTTATAGTGTCTGGATTTCTTTTAAATTTGAATATATGGAAAACCTTAAGAGAGAGTCTATAAACCATCTCTTTGGTTGCTTGGCCTTTCATTATTATTGTGCAATGGCCTTGGATTTAACTCGTCATCTAATTATGGATGGGGGACAGGCATATCATATGTTAGAATGACTCACTCTTTCGGAATGCTTGGCTGGTTTTAAGATTTTTATTGTTGTCCGCCACATTCTGTATTTTATTCTTTAATCTTGCATGTTGTTACAGCAATCTTTCTCATCTGCATCCTAAATTTTTCTAAATGCTCTATGCTCGATTTGAGATTTACTTCATCATATGTTTCTGTCAGCATACTGTTGTATGTTATGAGCCTAGAATTTCGTTGGTACTAGGGATAGACTTCTGACTTCCATCTTTTTGCAGATGAGCTCATTAAGAATGCTGCCTACATCGGCACCCCGGGCAAGGGGATCCTTGCAGCCGATGAGTCCACTGGCACGATTGGCAAGCGCCTAGCCAGCATCAATGTTGAGAATGTCGAGGCGAACCGCCAGGCCCTCCGCGAGCTCCTCTTCTGTGCCCCCGGTGCTCTCCAATACCTTAGTGGGGTCATCCTCTTTGAGGAGACCCTATACCAGAAGACTAAAGATGGGAAGCCTTTTGTCGAAGTCTTGAATGAGGGTGGAGTCCTTCCTGGTATCAAGGTGGACAAGGGCACCATCGAACTTGCTGGCACTAATGGTGAAACCACCACCCAGGGCCATGATGACCTCGGCAAGCGCTGCCAGAAGTACTATGAGGCAGGGGCGCGCTTTGCCAAGTGGCGTGCCGTCCTCAAGATTGGTCCAACTGAGCCATCTCAGCTAGCAATTGATCTAAATGCTGATGGGTTGGCCCGCTATGCTATTATCTGCCAGGAGAACGGTCTGGTACCAATTGTAGAGCCTGAGATCCTTGTTGATGGGCCACACGACATCAACCGTTGTGCCGATGTCACGGAGAGGGTGCTTGCTGCTTGCTACAAGGCACTTAACGACCACCATGTTCTCCTGGAAGGGACTCTCCTGAAGCCAAACATGGTAACCCCAGGATCAGATTCAGCAAAGGTGGCACCTGAGGTGGTGGCTGAGCACACTGTGCGGGCTCTCCAAAGGACAGTCCCAGCTGCTGTGCCTGCTATTGTCTTCCTCTCAGGCGGCCAGAGCGAGGAGGAAGCGACCTTGAACCTGAATGCCATGAACAAGCTGGAGGGGAAGAAGCCTTGGTCGCTTTCATTCTCATTTGGCCGTGCTCTGCAGCAAAGCACGCTCAAGGCTTGGGCTGGGAAGGAGCAGAATGTTGAGAAGGCGAGGGCTGCTTTTCTGTCAAGGTGCAAGGCGAACTCAGAGGCAACACTCGGGAAATACAAGGGAGATGCTGCTGGCGGCGCAGGTGTCTCTGAGAGTCTCCATGTGAAGGACTACAAGTATTAAGCTTGCTCTTTTACTGGAACGACCTATCGTTTTTTTGTTGACGAGTTTTTGAGAGGGAGATGAGACTAGATTTTCCTGGGAGTCGGGTTATCTTTCCCCTCTGATGCTTTAGATGTTTTTAATAAGTTCTGAAGCCATTTGCTGCCTTCAGTGTACTGTCTCAGGGGTTTGTCATACCTCAATGGTCCTCTTATTGGTTTTGTTATTGTCTTTTCTGACTTAATTGGTTTCTTCTGATTAGAATTTGACATTGGACGGTTTGCTTGATGGATGCTTATAATGTTCTTTGTGCTGTTTTCCTACTTTGCTTTCTTTCTTTCTTGATGGTAGTATTATTTCTTGGTATGCCACCACAGCCGTTGCGGCTTGCTTTTTCTTGCCCTTTATTTGAGGGGGATTCTATTTGGTGACTGATATAAGCAGGGCTCTTTGGTATCAAAATCACAAATGTTGTAAGGTCTTGGGTTCTGCATTTGACCTCCTGGTTGACCTTTTCTTCAATATTGGTCTTTTACTATTCAGGAATATGCTTTGTTCTCAGCTTTAAGGTTGATGTTTCCTCGAGCAACATTGGCATTAAATATGAGTCGTCAACGAACGAAGACCGTCCTCGGACACATCATCAGCAAGAAAACAAGCTACTATTATTGCTGCCTTAAGATATCTCTAAAATACATACAACTGAGGCCTGTTTGCTGCATTATCTCTCAAGCTCTCAAAAATGAAGCGATGTTGTGGGAATTATCTGTGCTGATTGCTAACGGATACCTATATTGTTAAATCAAACAAGGTAAGGAGCACCATTTTAGACATCGTCTTGAAAGCCTTGGTGTTTATGTTCTTGAACAAGGCTTCATTTCTCTTGATCCACAAGTCCTAGTAACTAGGTGACAGAAACCAGTCTCGAGTAAGGTTGGTTCAGCCATGTTCTTGCACTGTCTTTAAGTTGCAAGCATATTGAGAGTGTAAATTAATGCACGATCTCAAATTGCTCGTGTTGCAGGTCTGTTCAGTTCTACGAAGGCAGAGGAAACTAAGCAAGCACAAGACATCGGATTCTCTTCAACATTTCCGCATCTTTAGTTTCTCGTTAGACCTTCCTATCGTGGCCTTGTATGTTTACTGCACTCTCTGTTTAGCTCCCTCTACATTCGCCCAAGTTTTTAAAGAAATGGCTGTTACGCATTGTAAGAGTTTTGGAGGACTTCTGTTATATTATGTTTAAATACATTTTGGAACTGATTACGGTTGATATGGCAAACCAACCAATAATGGCTCGCCCCACAGGCTTACCATGTGGCCGACCAAGAATGTGCGCGGAGAGTTCTTCGCATCTCAAACTCGCTATGATCGCGAACTATCCGCAAGGCTGAGAAGCACGGGCATAATTCATGGGCAAGATATGTGAGCTGCAGCCATAACAACCAGCATATGCACCCGAATTGCTCGACAACGGGCTCCAATCCTTGCTTATATATATTGCATTCTCAAGGGCTCTCCAAGTAAGTTCTCTTTTGACTCTTCTAGGCTACCACTCTATTGCTCTCTCGGGCCTCTCTCTATTGTCTGAGAGTCATGTTTGACTTAGGCATCAGAAAATCTCCCGCCAAACACGCTCTAATGGAAGGATTTTCTTATCTTTGTTATTTCAGATTGAATCCAGCATCGGAGCAACAGTCAGAATAAGGCCTCCGTTATCCATCGCCACCTTGGAGATATGCAATGCCAAAGCAATTCCCACCCGAGCGTGGTAGCCATCGGACCGCTATCGTAGAGGTGCACTTCGACCCTTAGTCGACCTTTCCGACTTGGATGGCAGACAAGCCGAGCACTCCAACAATCTAGTCAGCTCGGCATCTTGGTTGAGCTAATTCCCAGTGACAACATACATACATACATACATATATATATATATATATATATATATATATATATATATATATATAAGGCTTTCAAATAATGCCCATTTTTTAGCCATTATCTTGTAATAAGGGCACATATAACAGGAATAACGCCCTGAACTGAATTATTCCAGGTTTGGTCTCTAAACAGCAGGGGATGGAAGCCAAATGTCGACGGCTGCATTTTAGCTTCTTATTTCATCAATATGAAGTGGTAATCCCTTTCCCTTCAGGATACTTCAGCCTTTTTGTTGGCAACAAGGACTTGCATAACCAGAACCAGAAATATTTAACCTAATCGGCCTTCTAAGTCCTAGAGATCTATTTGGAGAACTAGTTCGTGGTGAAAGCCTCAAAACCTTAACACAGTTTGATTAGTCCCTACGCATACATGACACATTTTTCGAGTTCTGAAGGGTGTAGATAGGTTAGTCCCAGAAGAAAATCCTAAGCCCAGCCACTCAAAGGTAGGACAGTCTTCCAGGTATTTAAAGCTGATTATGGAGGCCTTATGTAATAACCCCAAATTTTTTTTTTATATATAAAAAGGGATAGAATAGTCCTTTAAAATTGATATAAGGGGTAAAATTGGAAGGAATCAAAAGTTAATGGCATAACCGTAGATATGTTGAAGTGTTAGGGGCAAAATGGGAATTTAATAATATTAAAAAAAGGGTGAATAGTATCTTGATGTGATTTAATTGGAGGGTTTGAGCTGGCTTTTGGAATGAAACCGAGAGAAAGAGGGAGGGGGTTCTCAGGCGTGAAACAGAGGAAAGAAAGAAAGAAAAAGAGAAGAAGAAGAAGAAGAAAGAAGAAGAAGGAAGAGGATTCGAGGAGGAAAGAGATCCCGGTTGCACTTCCAGCTGAAGGGAAAAACGTAGATCTCCTTCTCCTCTACGCAAGGACCTCGATTTCCAAAAAGAAAAAGGTAAATATCCATCTCTATCTAGTCTTTTGATGACATTAGGCTATACAAAGGGTGGATATAGTCTAGAGGGGTCGGATAAGGGTTGTAGAGGTGGTTAAAAGAAGAAGAATAGGATTTTGACAAATTTTTCCGGCACTACGGAAAAACTGTGTCGAAGTCCCAACTTCGGCAAATTATTTAGGGGGTCAAACGGCCTCCGATGATGATGCATGTTATCTCTTTGGAATCCTCTGTGAGTGTAGAATGTTAGGTAAAAATTTCATCAAATTTGGAGTCCTGAAAGTGGATCAAAACCGGGATGAAGTAACCCACTGTCAGTTCGGGTTACTGTTCATCCGGGTGGAAAATAGGGGATTTCATGCTATAATAGAGTATTAAGCCTAGATCAAGCTAAAAGGGACCTTGTACTCATGCAAAGGAGTCCCTAATACACATAAATGGTGAGTTAATTAATTAAAAAGGAAAAAAAGAAAGAAAAGAAAAGATTTAGAGAACAGGGGAGTTTGAATCAATTAAAGTTTCCTATGTTATAATTGGCACGTAGATTATAGCCCTTGATACAAGACTAAATGTATTGTAAATGCATGTCACAGTTGGGCAAGAAGCTAGGGAACAAGAGGAAGAAGTTCCCCACTGCCTGCTGTAGATTTTTGGAGGCGTATCAGGGCTGTGCCAGATTGACAGGTGAGTGGGAGTCATGTACTTTGCACCATGAGCATCTTTAATTCATTTTCATGAATGTCGCCAAGTGTGAATTGATTCCACTTGAGCATATTGATTGATATTGTAGTAGATTCCTCTATAATTTTGATTCTCCATGCTTGATTATTCTGTACATGCATTTGAGGGAACATTGAGAGAAATTACGAGGGGTTGATGAGTAATCAAATTGATTCCGAATTGTGAAATGAATTCTTTTGTAAATTGATTTCATTTCCTCTATTTTAAAGACTTGTGAGTCGTAGCTTGATTATACTCTTTTATGAGTAATTAAATTGGTTCCAAATTGTGAAATGACTTCTTTTGTAAATTGATTTCATTTTCTCCATTTCAAAGATTTGTAGAGCCTTTTTAGTGGTATATTGAGTTGTATTGCACTTCCTTGACCCTCACTCCTAACCCTGATGTTAGTTTATGATTGGGTCATGATCAAGTGAGTGGTAGTCTTGATTATACTCCTTTTTAGTAGAGTATTGGGAGGGTGCATTATGGCATTTATGCAAGGCTTGGCAGTATCTGCAGGACACCTATAGTCGATGGGGTTGAACATCGGCCTTTGTGCACATAGTAGCCTTCTGGGTGGGCGGAGCCCAGTCCCTTCCTAGGGGGGACACGGCCCTAGGCGTAGGATCGGCCGGTCCTACGACTTATATTCTGCTTGCCGCCGGGCATAGTAAGACCCCGCGAGGTGCAGTATGGCTTTCCGCGGATGTAGAATTCCCGCGAGGTGCCGTTTAGTATGTAGATGTGAGATGGATTTCTGTTCTGGATACTGGCCAGCATTTATATGATCAGTGTGGTGTCTTATCCTGCATATGCATGTGACAGTAGGGAGTTGTTGCTGGTTCGCCTGGGGCGTAAAACCCACCTCCCGATAGCTGTCTAGCATTTATGTTATCGGTATGGTGTCTTATCCTGCATATGCATGTGACAGTAGGGAGTTGTTGCTGGTTCGCCTGGGGTGTAAAACCCACCTTCCGACAGCTGTCTAGTGATGATTTACATATTGGTGTGGTGTCATATTCGATGTATGCATATGGCAGTAGGGAGTTGTTGCTGGTTCGCCTGGGGCGTAAAACCCACCTCCCGATAGCTGTCTTGTTGATGATTCAGCCTATTGACACCTGATTTATATGATTCAGTACTACGACCTGTTGAACATATTCATGAGTAGCATATATGTTGACTTGATTATTCCATATATGCTTCAGATGAGTTGATATTGATTGTGGTGATATTGATGATTTACTCCATATTCTTTATGTTGAGTTCATGTTCATCTTGTTATTGATCTTGAGATTTTACCTCGAGCCATGATTATATCTTGTCTCATGTGCATAGTACTCTCTACTCCACTCACTGAGTATTTATATACTCACTCCCCAGTTTGGTGTTTTTGATTGCAGGGCAGGTATTGTATAGAGAAGAGCAAGATTAGTGGTTGCCTGCTAGCTGTGCCGCTCCATAGTATAGTATAGTATAATGTAGATAGAGGTTTATCCCCTTTTGGTGTATTATAAACCTTCTATTATATATAGTGCATAGTTACAGTCATAGATCCTGTTGTGGATATGGGTTTGACCATGGATGGATTGGGAAGCATGTATATATATATGTGTGTGCAGATCAGTTGTGTGCCTGTGATAATGTATTGCTATATATTGTCCAGGTTTATTATGTGACAGATTATGTGATTACTGCTCTGACAGGTAGTGTGTTATATGTATTGAGATAATCCTGACAGGTCACCATAGGAAAGGTGATCATTTTGTGCATGCATCATGCCAAAATTTTTCAGAATTTATGGATGATTGATAGGTAGTAGGGTTCTACGTGGTGGCTGGTGGCCTTATGCCTACCCGCACCCTAGGACCGTCGCGGCGGCCCGCCGGGAACGGGGCGGGGGTCGTGACAAAGCTTGGTATCAGAGCAAAGGTTAAGAAGAGTCCTGTCAGAGCAATAGGATGAGTCAGGATTAAGTATAGGATTATACTATGGAGCATAGGATTTTTCTGTATGTTATTTTATGAGTCATTTACAACTCAGTAAAATATATCATGACTCAGTGTGTAACGACCATCCTCTCTTTTTGACTTTTTTAGAGACATATAAAGAATACTTCCAAGGAGAATGGAGCCAGATATAGCATTGGATGCGGGTTCCGCACATGTCGAGCCCCAAAAAGAAAAATCTCCTTCTGCTGATAGACGGAGGGTTGATGATCAAGGAGAGGTAGGAAGTAGAGATGCATTAATGGAACAGTTACTGACGGAGAATCAGGCTCTGAGGGAGCAGATTGCTCGGGGGAAATCTCTTGCCCCGTCAGTAGTATCCATCCCACCTCCTGTACCTGTGCCAAGAAGTTTGGCCAGGCGAGCTCTAGATGATGAGGGGATTACTGTACAGGAATTTCTGAGGCTCAGAACCCCAGAGTGTAAGGGGGAAGAAGGTGAAGATCCTCAGAGATTCCTGGAGACTGAAAAGATGATACGAAGACTGCCCTGTTCTGATGCAAGGGCAATAGAACTTGTAGGGCTCACAATGAAAGAAGATGCCTGGGGCAGGTACCAGAGGCACGTGGAGGACAGATTGTACAGTAGGAATCCTCCAACCTAGGAAGAGTTCAGGCAAGCAGTGATGGATGAGTTTTTGTCTCCGGCTGAGAGGCAGAATCGGGCTCTTCAGTTTGAGAGGCTGAAGCAGATGCCCGGAATGAGCGTATCTGAGTACGCTCGTGAGTTCACTAGATTGGGGAAGTATGCTCCTTACATCATCCCCACTGAAGCTGCCAGGATAGAAAGATTCAGGCGGGGTCTGATTTCCCCGCTTTATAATGCAGTACTGGCAGTAGAGGTCCCCACCTTATCTAGGCTGATTGATAAAGCAAAACAGTGGGAGACCAGAAACAAAGAGGAAAGAGCTGAAAGAGAACAGAGGAAAATGAGTATGGGGAAAGGGCAAAGCAGTAGAGATAGATTTGAGGGAGTAGATCTCTCGGAGGGCCCGACGGAGCAGTCTGTACGCTCAACTCCACCTGCCCCACGTAAGAGGAAATGGAGGGAAAGAGGTCAATCACAAGAAACTTTTCTACCATCAGTACCTCGTCCTCCAGTCACTATAGCCAGAACTGAATCTGGGTTCCAATCATGGCCAGTGTGTGGCATATGTGGGAAGCAGCACCCTGGCAGATGCAGAATGGGCCAGGGAGTGTGCTACAGATGTGGACAGCCGGGTCATTTTGCCAGAGAATGCCTGCAGGGTGCCACCCAGCAGTTTGTGCCTTTGGCATCCTACCCTTCTGTGCAGATGGACAGGCCTAGTAGTAGGGGGCCTGTAGGCAGAGGCAGAGGTCAGACACCAGCATCACAGCAGAGTGTTGGACCATCTCAGCCATCAGCTCCAGTAGGTAGAGGGCAAGGAAGGGTGTTCACGGTAAATCCACAAGAGGCACAGGCATTAAATGTAGCTGTGACAGGTATGCTCCTCATTGATAAGATTAAAGTTAGAGTATTATTTAATTTTGGAGCTACCCATTCATTTGTGTCCCTTTATTTTGCTAAAAAGTTAGCTAAGGATAAGATATTAATGCATATTCCCTTAGCTATTAGTACATTTGTAGGGGATAGTATAGAAGCGAAGTATGTGTATCCTACCTATGTGGTAGAGATAGAAGGTAAAACACTCCCAATTTATTTGATTTTCAATACCACACCGAGCAGAATATGAAAAGTAAATACACTCACCCCTTTGAGTAAACAGGTAATTTACTCTTTTAAATTCGAGGACGAATTTTATATAAGGAGGGGAGGATGTAATAACCCCAAAATTTTTTTTTTATATATAAAAAGGGATAGAATAGTCCTTTAAAATTGATATAAGGGGTAAAATTGGAAGGAATCAAAAGTTAATGGCATAACCGTAGATATGTTGAAGTGTTAGGGGCAAAATGGGAATTTAATAATATTAAAAAAAGGGTGAATAGTATCTTGATGTGATTTAATTGGAGGGTTTGAGCTGGAATGAAACCGAGAGAAAGAGGGAGGGGGTTCTCAGGCGTGAAACAGAGGAAAGAAAGAAAGAAAAAGAGAAGAAGAAGAAGAAGAAAGAAGAAGAAGGAAGAGGATTCGAGGAGGAAAGAGATCCCGGTTGCACTTCCAGCTGAAGGGAAAAACGTAGATCTCCTTCTCCTCTACGCAAGGACCTCGATTTCCAAAAAGAAAAAGGTAAATATCCATCTCTATCTAGTCTTTTGATGACATTAGGCTATACAAAGGGTGGATATAGTCTAGAGGGGTCGGATAAGGGTTGTAGAGGTGGTTAAAAGAAGAAGAATAGGATTTTGACAAATTTTTCCCGGCACTACGGAAAAACTGTGTCGAAGTCCCAACTTCGGTAAATTATTTAGGGGGTCAAACGGCCTCCGATGATGATGCATGTTATCTCTTTGGAATCCTCTGTGAGTGTAGAATGTTAGGTAAAAATTTCATCAAATTTGGAGTCCTGAAAGTGGATCAAAACCGGGATGAAGTAACCCACTGTCAGTTCGGGTTACTGTTCATCCGGGTGGAAAATAGGGGATTTCATGCTATAATAGAGTATTAAGCCTAGATCAAGCTAAAAGGGACCTTGTACTCATGCAAAGGAGTCCCTAATACACATAAATGGTGAGTTAATTAATTAAAAAGGAAAAAAAGAAAGAAAAGAAAAGATTTAGAGAACAGGGGAGTTGAATCAATTAAAGTTTCCTATGTTATAATTGGCACGTAGATTATAGCCCTTGATACAAGACTAAATGTATTGTAAATGCATGTCACAGTTGGGCAAGAAGCTAGGGAACAAGAGGAAGAAGTTCCCCACTGCCTGCTGTAGATTTTTGGAGGCGTATCAGGGCTGTGCCAGATTGACAGGTGAGTGGGAGTCATGTACTTTGCACCATGAGCATCTTTAATTCATTTTCATGAATGTCGCCAAGTGTGAATTGATTCCACTTGAGCATATTGATTGATATTGTAGTAGATTCCTCTATAATTTTGATTCTCCATGCTTGATTATTCTGTACATGCATTTGAGGGAACATTGAGAGAAATTACGAGGGGTTGATGAGTAATCAAATTGATTCCGAATTGTGAAATGAATTCTTTTGTAAATTGATTTCATTTCCTCTATTTTAAAGACTTGTGAGTCGTAGCTTGATTATACTCTTTTATGAGTAATTAAATTGGTTCCAAATTGTGAAATGACTTCTTTTGTAAATTGATTTCATTTTCTCCATTTCAAAGATTTGTAGAGCCTTTTTAGTGGTATATTGAGTTGTATTGCACTTCCTTGACCCTCACTCCTAACCCTGATGTTAGTTTATGATTGGGTCATGATCAAGTGAGTGGTAGTCTTGATTATACTCCTTTTTAGTAGAGTATTGGGAGGGTGCATTATGGCATTTATGCATGGCTTGGCAGTATCTGCAGGACACCTGTAGTCGATGGGGTTGAACATCGGCCTTTGTGCACATAGTAGCCTTCTGGGTGGGCGGAGCCCAGTCCCTTCCTAGAGGGGGACACGGCCCTAGGCGTAGGATCGGCCGGTCCTACGACTTATATTCTGCTTGCCGCCGGGCATAGTAAGACCCCGCGAGGTGCAGTATGGCTTTCCGCGGATGTAGAATTCCCGCGAGGTGCCGTTTAGTATGTAGATGTGAGATGGATTTCTGTTCTGGATACTGGCCAGCATTTATATGATCAGTGTGGTGTCTTATCCTGCATATGCATGTGACAGTAGGGAGTTGTTGCTGGTTCGCCTGGGGCGTAAAACCCACCTCCCGATAGCTGTCTAGCATTTATGTTATCGGTATGGTGTCTTATCCTGCATATGCATGTGACAGTAGGGAGTTGTTGCTGGTTCGCCTGGGGTGTAAAACCCACCTTCCGACAGCTGTCTAGTGATGATTTACATATTGGTGTGGTGTCATATTCGATGTATGCATATGGCAGTAGGGAGTTGTTGCTGGTTCGCCTGGGGCGTAAAACCCACCTCCCGATAGCTGTCTTGTTGATGATTCAGCCTATTGACACCTGATTTATATGATTCAGTACTACGACCTGTTGAACATATTCATGAGTAGCATATATGTTGACTTGATTATTCCATATATGCTTCAGATGAGTTGATATTGATTGTGGTGATATTGATGATTTACTCCATATTCTTTATGTTGAGTTCATGTTCATCTTGTTATTGATCTTGAGATTTTACCTCGAGCCATGATTATATCTTGTCTCATGTGCATAGTACTCTCTACTCCACTCACTGAGTATTTATATACTCACTCCCCAGTTTGGTGTTTTTGATTGCAGGGCAGGTATTGTATAGAGAAGAGCAAGATTAGTGGTTGCCTGCTAGCTGTGCCGCTCCATAGTATAGTATAGTATAATGTAGATAGAGGTTTATCCCCTTTTGGTGTATTATAAACCTTCTATTATATATAGTGCATAGTTACAGTCATAGATCCTGTTGTGGATATGGGTTTGACCATGGATGGATTGGGAAGCATGTATATATATATGTGTGTGCAGATCAGTTGTGTGCCTGTGATAATGTATTGCTATATATTGTCCAGGTTTATTATGTGACAGATTATGTGATTACTGCTCTGACAGGTAGTGTGTTATATGTATTGAGATAATCCTGACAGGTCACCATAGGAAAGGTGATCATTTTGTGCATGCATCATGCCAAAATTTTTCAGAATTTATGGATGATTGATAGGTAGTAGGGTTCTACGTGGTGGCTGGTGGCCTTATGCCTACCCGCACCCTAGGACCGTCGCGGCGGCCCGCCGGGAACGGGGCGGGGGTCGTGACAAAGCTTGGTATCAGAGCAAAGGTTAAGAAGAGTCCTGTCAGAGCAATAGGATGAGTCAGGATTAAGTATAGGATTATACTATGGAGCATAGGATTTTTCTGTATGTTATTTTATGAGTCATTTACAACTCAGTAAAATATATCATGACTCAGTGTGTAACGACCATCCTCTCTTTTTGACTTTTTTAGAGACATATAAAGAATACTTCCAAGGAGAATGGAGCCAGATATAGCATTGGATGCGGGTTCCGCACATGTCGAGCCCCAAAAAGAAAAATCTCCTTCTGCTGATAGACGGAGGGTTGATGATCAAGGAGAGGTAGGAAGTAGAGATGCATTAATGGAACAGTTACTGACGGAGAATCAGGCTCTGAGGGAGCAGATTGCTCGGGGGAAATCTCTTGCCCCGTCAGTAGTATCCATCCCACCTCCTGTACCTGTGCCAAGAAGTTTGGCCAGGCGAGCTCTAGATGATGAGGGGATTACTGTACAGGAATTTCTGAGGCTCAGAACCCCAGAGTTTAAGGGGGAAGAAGGTGAAGATCCTCAGAGATTTCTGGAGACTGAAAAGATGATACGAAGACTGCCCTGTTCTGATGCAAGGGCAATAGAACTTGTAGGGCTCACAATGAAAGAAGATGCCTGGGGCAGGTACCAGAGGCACGTGGAGGACAGATTGTACAGTAGGAATCCTCCAACCTAGGAAGAGTTCAGGCAAGCAGTGATGGATGAGTTTTTGTCTCCGGCTGAGAGGCAGAATCGGGCTCTTCAGTTTGAGAGGCTGAAGCAGATGCCCGGAATGAGCGTATCTGAGTACGCTCGTGAGTTCACTAGATTGGGGAAGTATGCTCCTTACATCATCCCCACTGAAGCTGCCAGGATAGAAAGATTCAGGCGGGGTCTGATTTCCCCGCTTTATAATGCAGTACTGGCAGTAGAGGTCCCCACCTTATCTAGGCTGATTGATAAAGCAAAACAGTGGGAGACCAGAAACAAAGAGGAAAGAGCTGAAAGAGAACAGAGGAAAATGAGTATGGGGAAAGGGCAAAGCAGTAGAGATAGATTTGAGGGAGTAGATCTCTCGGAGGGCCCGACGGAGCAGTCTGTACGCTCAACTCCACCTGCCCCACGTAAGAGGAAATGGAGGGAAAGAGGTCAATCACAAGAAACTTTTCTACCATCAGTACCTCGTCCTCCAGTCACTATAGCCAGAACTGAATCTGGGTTCCAATCATGGCCAGTGTGTGGCATATGTGGGAAGCAGCACCCTGGCAGATGCAGAATGGGCCAGGGAGTGTGCTACAGATGTGGACAGCCGGGTCATTTTGCCAGAGAATGCCTGCAGGGTGCCACCCAGCAGTTTGTGCCTTTGGCATCCTACCCTTCTGTGCAGATGGACAGGCCTAGTAGTAGGGGGCCTGTAGGCAGAGGCAGAGGTCAGACACCAGCATCACAGCAGAGTGTTGGACCATCTCAGCCATCAGCTCCAGTAGGTAGAGGGCAAGGAAGGGTGTTCACGGTAAATCCACAAGAGGCACAGGCATTAAATGTAGCTGTGACAGGTATGCTCCTCATTGATAAGATTAAAGTTAGAGTATTATTTAATTTTGGAGCTACCCATTCATTTGTGTCCCTTTATTTTGCTAAAAAGTTAGCTAAGGATAAGATATTAATGCATATTCCCTTAGCTATTAGTACATTTGTAGGGGATAGTATAGAAGCGAAGTATGTGTATCCTACCTATGTGGTAGAGATAGAAGGTAAAACACTCCCAATTTATTTGATTTTCAATACCACACCGAGCAGAATATGAAAAGTAAATACACTCACCCCTTTGAGTAAACAGGTAATTTACTCTTTTAAATTCGAGGACGAATTTTATATAAGGAGGGGAGGATGTAATAACCCCAAAATTTTTTTTTTATATATAAAAAGGGATAGAATAGTCCTTTAAAATTGATATAAGGGGTAAAATTGGAAGGAATCAAAAGTTAATGGCATAACCGTAGATATGTTGAAGTGTTAGGGGCAAAATGGGAATTTAATAATATTAAAAAAAGGGTGAATAGTATCTTGATGTGATTTAATTGGAGGGTTTGAGCTGGAATGAAACCGAGAGAAAGAGGGAGGGGGTTCTCAGGCGTGAAACAGAGGAAAGAAAGAAAGAAAAAGAGAAGAAGAAGAAGAAGAAAGAAGAAGAAGGAAGAGGATTCGAGGAGGAAAGAGATCCCGGTTGCACTTCCAGCTGAAGGGAAAAACGTAGATCTCCTTCTCCTCTACGCAAGGACCTCGATTTCCAAAAAGAAAAAGGTAAATATCCATCTCTATCTAGTCTTTTGATGACATTAGGCTATACAAAGGGTGGATATAGTCTAGAGGGGTCGGATAAGGGTTGTAGAGGTGGTTAAAAGAAGAAGAATAGGATTTTGACAAATTTTTCCGGCACTACGGAAAAACTGTGTCGAAGTCCCAACTTCGGCAAATTATTTAGGGGGTCAAATGGCCTCCGATGATGATGCATGTTATCTCTTTGGAATCCTCTGTGAGTGTAGAATGTTAGATAAAAATTTCATCAAATTTGGAGTCCTGAAAGTGGATCAAAACCGGGATGAAGTAACCCACTGTCAGTTCGGGTTACTGTTCATCCGGGTGGAAAATAGGGGATTTCATGCTATAATAGAGTATTAAGCCTAGATCAAGCTAAAAGGGACCTTGTACTCATGCAAAGGAGTCCCTAATACACATAAATGGTGAGTTAATTAATTAAAAAGGAAAAAAAGAAAGAAAAGAAAAGATTTAGAGAACAGGGGAGTTGAATCAATTAAAGTTTCCTATGTTATAATTGGCACGTAGATTATAGCCCTTGATACAAGACTAAATGTATTGTAAATGCATGTCACAGTTGGGCAAGAAGCTAGGGAACAAGAGAAAGAAGTTCCCCACTGCCTGCTGTAGATTTTTGGAGGCGTATCAGGGCTGTGCCAGATTGACAGGTGAGTGGGAGTCATGTACTTTGCACCATGAGCATCTTTAATTCATTTTCATGAATGTCGCCAAGTGTGAATTGATTCCACTTGAGCATATTGATTGATATTGTAGTAGATTCCTCTATAATTTTGATTCTCCATGCTTGATTATTCTGTACATGCATTTGAGGGAACATTGAGAGAAATTACGAGGGGTTGATGAGTAATCAAATTGATTCCGAATTGTGAAATGAATTCTTTTGTAAATTGATTTCATTTCCTCTATTTTAAAGACTTGTGAGTCGTAGCTTGATTATACTCTTTTATGAGTAATTAAATTGGTTCCAAATTGTGAAATGACTTCTTTTGTAAATTGATTTCATTTTCTCCATTTCAAAGATTTGTAGAGCCTTTTTAGTGGTATATTGAGTTGTATTGCACTTCCTTGACCCTCACTCCTAACCCTGATGTTAGTTTATGATTGGGTCATGATCAAGTGAGTGGTAGTCTTGATTATACTCCTTTTTAGTAGAGTATTGGGAGGGTGCATTATGGCATTTATGCATGGCTTGGCAGTATCTGCAGGACACCTGTAGTCGATGGGGTTGAACATCGGCCTTTGTGCACATAGTAGCCTTCTGGGTGGGCGGAGCCCAGTCCCTTCCTAGAGGGGGACACGGCCCTAGGCGTAGGATCGGCCGGTCCTACGACTTATATTCTGCTTGCCGCCGGGCATAGTAAGACCCCGCGAGGTGCAGTATGGCTTTCCGCGGATGTAGAATTCCCGCGAGGTGCCGTTTAGTATGTAGATGTGAGATGGATTTCTGTTCTGGATACTGGCCAGCATTTATATGATCAGTGTGGTGTCTTATCCTGCATATGCATGTGACAGTAGGGAGTTGTTGCTGGTTCGCCTGGGGCGTAAAACCCACCTCCCGATAGCTGTCTAGCATTTATGTTATCGGTATGGTGTCTTATCCTGCATATGCATGTGACAGTAGGGAGTTGTTGCTGGTTCGCCTGGGGTGTAAAACCCACCTTCCGACAGCTGTCTAGTGATGATTTACATATTGGTGTGGTGTCATATTCGATGTATGCATATGGCAGTAGGGAGTTGTTGCTGGTTCGCCTGGGGCGTAAAACCCACCTCCCGATAGCTGTCTTGTTGATGATTCAGCCTATTGACACCTGATTTATATGATTCAGTACTACGACCTGTTGAACATATTCATGAGTAGCATATATGTTGACTTGATTATTCCATATATGCTTCAGATGAGTTGATATTGATTGTGGTGATATTGATGATTTACTCCATATTCTTTATGTTGAGTTCATGTTCATCTTGTTATTGATCTTGAGATTTTACCTCGAGCCATGATTATATCTTGTCTCATGTGCATAGTACTCTCTACTCCACTCACTGAGTATTTATATACTCACTCCCCAGTTTGGTGTTTTTGATTGCAGGACAGGTATTGTATAGAGAAGAGCAAGATTAGTGGTTGCCTGCTAGCTGTGCCGCTCCATAGTATAGTATAGTATAATGTAGATAGAGGTTTATCCCCTTTTGGTGTATTATAAACCTTCTATTATATATAGTGCATAGTTACAGTCATAGATCCTGTTGTGGATATGGGTTTGACCATGGATGGATTGGGAAGCATGTATATATATATGTGTGTGCAGATCAGTTGTGTGCCTGTGATAATGTATTGCTATATATTGTCCAGGTTTATTATGTGACAGATTATGTGATTACTGCTCTGACAGGTAGTGTGTTATATGTATTGAGATAATCCTGACAGGTCACCATAGGAAAGGTGATCATTTTGTGCATGCATCATGCCAAAATTTTTCAGAATTTATGGATGATTGATAGGTAGTAGGGTTCTACGTGGTGGCTGGTGGCCTTATGCCTACCCGCACCCTAGGACCGTCGCGGCGGCCCGCCGGGAACGGGGCGGGGGTCGTGACACCTTACCTACCTAACAATCTAAGCACCAACCCATGTAAACGTCCTGGGACATGCCTCCAACAGTGCCAATCCTGCAGTGGTTTAGAAAATTAAGCACCTAGACAACATTCAGAAGCAGAACCTGCAAACATGAAGGGGTTGAAGCTTTTCTGTTAAGGTTTGGGCTAAGCTTTGATTCGTTGGACTAAGACCATCCAAGGCTTTGAAGAGGCATACAAGTTGGGACGATCTGATCTAGAGCTCGGCAACATTATATAGCAAAGGAGATAGGCAGACAAATTAAGACTGATATAGACTAAGCAAAAGTACATCGACTACTTCTAGATGTGCGGTGCATGATCCAAGGACTGACTGAATTTAGAGCATCTCACATCTACAGAGAGGAGAATAGGCCTGCTGATTGAGTGGCTTCTTATCTGGCTCACCATTCCTCTTGTTTATGGACCACCACTACAGACTACCCTCAAGAGCTTAGAGATAGAATATATTCTGATGCCACTGGATGTGTTTATAGTCCTCATGTATAAGATGTAAACCATCTGCTTCACCATATATATATATATATATATATATATAGAGAGAGAGAGAGAGAGAGAGAGAGAGAGAGAGAGCAACTCAGCTGTTTCTGTTGGCTGGCTAGTGCAGTTGGAAGACTTAATTTACCGGCGGAGATTAAATAACAAAGAGAAAAGAGCCAAAGATGGAGCATCTTATTGTCTTGAATGAATTTGCTTGTATACATCTGTCATGTAACAGGAGATTACCAGTACGAACTCTATGCAGCAAACGCAGCTGAACACTAAGAATCAATGGATTGAATGGGATTCCTAGAAACTAAAAGGATGAAGAAAGAAAAATACAATGTAATGCTGGAAGAAAAATGAAGAATGGGCACTCTCTTCTTGATTTTCTGCTACATGCCAAGGCTTCTAGCTATCGTACTTCTTTGGTTGGCACCACTGTGCCAGACTTCTTGACAAAGAGCTAAGAAATGAAGCTTTAGGAGGGCATAACCTTTTCCCATACAGATACTTTCCTCCAAGGTCAGTTAAATTTGAGCCATATTCCTTGGACCTTTCAATCTGTAGAGTAATCAACAAAAGAAACAAAAATAATAACCCAACAAATCTATTAGTAGCTGAAGGCAATGAGGAAAATGAAGAAAAATTTGCAAAAATTATCTGCACAAATGCAGATTTTTGGCAGAATTTTAAGGCTGAAATAGAGGCATCTGTCATTCAGGCAGCCAGTAAGGAAACAGAGAATTAATGTTATTAGTTTGATGCTAAAAGAACAAAGACATTTTTTGTTAATATCTCATTAGTTTTCTTGATTTGCATTCTAAGATAGCAATACATTTATGTGATAGTTAATATTCTTCTTTGTTTTTACCATTTTTTATTCTTTCACCGGTATACAATAAATATCATGCGTCCTAAATTACAAATGCTTCTTTGGTGAATATCTGTGGATACAAGACATTACACAACAATACATGAAATGAAGTTGTGTTTATCTTAACTAGGAGACTACCAACATTTGTGAACAAAGATGGCATATATTTGATAAGAAATTTACATGGCATATCTGTTTGCACAATGATAATACTTTTGATTACCCATGTTGCTTTAAGTGCCACCGGTCCTAGATTTCGTTAGGTTTTGAATTTTCAATTGCACAATTGGATCTATGAAATAATCAAGTCCCAAAGCACACAATCCCACTATTCTGATTGTACGGTGAAGAAACTGAAATACTACAGGACTTCAACAACGAATTCATGAACCCACTCCTGCATGTATTACACCTAAATAGACTCAAGTTCTTAAAGGGAGATTAAACTAAATATTAAGCAATGTTGAACATTATCTTTCTTCAAGTATCTCTCAGTCTTCTTCTAACACCTTTGCTGGCTCAAGTACTTATTAGTTTCCTCGAGTGTAAATTCCTCATGTCATAGAATCTGCTTCTTTGCATCAATGACTAGGAATTGTAAAACCATTTCTTCTATAAACCAAAGTTACCGAAATAATCAAATGGTTCTTCCATCAGAGGAGCTAAAATAGGAACAGCTCACTTTTTGTTGTATATTGTTGTTTCCTTCCCCATAGATTTATTATAATTTCTTATTAGTTTTTATCCGTTAGCAGGCTAATAAATCTTTAAATTTCAACATCCCTTTCTCCTTAACCATTGCCAAAATAGTATTTAACTATCTTTATTTGTCCCACTCCCACATCTATCTCAACATTTTCATATCCGGTTATCTTACACATTTGCAGTCTCCTTGTTGCTATGTTCTTCTATTCTTTTGCATATGAGTAGAGAATAAACATTATTATGTTGTAGAGGATATCAAGGATATTGCAAAACAATTCGAAGCAAATGGGCTATAAAAAATATCGCACCAACTCTTTTTGCAATGTAAAAATTAGCTAGATATTTAGAAGCTCCTACCATATCATTCATTATAATATAAATATAATCAGAACGTCCTCCTTTGTATAGCTGGTTTGCCTATAATTATCGATCTGTAACATCCTGAACACATGGCCGCTAGTGTTATTGAAATGACCATATGCTCTGTAGGAAGCAACAAAGCTGAAAATATTATCATTCTTATTCCATCAAAAGCATGGAATATTATGTGGAAGTATCTCTCAACAGCCACTAATAGTTAGTCAAACTTTTTAAATCACTACCTTGCTCTATCATCTTCTCAATTTTCCTTCTCCAGCCAAAAAGTCTGCCATTAGTTGAGCAATTATCCCCATTATACTATGTCAAACTACAATTATTTTGACATCCCCATGTCCTGATGAACAAGGGATATAAGTATCCCTTAAGTCGTACAGACTGATCTTGCATATCTGCCAAGAGGGATAGCATTAAATGTTGATTTCATGGCACAGAGCCTTAGTGAGTGGAAACTTTTACATGTTTTTCAATAAAACCAGTCATTACAATTTTATATTTTGGCTACTAACCTATAGTCAATACAATCTTGAAAATTATCTCTTGAGAATAAAAGACAAAATGGACAGATTTTGAGAAGGATACAAACATCTTTTCTGTCACAATTTTGTTGATAGCCGAAGGAGCCATAAGAAAGTAGTGTGAATTAGTGTAGCTATTCAGCTAGCAAAAAATTGGTTCATGACAGCTTCAACTAGTTCTTTCCAAAATTTAGTTTTTAATAACACAAAATTCTACGTAATATTAGGTGAAAGTGGTCCTATTTTTACATAATTTAAAGTATTTTTTCCTCCGAATGACCCATGTCAACGTCATGAAGTCAGATATGTCAAGTTGCAGAACATATGACAATAGATGATGGTAAAACTATTAACAGATTTTCTAGCTGGGATTCATATCCAAAAGCAAAACCTTGGTGAAATTGAATCGCATACCTTGCTTATCTTTCCATTTTTCAAGTGGTACCGAATACCAGACCAGTCTATCGACTGTGTAAGATGTGATCTCATTGCTGAGATGGGGTATAAAAAGTTGTCTACCAGCATAGCAATAAATACCTGCTCACAAAATATTCAAGTCAACATGAATTAGATACATACAGGCAAATTCCAATAAATTAAGGTGAGCAAAATATACTGGTTTCCATAAATCTAATTATCTCTATGCTGCACTTAAAATGAAGAGAAATATTATCCGTTCCCAACAACTCAAGAAGCACAGGAGATGCCTACAAGTCCCCAGTTATATGAACCAAGTGAGACCCTTGGCCCCTCTGGAGATAACAAGTTGCACAAATAGATCTCCACTTTTGTCAAGTTCCACATTGAAGCAAGTTCGAGAATAGTGCATATAAACAAGCAGCCAGCCAGTGTAAGACCTGAATGAAGCAATTAACATCCTGTAAGAACTGATTAACTTTACTGAATCAAGGCCAGAAAATTAAAAGAGCGTTATCACTTTTTTTTGGAGAATGAATGTTACAGGCAACTATTATAATCTGCCTCTATCAATTTATTTGATCAATATGAGTTAGAAGTGGGATTATCCTCTAAAGGAGCTGGAGGAGATGAACAAGAAACAATTAAATAATAAACATCTAATCCTTTCAAAAACATCACAATGTCAAACTTCCAATGATCAATTTGATAATTTCTGCTTATTCTTGAAATTACCTATTTTCAGCTAACATTCCATCCCATGTGAAGTATGAAACAGATGGGACACACCACTCACGAATACAACCCCCCCCCCCCCCCGCCCCAATGAAAACATCAAACAAAGAAAAAGCATAGTCATATGCAATAATGTAAAGAGACTTTTTCCGGTTTACCAGGTCCAACTTAAAAAAGAGTAAGTAGCATGCTCACCACAAGATGAGGATGATGTTTCCTTCAAAAGAGAATCACTATATGGTGCTCTTAAAGCTGTTGCAAGATGTATCATTGCCATAAAGTATGGAAAAACAAAAGCCCAGGATAAATAGCAGTGTGAAGAAAACAGTGCACGGTTCATCAGCCAGTTAACCTTAGATATGTAGGATTCCAGAACAAATGTTTGTTTCCTTAGATAATTCCAGTATCTGCAAAAGAATGATAAATTATTATAAGATAATAGCATATTTGTTATGGGAAATTTTGAGAGAAAAAATTACACGCCTTGGAAAGCTAAGATCACTTGCAAGGGGATGGGGAAAGACAGCAACTGGAGGTGAACTAATAAGCCTCTTATGTTGCCCTGCAAATAAATGGGTTAAATTAGTTCAGAAAATTCAGGATTATTTGCAACCCCTCTCCATATTTACATTAATTATATCCTTGACCAAACAGCATGGTTAAGTTTTGGGCAAAATTATTGGTCAACATCTGAAAGTAAGAAGAAAAAGGTATAAAATTAGCATAAGTTCCAATATGGTTTTCAGACGGAACAAATTAATTCTTAGAATGTCTGTTTGTTACACAAGATCTCATTCTTGGGAGGATTAATATTAATCCTAAAGAAGGCATATTTTATATGCAGATCTTCTGATTCCACCTTGATGTAATTTTAGCAATGGCATACTACCAAACCTGATGCAAAATTCATCTGCTTATAGTAGGGATTTTTTTTTCTTTTGAATAGAGCTTATAGTGTTAAACTCCATGGTTTATACTTCTTCCCAGAACCTTCTGTTCTTTCGGAGTGACAACCCAAAACTTCTACATAAATAGATAAATGTTTTACATAACGGCATAAATCTAAGTTCATTGAAAAGACATGGATGCAAATGAAATCCATAAATATGTATTTTACTGATTATAACTTGATTCTTTTACCACTTACCATCAGTGAATAACCTTAACCGTACCAATAATAAGCTTTATCCCATCTAATACAGATTTGGATTTAATAACCAAAGAGTGCTTCTTAAACTTTGAGAGACTAGCTCTCAAGCCTAATTGCAAGCATCTAATTTTTGGTCAAATTCCAAGCCATCTTTAGTAGAAGGGTTTGTCATGAATCTTAGAAGATCAACTAACAAGTATGAGGAGATCAACCTGCTTGGTCAGGCAATTAGCATCCGTAGACAAATCTTTATATGTTGGTACTTGGTACATAATACAACTCAACTGAGCCTTAATCCTAAACTAGTTGGCCTCGCTTACATGAATCCTTTTCCCCATTCCACTCGGTTTAGCTCCATGCTTTTTAAGAGATGATGAGATAAAAAGTTCTTCCTCACTACTTCATCCCTCTTTCCTTCTACATGTATAAAATCTACTCCTTTCTTCCGGTTATAGTTTATGGCTTTACACCGGCCGTCAACCTACCTTAACCCTCCTTTATCTGAGCTTCGAACCAGCTATGTATAAAACATAGGCGTGCAAATCCTTGGCATCCTATGCTTGTGTTTGTTACACGCATAGGCTATCGTTTTAGGTATTAAACAATTGGATTATTATCAAAAGCCGGATGATATGTTATATTTCAAATTCATCATAATATGATTCCTTAACATTCTCAATGGTTTCTAAATTTTTTATAATTGTTTATAGTTTTAGTATAAAATCCTAGAGCACCAAAACTATCAATCCAAAGATTCCAAACAAAACAAATACAGTGCAAAGTTGTGTGATATATACTTCTTGACTAATTTTACATTTGCCTTCTATGTTCATGATTCTTTTTCTTTTTCTTTTCTAAGTTAGCTGGCTAAGCTCCAAAACTTGAACCAAACCTGTCGAAGTTGATAGCAGATACTTGATGGGCCCAACAGAAAATAGAATTGAAACCAAGATTTCAGACCATTCTTATTTTATTTGTGGTTGTATTTCAACTCATAATTTTAATATTACATCAAGAACCTAGAATTATTTTTGGGGTTTTTTTTGCATGTATACCTTTCAGAAGTGCATAATTGCTTATGTCCCCCTAAAGGGTGAAAGTTCACATATATTTTCCTAAAAACATGAAACTTGAATATATGGCCCTCCAAAATTTAAAATTTGCATATATGTCCAAATGATAACCATATTATTTTAACCATTACATCCCTTAAAGGACTTTGGCATATATAATCTCAAAGAAGTGCTCAATTACTTAATTCACACATGAAAAATGAAAAGTACATGTATGCACAAAATTTCAGATATTTGCCTTGAAGTTTCAACAAGTTGTACATAATTGAGGAAAAAAAAACTTAACTGACAGGCTTAGCTATTAACCTAGCCAAATTCACATTAGGAGAGAAATGAAAGCAAAATAAGAAAGGGTATACATGCAAATTTTAGAAATTTGCAGGAACATGGATGCACTACTCAATCTTTCAAGGTCAGCAATTCATCTTGTACATTCATAATTGGATAAGCAAAAGAAAATGTTGAATTTCTCGTTCTTCTGAATTAACTGGACTGAGATGAGCATTATTATGGAATTACTAGTCCACACTAGACATTGACTCGGCTAACAGATATCTACTTCACCCTTTCGAACAAGAAAATCAGCAGTGAAACCAAAAATTTGCTAAGGGTGCATATGAACGTTTAAGTACTGAAAAAAATGTGAAGGGGTAAACTTTAGATTCTGTGCATAAAGAGACCCAACTATTACCAGCTATTGCGGCTAAGGTCATATCATCTGAGTATCCCCCATCTCGAAGTCCACTAACAACACCATACGAGTCCTTTCTAAAATCTTTGGCATGCATCTAAAAGATAAAACAAGATAAGAATTACAAGAGCTGAAAATTGGTTCACATTTCCATACAGGAGTAATAGAAAGCTAAGATGAAAATATTACCATCATGCAGCCTCCCCACAAAAAGAAAGTCTTTCCACCAGTTGCAAAACCCATTGAACAAGGCTGAAGTTATACTATGCATCAGTGTAATCACAAGGTGAAACAATAAGAAAAAAACAATGTTCTAAACTATGGTGGGACAAAAAAATAGATGGTAGACACCACATTTCTAAATTAGGATTCCAGAAGCAAGGTACCTAACAAGATGTAAGAACCAAAATTGCCATTTTAAAAGCATCATACCATATGATATTCATATATGCAATAACTCCCCAAGCTTCCAGAAGGCAAATCAAGAGGATATCCAGTTTGAATAAATATCTGTACCATGAAACGAAGAAAGCAAATATCTACATGGTGCCATTGAAGGATCCAAATTACAATAATGTAAATAATAAATTAAGAACAGAAGTAAGGAACAAGAGAAATAAGTACGTCAGGGTTCTTCTCCATTTCTTTTGTAAGGGCCCCAATTGACCCTGGATGCAGCCTAACATCATCATCCAGAAACAAAACATACTTGCTTTCTTTATGCATCCTTTCAACACCAACCTGTATTAATGTGACAGCATATATTTTGCATCACTATGCTTTGCTACAGTATTTAGATGTAACAAAGAAACTCAACTGATGGGAGAATAGTTGGCACATTTGGAATTAGAGATAGTATGACACAATTAAAAGCATGAAAAGACAACTTAAAGCATTCAAAATACAATAGTCAAAACAGTAGTTGCAACTATCATTTGCAAAAAATTTATTACGAGACTACCTTCCATATGATGATAAGTAGCAAAGAAACAGCTCTTAGAAAATATCATTTCAAAGGATTGTCATGGTATGGTTCATAAGTGTAGCTCTTAGCATCATCTCCTGATGCACTACAAATTACTCCTTAGTGATGTAGGAGCACTCCTTCAACTTATTGAGTTCTTCCAATTTTAGGTCAACATGTACCAAGAGTATTTTAGAGTTTAGATATCCTTATTTTAATGTCCTTTAGTATGTTTGTATTTTGGGACTATTTTTATAGTCAGTTTTAAGCTCCTGATTTGGTTAGAACTAATATCTTTATACACAGGAATTTCATGGGGATGTATATTATGTAAATTCTTTCTTTCATTATTTTGTTCCTTTCTAGTGAAGGTGAGATTCTTCAACAAAAAGCTAATAAACCTTAACTCATACATTGAATCCCCTCCTTGAGCCCTATACAAACAGATGTGCTTTCCATTTTTTGCATTTGTGCGTTTGGAATGCGATAAAAAGTCCTATATAAATTTCAGTTTACATATATAAATCCAAGCAGTTATATATAAAGCCAAGTAGTTTTCTCATTCTGTGGTGAAACTCCATGCTTTGCGATTGTGTCTCCTTCGATCCAAGGTGTAATGTTTAGGTATTTTGGTTGCACAAGGCTGCATATTAATCTCTCTCTCGAGTTGTTTACCCTAAAATTTTATCCTCCTCCTTTAGGAAAACAAGAACTTTTCCATCATACTTTAGCCTAGCTAAACTGTTACCCACCCCTTTATCTTGTATTCTCTTTATTTTCTACTGAAAGATCAATTCATCCAAAATAGTTCTGTTAAAATAAATTAAAGAAAATCCTGTGCACCCACATAACACTCTGCAGAAATCCTAAATTCAAATTGTTTTTCTATCCCCTACTCTTAACCCAAAACATACAACATACAACAATTCAAATTTCAAATAACTGCAGTTCTTTCCACAAAAACCTGCAGAAATCAAGCTTCTTATATATTGGACATTATATTTCAAGATGATAGGTAAATTTTAGTAAAATAAAAGAATCAAGACAACCTAAAATAGAAAGGGAAAATGTGGTGTTTAAATAGGTAAATAGATATTGGGCAGCTTGATTTCTGAAGAAAAAGTTAAATTACCAACTGCTCAGCTCTTAGGTTATGCTGCCTCATCTGAGTTATCAGTAAGGACATGTGCACCCATTTGCATTAGCACTGAGGATGCATGTAGCATCGAGGAAATATATGGAACTTTATTAGAAAATGTTTTCTCATGTCAATCATTTGAACTCTTTATGAAGTTGCGCCTTGATCATCACAATATCTCTATTCTACAATTTTGCTATTTCATTTTACAATCACTCTGAACTTCGGCTTAACTTTTCAATAACAATTTCTGTATGACAGGGATTTATATGTTATGTTTGTATTTTCTTTCTAGTGGAAGTTAAACTCCATTGAACACGATAAATTACAAATTGAGCTGTGTTGTTATTCCAACTATTACAAAATATTTTCAAAATGACTAGCTATAGCTGTGGTGACACCTTTTCAATGAAAGGGGACTTTGGTTTGTTTTTATGTTCGAAAGTATTGTATTGTGTATAACAGGTTACATTCAATCTTTCAAGTTGGATTTCATCTAAGATTTATGGTTTGTAATACAGTTTTAGTTCTGCTCAATTGGATCCTATGGTTCGTGCAATCTTAACATTACTTTTGCACCCATAGTTGATTCACATCTTGGGATTCAAATAAGTTCAAGTCTCAGGGCATAACATTTTATTTAGTATAATCAAAAAATTTATACAATGTTGAATAACATATAAGCTTTTGTTTATTGATATTTAAGACATATCGTAACATTAGCCGCAATCTTGATAGGAAACTTTTGCCTTACAAATTCCCCATCAATAATTTCTTCTATCTTCTCCAATCTTTCATCTAAAGATTTTGATATGTACCTATACAAAATATACACTTATCAAAATTCTAAGTCTCCAATGAAACTTCACCATCAAAATCCTTAAGAGAAGTCTTGGCAACTTTGAAAGTTAATTAAAGTAAAAAAGTATAACATAAAACAATATCTTGTTTAAGCAGTATTTGGCAAATATTTTTACAAATAAGAGAAGGTATAAACACTTTACATACTAACTGATTATGAATTTTCTGACTGCATGTTGTTGACAACCCAGCTACAATAATCTTTGCATCAACACTGTCCTGAAAATGATCAAGAGTTATATTGTCAGGACATGCAACAAGATAAAGGATCAAACACATAGAAAACCAAACACCGTTATAATTTGAAAGTCATTTATATGAAACATCAATGAGGTTTAAAAAAAAACAATGCAACATAATGCTAATACTTCGATGCAGATGTTGACAATTATATATAATGGGAAGTGTAATGTAATGTATGTTTGTAGGACTAAACAAAGAAGAGCATAATCAGACTCCGATTATAGAAATAAGAAAATGTATTAGTAGATCAAAACTAAATACGGAACAAAAGTTTTAAAAGCCACTCCTGTTACCCATGCCAATCATAATTTCGGGTCATAATTTTTTAAAAACTCGGAAAAGCCTAAGTTCTTCTGCACTTGCAAAATCCCTTAAATTTTGAAAGATAAGTAAATCCAAGTTTTAACTTTAAAAATGAATAACACATAGAGATTTTAAAAAACAATGATTGCAGATAGAGATGGTAAGCTAGTTGACAACTGAATAAAACAGCAGTGGTGTTAAACTGCTCTTATTTGTATGAAGAGCAGAAGGCTTAGTTGGAGGAGTTGTGCCATACCTTAAATTCAGAAATCAGCTTAGATACAGCATGGTAAGCCAGATCATCGATGCTTTCAACTATAAAAAGAAACTCCAAAGGGCCCCCATAAAGAGAAGTGATCTGTATGAAGACATTTATGAAACAGTATGAGGCTCAATGAATGCAGATGAGTATGTGCACCACAGACATGCTAATTTTCGAGCGTGAGTGGAACACTTTTTCTCAAATTTATCTAAGAGCATGGACTCGGAGAAGCAACAAATGGCATGTGTTTTCCCTTTCCTTTTTTTCCATCGACAAGCAAAAGTTCCCAGATACTACCTAGAGAGCTTTTGGGAAAATTATTTAGAACTCACTTGACTTCTCCAGTTCTGCAAATTGTGTTCTCCAAAGCCCTTCAAAGGCATGACAACCGACACCCTAGGCAAGATCAACTGAGCAGAGTGCTCAAGTTCATTGATATCATCACACATAAATGCAAAACTATTTCCACCTTCAAGGTTATGCTTCATGTGCCGTATCACTCTACTCCTGACAAAGATCAAAAAGAAATATATTGAATCTTTGGTTGATTTCTATCAAGTGTCAGATGTCTCGCAATGTAATATAGCGGACATGCTAATAGTTAACTTTTACCATGTCCTAAAGGATCAGCATACCTGACATAGGCAGCAAAACTCCATCCGATGGCAAGGATTAAACAGATAGCACAACCCTATGAATGCAGAAGAAAATGAATTCTTTAATCATTTAAAACTCACCATGTGTAAGTTGCCAAATCAAATAAAGATAAAATAATCTTGATTGTTAAAAATAAACTGCATACATAAGTATAAAGTTCTGGTTGAAACGGGAGGCCACGAAGTTTTGCCAGAGACAAATACCGCCTCATGGAGAATAACACAGCCGAGACAACTTTATAATGTAAAGTGCATGTATTTATAAAAAAAAAAAAAAAAGAAGCAATCTTTTAGCCTTACCAAGTCATTAATAGAGGAGATTCAGGAGAACATATAGATCATAAACAGGAGCATGGTCAATCTCCAAAATAATTAACTTTTGAATCAGAATAGCTTTGCTTAAAAGTGCCTCATTTAAATCCACAAATTATGAAGAGTGCCTCTGAAAACGAAAACAGCTATATTTTCCTATGCACATTTAGACTATAACCTAAATACTGGCCACTAATCACATGAAAGGCACTTCAAGTATTGCAACTGCTTGCAAGCAGAGAATATCAAGAAGCATTTCTGTGGAAGGACAGCCTCATTATAACAGATATTACCTTTCAGAAAGAACAGAACGAGCTCTGAATTTCTATCACCTCCTATTGTGGAATTTTCTTATACTTTCATACAATGGATACTTGTGCATCTTCAGGCTACTTTCATCATCTTATAGGGACTTGATCTATTCTCATATTTTTCGACTAATTTGTATTTTGTCTTGAATGTGTAGAAATATAGAATTTATAATGACCACCAATAGCAAAAAGGTATAATATTGATGCAAATTAATATGGATGATTGAGTCATTTAAGCGAGAAAGAGAGAGAAAATGATGCTACATACCTAAACAATCCAATGTTTTTGCCTGACAAGAATGTAATTAGTGAATTCAATTTGAGATCCATGCATATCCAGTTATAATCAATGGAATGGATCTACATAGAATGGACCATTTCCTAGCATAGCTACATATATTTTGAGTTCCCCATATAACTGCGGCTCTAAGGCATGATGCCATACCAAAGGTGCAACCATGCCTTGGTCTATCGCCACTGGATCATACCTATGAGATATTAGGTACACAAAGTCCTTAATACCGAATCTCAATATACCAGTAACATGGAGAGGAGCATAAAGAAGAATTTGATCACACAATTTCGCAAGCGAACAATCTTACAACGGAACTAAACAAACAGATTTTTTTTTAAAACCAAAAGGTGATTTAGGCCAATCTATTTTAGAAACAACAAACATAGGTCAGGACCAAAGAGTCAGAAACAAAGATCAACATCCGATCAATCCAATACTCCTAAAATATAAGCCAACCAAAACCAGAAACACGAGGAAATAAAAAGCTAGGTCGTTTTTGCATCCAAACCACATTACTATCAATAAAAAAAAATTAAACATAACATAAAGCTACCATCAGAGCAAAACAAAAAAAAAATCCAAGCAGCAACACCAACTACTGAGATCCAGGAGCCTAAACCAAGCGGACGAAGAAAAGAAAACGAAAGAGATCGAGCGGCCTCGGAGTACCAATGTACCTGGATCTGGATGAAGATGGCAAAAGGACTGCAACAAGCTCTGCTCGCCGCCGCCAAGAACGTATCCAGACCCTCCAATGCCGCCATTTGCTCCTCCCTTCACCCACGATTTCGCCAAAGAATAAAAGCCCTAGCCACCACCCCAACGCCTTCACACCTCCATGGACACGAGAGAGATAGAAGGAAAAGGGGACGAAGCGAAGGAAGCTCGGCCGTTTTATACGGCCCGGGATCTCCGCCGTTCGGACGGGAAAGAAGCGGTAAGCGAAAACCCCCCCAAAAAAAAACCTAATAAATAATTAACCCTAAACCCACAACTACCTTCACCCCGAATTTTCCCCACAACCATCTCAACCGGTTTTTCTCCCGATTGAACTCAGAGTAAATGCCAATATTGACCTTCGGTTCTATAAAACCGGGGGCAAGGTTCCGGGGGCGGGTATTGTTTCCTGTAGGGGACGGAGAGAGCGGGGGAAGGAGAGGGAGAAGAGGAAAAACCGTTGCGGGCTCGTGGTTTGACGGGTTGTTGTTGGTCAAAGGCGGAGCTGAGCGAGCGACTGGATGAGTGACGCATGTCGCTTTATGATTGGGAAACAGGGGAGGTCCTACGTCAGCCCGGGGCGCCCAAAGGGCCGTTGGGGGATCGGCCATTTTGGATTCCCCAAAGGTCCGAATCTTTGAGTACCCTTGTCTATTTTTTTTTGAAATTGTTAAATATCTGAGTGCTGAGATCATTCCAGGCTGTTTAGCTGCATGTTCCATCTGTTGTACATTTCCTACTAAGCTTTTAGGAATAACAAAAGTTGATATGGAAAATTTATGGTGTGAATGTATATTTTATGTACCTAGGTGCAGAATATGACATGTCACAACTGTAATCTCTTAAAAAAACAACCTTAAAAGATTAGATTTAATAATTACTTGAATGTATTTAGAAGTGGCGCAGTTTGGGGCTACGAATCTTGAACTTTTAGGATTGTCTATTTGCGGTGTGTTAGTTTAAACATTGCTTGATTCTCCGTTGGAGAGAGGTATAGGACAAGAGTAGGCATTTTTCAAAGATGTTAATCTAGTGAGCAACATGTTCTACTTTATACCTATTTCAGAACTAACTTGTGCTAGAATCAAACCTCATAATTTTTGCGCGAGAGGCAAAAGGCGATACCATTTGAGCAAGCTCTCGATGGTTGTCTACAGCTATCTTTGACATCTGATGTTAGTAGAGCTACATCAACAATGTTGTGATATGAAGAGGATTTGGGAGAAATTTCTATTCATTTAAACCAATTTAAGTGATATTGCAATCTGATAGGCTTTGGTAAGCTATAACATCTTTCCTTGTCATGTTAGTCATAAACCATATGTAGAAACTAGAAAATTTGTAACAAATAAATGCATTAGTTGCATACACACTCTCCATTCAAACTGATATAAAGTATATTTATATGAAGACTTCACTACATCTGGTTGACATGAATGGAAAAGAATTAGAATTGAAATCGAAGTAGAATAGGAATAGAAATCGAGGAACCAAAAGCAGCAATCGCTTATCGTCATTTGGGTAAATGCAGAAATGCAATGGAAAGGAAGAGGCACATTCCATTCCTTTGTTTGTTTCAACAAGTTTTATATGACTACATGGTAAATATATATGTTAAACCTATTAGTAAGATTGTATCAACTTGCTTACAACTCAAAACTAATCCTTAACCCAACTCAATGATGCCCCTTGTTATTTAATAACAATAATAATAGTAATATATTACATATCAAATATCTTATATATAATATATAATATTCATATGTTCTATAATAAGCTAATACTATATGATATTATATATATATATATATATATATATATATATATATATATATATATATATATATATATATATATAAATTATATACGCATGATAATTATAGCTATTATGTACATCATATATAATAAAGGCAATATATTTATTTTGTAACATCCACATCACTAGTTGGAAATTGTATAAACTTTGTACCCTATTTTGCCAACAGTCTTCTTTTGTTTTGGTCCAATCAACAAACACGCTTGGGTTTGTTACTCAAAATTTACAAAATAGATCTTTTTTTAACCATAATACCTTGAAAGCGTCACTTTGCTTTTGTTAGAAGAGAGACGTTGCTAATTTTTGATTCAAAAAATATAAAAATTATTACACTGATAAACTATTCACCGAAATATCTCTTGGACAATTAGATTTTAGCGCTTTTGCAAGAAATCATGCGGTATACTTCCATTGAGCAAAAACTATTACAAATACTAAGATAATGAGTTGTCCAAAAGTATGAAATATAAAATTAACTACATATGGACCGATGTTCACCGGAAATTTACGAATGAAAAGTTGATTGTAAGCATTGCTAAATATGATAAAGTGATCAAAATAACCAATGAGTTATCCTTCAACCTATTCATAGGCCTATAAGTATTGTTATCAAATGAGTTAGCTGATAGGTAATTTTGAAATATGTTGCCATCTTTTTGTTAAAAAAGAATCATAATAATTATGTGCAGTAATATAATCGCCATAATTTCTTTTTAACAAAATAACTCGAGGGACCAAATAATCAATGGCATGAATGGGTAGGCTGCATGCTAAGGTGGGAGGCATCTATGCAATTAGACTTCTTATTGATAGCAGAGAGATTGAGAATGAATGTACTTTTTATTGATAGTCGTTTAAGCACGTTTTAACACCAGGAAGCAACACAAGTCTATTGAACTCTTTTCAAATATTAGCATTGTTAACTTATATTAGAGCACTCTCATTTAGAACAAATGCAAATTATGATGATTACCTCATCTAAATGTCACTTGATAAAAGGTTCTATACTAAAGATAAAGTTTGTTGGTAGTTGTATTAGAGATGCAGATCGATTGCAATCTTTTCACCTAGATTATCTTGACGAAAGTTGCATTGTTACATAGACTAAACGATCCATGTCGCAACTTTTATACAAAAGAATAATTGATCTTCTTTCACAACGACGATCATAGATCTCAAAGCATTTCGAACTTATCCATATAGTTCTTGAAGTAGCTATTACGCGATGAAATGGTAGATTCATGTGAATAAGATAAATCTGTCCTTTTCGAACGAAAGTCCATGTAAACCACTGCTCCAAAATTGTTATCCAATTATTATCATTTTTCAGCCATACTATGAAGGATCAAACATGCCATCAGGGCAGCAGCTCAGAGAGGCGGTGCCAAGAAACCCTAATTTCCGCGCTAGGCCGGCCGAGAACGGGACCGGCCACGTGTAAACAGGATATAGGGATGTACTCGACAAGACAAGCCCTCGCCCGACGTATCCTCGAAACCGAAAGCGCCTCCCTATAAAAGCCTCTCTCTTGCTTCTCTCATCTCAATCCAATTCGACCCCAGGGAGGAAGGCAAAGATCTAAGCCGGCAAAAGAGAGGCTTCGAGATATCGAGAAAAAAGGCGATCGCTCGCTTGCTCGCTCAATAGTGTTCTGCTTTCTAGGGTTTCTCTCCCCTTCCCACCCTCACAGCCGGTCTTGTCTCGAGATCCTCCGGGCCAAGACTTGATCGTTTTGGGGAAGGGCGGTGTTGGTGATTTTAATGGTGGATTAGCCTCCGGATTTGGGGTTTTTCTCCGGTTCAAGTTCCATTCTCGTGCTGCTTTCTGCTTCCAGAGGTATGGCTTCTTTGAAGCATCCATTTCTACTTTCCACTGTTGTCTAATAGTTTCTTGATCAAATGTCTTGATTTGAGATGAGTTTGGGATGCTAATCGAAGATATGGTGGTAATCTGGGGTTTGATTACAGGTTAAGAGGGGTAGGGGAGGTGGGAGATGGCGTCGCCGAAGAAGGAGGGTTTCTTGACGGATGAGCAGAGGGAGGTGCTGAAGATAGCGGCTCAGAATGCGGAGGTGCTGTCCTCGTCGCCGAGATCGCCGACTTCTTTATTGTTTTCGGAACACCACAACAAGGGCGGGGCTGGTGGGAAGGCTACTCCTGGCCTGAGGCATGTGAGACGGTCGCACTCGGGGAAACTAGTGCGCGTGAAGAAGGGTGGGTGACATTTTTTTTTCTTTCTTTTTTTAAAAAACAAAACTCGCGTTTATTTTAAAATTGTGGATCATACTATCATGAAGATTGCTTTTGATCTAGTATGTTTTGCGCTTTATAAGTTTTTAATTAAGATAAATTAGGGAACTTTAGAACTGATTGCATAAGTGGATCTGTCGTTAAGAACTAGAACTTCTGACTTATTTGGTTTTACTTTGCATACAACAACACCCTACAGCATTTGGCTTGGTTCTAGTTGTATTTAAATTTAATAATCAAATAATGTATTAGAAAAACACATTTGAGCTTGTGTTCCTTATTTTTTTTTAGTTATGGCGTAGCAGTCTGGAAAATCATATGGTAAAAAGATAATTATTAGGATGCAAAAATTTATTAAACATTCAGCAATTTTTTTTTTTTATTGCAATATACTTTAGTTGTGGATTTGTCTTTTTTTTATGTGAAAGAACACATACGAGATGCGATCGTAATGCCTGGATGTAATCTGAAGCATGTCAAATGATTAACTCTGCATAGTTTGTTGGGGAAGAAAATTGTTGATGTGACAATATAGCTTGGACAAACTCTTGTTCTGGGTATAAATTAAACTTATAGAAGGCTTTATGGCTATTCAAGTTGATATTTGGGATCTGGGATGGTGAGTGGAACAGCTATTGTACCTATGTTTTTAACACATCCAAGACCTTAGTTATTTTTGCATTCATGAGAATCTTATGCATAAAATAAACTCTAGTTTTAATTAGCTTATTTGAGGACTGTAGCCTTATCCTCAGGAAGAGCTTCGAACGATAGTGTTTCAAGGTTTGTGTGAGGGCTATAAGAGACAATGCCATGGACCAACTTATATGAGGCATGTCACTTATATGTTGTTGCTCATCTATGGAAAAAGATACAGATCTTAGGCTTAATTATTCCAACAATCAATGTAAAGAAGACATGTTCCTTCTATTCCTTTGTATGATGTTAATGGTAATGGGCTCAAGTATGGAACATCATTATCTGGCTTTCTTTAGGTCCTACAAACTTACTATCATGGTGACAAGAAACCAACACGAGCATTTTCTTTGGATTTATGTGCTTTGACATGTGTTCTAAGTCAGGAATTACTAGAATTTTTTTCCAGTTTGAACTTCTTGAAAAGATTTACTAGGTCTTTGTTAAGTTTTTTTCAGCTTAAGAATTCTTGTATAAGGTTCATCCCATCTTATGTTTCAAAATGAGCCAACCTATGGTACCAGTTGGTATGGGTGTGTACAGTTTGGCACATTACCGCTCACTGACCCGTATTACCCATAGTGATAAGGTTTCTGCTGGTACCCTATATTGGTATAATACCATGGTACATATCATACTATGGAGTGACTGTTATGTGCTTGTCTTGATATTTCAAACCTTGAATTAAAAGACCATGATGGCTCATATGAGAGAGAGACTATGTGAGGCCAGCTATATGAACCACATAAAAAGGCCCATGTGACATGCAAAACTTTGCATCTTATATGTCTTCTCTGTAATGCATATTCATTTGATTTTGACTGTTTTTATGGCTAATACAAAGCATTCAAGAAGCGCAATGAGACTTGTCTGAGAGCTCCATACTAAGTGAGTATATGAACCATTTAAAGTACCTAATTTTCTGGTACATACCTTGCACCTTTTTATATGCTTTTGTGGAAGACATACACATACCATGCTGATGGTTAAATGCAAGCAGTGGAATGGAGTGATGAATATTCTACTTGTTCTTTTGGCATGCTTGGGAGATGACCAAATTCCCAGCTTCTATATTAAAGGCTATGTTGTCTTTCACATATATATTGAAGCGTGTTGGATTGATACGAGGTTCAACACTATAATTGCTTAAAATTTGGAATCTTAGGAATAAGAAATGCTTACAAATTTGGTGCAGTATGAGATTCATATACAATGCTAAATCCCTTATCTTTTATTTATACATGATTTTTCTCATTTTCTAAATATTTCTATTTTATCAAGGAAAACTCATAAAGCTTATGAATTTTCTGTTTGAGGCAAGTGCCTCACCATACTGACAGCCTGTACACTTTACTTTTTGTTTCCACCATCTGATGTTAATTTTGACCTTAGGCAGAGGAGCCTTTTTTTTTGTTTTCAAATGCAATGATCACATGATCTTGCTGGGTCATAGTTTCAGCCTGATTTATACTTTTTGTTTGATGGCATCTTGACATATTAGTTTTTGTCTATGTTCAACCATGTACCGGCCTTTTGAATCTCTCACTAGAGAGCTTGTCAAGTAGATCTGGATGTGCATGTATATGCAGGCACTTGGACATTTGGACGCTCCTTAGCACTTGAAGCCAATTTGGAGGCAATACCATGATAATACATTCCATCAGGGAAAAAGGGGAAAACTTTTCCCATCCTAGTGCTCAGCACTTGTAGTAAAGTAAACAACTTATCTTAACAGTTAGGCTAAAAAAGAATAATCCCTTGCATTTTATATAGAATTGTAAATACCTCCCTGCATTTTGTATAGAATTACAAATATCCCCCTGCATGTCTACTCCCTGTAATGTCAATCCATCATTTTTCATATTGATGCAATGTGGCCCACCTTCCTTCCAGTTGGGATCAGGGCTCGTTGGAGGTGCCTATGTGGTATGTTTGAAGTGGACTTGTTCCCTTTTCCAAGAAGAAGGAGCCTGACATGGACTCAGTTGAGTCCAAGTGCCAGACCCTAGTAACTCTTCCATCACTCTCACCACCGATTGCTGCCATGAACTGCCTCCTCTGTCGAGCCTATCTCTACACCCGCCACCTCCACCTCCTCCGCCATGAACCTAAATCCAAGAGACGCAAAAGTCAAAATCTTGAAAGAGTTTCAACTCCAAAACCTCGGATTGCAAAAGCATCAGAAGGCAACTCACCAACTTCTTAGGTTTCTTACTACAAAATAATGAACAGAAAACCATAGATCTAAGCAATATCAACTCAAATCTTGGACCAAATCACCAAAACAAATATAACCAAGAACTATATGTCTAGACAAATCAACACGATTCAAAAGTATCAAAGAAAGAGAGCATCAAAAAAGCAGAACCATGGAAAAAAGGCCTCACCATCGCCTTTCCAATGGGATAAACCCCTCCTTCAACTGCATCTCATTTGGGGCGATAGGATCAAGCTGTTGGTAGCAAAGACCTTGCCATGATCTGCCACATTATATGCCTTCATGTTGGATTCCGGCATCGAGGAGGAAGACAAGGAGCCGAAGTTCAGGTTTGGATCGAGGAGGCGGTAGCCGAAGCACTTTGGGGAGCGAGGAAAGCTATCATTACCGGAGGCATGGTAGATGGGGAGATCGTCATCTCTGCCGCTTCAAGCCCCACCTGTGTGGAAGGCGATGGCGAGGGAATTGTTGGCTGGGTCCTTGGAGTCCTCATCGATAGTGAAGGAGCAGGCGTCGAAGCACTACAATGAGAGGCGGGAGTCATAACCGAGGTAGCCATCATTGTCGAGGGGCAAGTGGATCCCCTTACTACCTCCTCATCGTCATTGCTGAAGGTGTCGAAAGAGGAAGCTATATCTCTCGCTTACTCTCTCTAAGGTTGGTGGAAGTGGTGAAAGGAAGAGAGGTGGTATGGTGATATTTTTGTATAATGTGGGTCCACATGGGATTCTGTTTTCTCATAGAGAAAAAAGAGTCCACCTCGGACAATTACTTTACATTACCTGCTATGTAGGTACCTCTGGCGAGCCCTAACCTGAATTGGAAGGAGGGTGGGCTACATTGCAATAATATGAAAAATGCAAAGTGGACATTACAACAATTAGACATGCAAGGGGTATTTGCAATTCCATACAAAGTGCAGAGGGTTATTTTTTTTGCCTATTAGTTATGCATAATGCAAGTATGCATGGAAATTAGAAATATATATTATAAAGCACTGGTTGCTACTATGTTGCATGTTTTTTTGGTTGCAATTCACAAACCCAACTAATTACCATCATTATGAGTACCCTGACTAATTACCATCATTATGAGCACCATTAGATGTGATCACTAGTTAAAATCTTAGTAAGCTCAGGACCTAGAATAACTCCTATTATGCAAAGATACACACATTCATGTAAATGAAAAAAAAATCTTATGAAGCACTGGCATGTTATTGTGTTGGGCGTTTTTGGTTGCAATTCATAAATTCTACTAATTACCATCATTATTACCATTAGATTTGATCACTAGATAAAATCTGAGTAAGTTCAGGACCTAGAGTCAACTCATTTACTGCCACATTCTCTCTCTCTCTCTCTCTCTCTCTCTCTCTCTCTCTCTCTCGTTTGGGGGAACAAGTTGTTCTTTCCCCTAACTGCCGGTATCCTTACTTAAAGAGCTTCTGCGACTTTAAAGTTATCTTGATTTGCTAGAGGACAGTTTTGTTATGTTGTTAAAAATTCAGGGAAAGTTATTTTCTTCTCCATCATTTCAGTACATTTAGGATTGTGAGGTCTTGTTTGTTTAGATTGTTGAATTTTTCTTGAATGTTCCTTCTTGCTTACTCTTTGACTGATTGGAATGGAATACAGCTGGGTTATTTCGGATAAAGAAGTGAGCAATTTCCTGCTTGGGGTTCTTCAGGGATTTAGGGAAAGGCAGTTGGCAACAAATTCAATCTGGTTAAGGTCATGATTATTGATATCTAGAGGAGGAATGAAAATTTAATAGGTTTCTTGCAAGCAACTTTTGACAACTATATCGAGTGTACCAATTATGCTCTTAGGTGTTAAATGGCTCCCTTTTGGCATTGCTGGGTTAGTGAGATCATAACAGTGCATTTTTCTCGAGGTAAAGCTGAGTGAGCACCTTCTGTCAGAATGTTGAGAAGTGCATGCATAATATTTGTAATATTATTTGGTTGAAGGTTATTAGCAGATCATATATGTTGATGAAATCTCAGATTTAATGGTAAGATAGGATTGGATCAGCTCCTTGCTTCTATCGTTTCAAGTATTCATATATTTTCTAGTGGCTGGGGTGTTGATAAAAGCAGAAAGGCGTCATGCATTGGGGGCAACATGCATTGTCTAGATGTAACATCTGTCTCTTTTTCCTACTCTTTGTTCTGTCTTCTCATATTTTTCTTTTCTCACATCTATGCTTTCTCTCTCTCTCTCTCTCTCTCTCTCTCTGTGTTCTAATTATAAGATCTATGACTAGCTTCTTGTATGATGCCTTTGCCTTGTTATGCATCTCTTGCTGATACATGCAAAAGGAGGCTTTTGATATGCTGTGTTTTGAAATGATGTACATGCTGCAAATTTTTGTAGGTTTTTGATGACCTTGTTTATGATGCTCTGAAAATCTTGTGGAAGACTGTCCTATAATGCCTTGGTCTATCCTATGAAGCATTGCCATCATCCATTCTTTAGCTTCCCAAGGTGGGTGTTTAATCTATCTAGGTGTAGACCCTCGTGCCTGATCCCAGTCAAAGGGCTACCATCAAAATTGCAAGAGTATATATTACCATGACAAAATTGGATGGAGAGTACCATTTTCTAAGTATAATCTGTGAAGGTATTCTTTAATGCCAAGGTTTAGCTGAAACACCTAATAGAAGTTCCTTTAAAACATCTGCTAACAGTTTAACTAGTTGTCACATGGAGGCTATATGATTACAGCATGCTTATTCAATGTTGTGGTATCTCAAGTTATACCAATCTTATGTTGTTGCACACTGTTGTGAATACTAGGGATTCCTGTGGAGCGTATTCCCTGGGTAAAATTGTTCCTCATGTCTAGTTGTAGAACACTTTGTAATCTAAGAAAAACCTGGGTGCTTTAGCAGGTTTAGGGGCATGTTAGATGCTAGATATGTATTAGCTACTCAAATGAGTTGGACTAAGGAAGCGACAATACAATCATCAATTTCCTGTGGGTCCTTTGGGTGTAATCCCCTATGTTCTTCTAGAACTCAGTTTGATAATTAAAGTTTATGAACTTGAGTTTCTAGTATCTACTGGAGGCCCCATATCTAACATTATTCTTCTCCATCAAGAACTAACATATCATCTGGTTCTTTATTATCTCTATTGCTAATAAATACAAGAGGGCTGAAGGATGTGGAGAGATAACAAGTTTGTTCACAGTTTTGGGGAGTCGATGGGCAAGGACACAAAAATGGAATAGGCAATCATATCTGTCCCAACAAATTACATGGCCGGTCCACATTATCTTATTGAAATAAACATCATAGACCAAAATGAGTAATGATGTTAGTTGTGCATCTGAAGAAAGGGGAAGTGGGCCAAGCTAAGTCAACTAATGCCCAAGATTGTTCGAACTTGGCTCTGGTAATCATGTGCCAACCTAATATATTTAAAAACAGTTTGTTCTAGGGATTCGTGAAAACCTGAGGTTTGTAGAGAATTTTGTGTGATTTAATATGCTGTTCAGATTGTCATAGCTGAGATTTTTATACTTCATTCATTAAATTGATCTTGACATCATTTAAACAAATCTAAGTAGTGCATTTTGTTATTAAATTATGTGTTTGTGTCTTTGGGAGGTTGGAGGTGGGGAGTGTTAGTAGTAGAATTGGAGCCTTTATTTTATCAGCATGTGCAGAATCAGCGATTGAACTTCTGAAATGGAAATCCACACATTAAACTTGACATACAATATTTGTAATGCCTGCAGTCCAATCTTATATTGGTTTAGAGAATTCCTGCTTATGCATCAAAAGGTTACGAAGTGAACAATTAGTGACACTATACAATGTTTTGATTGAAGGTCATGTTTAATGGTGTGGATTTTCGATTTAGATTATCCATCATGTTAAAAACTTATAATGCACGTGCAAATATCTGTGGCTGCTGCAGATTTCAAGATGAAGGATAAGTCTCAAAAATATTTAAGCATAGATTAAGTACTAATATGACTTCTTCATGAAATTGTTTAAGATTTATTTGCTATATTGCGTTCTTAATCTTGAACAGCTTTTATTATGCATAGGTTCATAGAAATCCCAACTTGGCTCCTTACCAAATCCAACAACATGGAATCCCTTATTTATAAATAAGAGAGAAATCTAATTAGGGTTGATATGGGAATTGATAAGTTGGGAAATATAGCTGCTTTTATGTATCGTTAGGATTTATGTTGCAACAAAAGAATTGATGCCTCAGTTGCAGCATTAGTATTATAGGTCATCTCTCTCTCTCTCACACACACACACACACGGACACTCATGCACACACACACAAACACGTTCACTTGCTCGCTGACTCAATCTTCGCATGTTCACACATGTACATATCTGGTATCAATTTGTGTGATTCCTGTCTATTAATTAATGATATTGATTGTTTGCATTGGGCACCTAGGGTCAATTGGTCAAAATTTTTTAGGTACTAAATAAATTCACATAATTTGTCCTTTAAAATTTCCAGCAATCTACCAGTTCCGGTAATTGCATTTGCACTTCTTCTTTTGCCACCATACGAGTGGTTCAGATTTATTTTGGTAAACATGAATGGGATATTGAAATAGCTAATATTAGGAATTTGGGGTTTTGCAGTAAATTTAGGTAGTATACTTCCTTAAATGCTTTAAACTTTCTATCAGTATTGGCATATAATATATGAAATTGAGGTCACTATTCTTAACAAATGCCCCAAAGCATCTGTTCACTTTTCATAAGGCATGTGTATTTTGAGCTTAATCAAGCCAAACACGAGCAAGCTAGGCAGTTCTCAAGCTCAGCTCATTTATTGAGAAAACTTATGGAGTCAAAGATCAAGCCAAACATGATATTCTCAAAAACAGCTTCTTCAGCAAATTGACCCAGTCACCAACAAGTTAATATATTTGGTTGTGGTTCTGCTCTTCTCAATAATCAGCAACTTACCGTAAAATGGTACTTGATGAGTTTATAGTTTTGCAGAACATGTTTTAGTTACCTATGAAAAGTTTATAGATCTTCATGCTAAAACCATCCAGTCCAAGTGATTTATTTGAGGACACTCAAGCCATCCTGTTCTCTCTCCTTTTTTTTTTAAGACCACCTACTCAGTTGCTTATTCAGATCCTCTGCCACAAATTTTCTCACACTAAAATGCCTTTTTCACATGCCCTTTAGATTCTCATATTTTCTCTTGTCAATGAACATTATAACTAGATTGATGAATAATTTCACTTATTTTGAGGGCAGGTTCTTGTCTTTTTTTTTTCTTTTTTCTTTTGCTATTCTAATTGCTTCAATTTGGCACTGGATAACTTGTATTGTGAGGATGATTCAGTTGTAGGATCTGGTCTCAGGAATCATGTATGGCCTGCTTCACTCGGATAGAGAAAACTAGAATCATCTAGGAAAACAGAATCATGTCGATATATCCAATGGTTTTCTTGGAAAATATTCAATATTATTAATTAAAAAATGATCACAATATGAAGGAATAATTTATCTGGAAATGCCATTCACTGGTATTTTTTGCATCTGAAAAGAAATTCAGTGCTTTTGAGTAGTACATGTTACCTTTTAGCAAATCCTTTGAATTATGTGCTTCTCCATGGTTATGGACATATTTTTCTGGGAGGAATTGTTAGGATCAGTTTATTCTAGAGCCTCTAAATTGTCGTTTCCATGGTGTTGAATGAATGTGCATTCATTTGTGTGTTTGCATGGACTGCATCCAGGCACTCACCTGTTGTTTTGAATGAAGCTTGACCTTAGAACTGAGACTTATGCTCTAGGACTTACTAATTCTGTGTGTGAACCAACACTATCATCACTATGCACTGGCCGTATTAGGAGATGCTTATTGATGGCTGTGGCATGTAAGAAATGATTGAGACTGGCTCCATTGGCAGCCTAACCAAGATGGTCTATTTTCAATGAAAGATTTGGGAATTTTTGACTGTTAATCCCCAAGAATGTTGCAAATTCAGCTATGCATTACATTGTGATTATTCAATTTAGTCACTAACCATTATCCTGTTTCCACCATATTGCTACAATGTCTTTTCTTTTCTGTTTGTTTCCAGATTGACAGCAGAGTTTGTAATATTATCTATCATAGATGGCCTTAGAAGCTTTCTATTTTTATATACCAGCAACGCTGCATCAGCTTCTGCCTACTTTTCTAACATGCTTTCGCTAATTTTGTGGTTGCAGATGGTGCTGGTGGTAAAGGCACATGGGGCAAACTGCTCGATACTGATTCTAATTCATGCCTTGATCGTAATGATCCAAATTATGACCAGTGGTGAGGTATGGTCCCCCCCCCCCCTTCTCTTTTTCTCCTCTCTGTGTGTGTGTGTGTGTGTGTGTTTGCATGTGGGGTTGTGTGCATGCTTGGGTTACTCCTTTTTTCAGTAACCCTTTCTCTTGCTCTAGAAAAATTTAATGTAGTGACATATTCTCATACATTCACTTGTGGATCAGTCATATATGAATTATGCGTTTAATTATTGTAATTATTTGTGATGCTAGGAGCCATATGAGTTAGTTGGTGCCACAGTGTCAACCCCTTTCGATGACTACAAGAGGTCTGTACTGACAATCATTTGAAGAGTATTTCACCACTGGTGATGTGGAGTTGGCTTCCTCCGATCTTAAAGATCTTGGTTTTGATGAGTACCATTACTACTTTGTTAAGAAACTTGTCTCCATGGCAATGGACCGGCATGACAAAGAAAAAGAAATGGCATCAGTTCTGTTGTCTGCTCTATATGTTGATGTCATCAGTTCAGCTCAAATCAGCCAAGGGTTTGTCATGCTTCTCGAGTCTGTTGACGATCTGGCACTCGACATACTTGATGCTGTCGATGTACTTGCCTTGTTCATTGCCCGTGCAGTTGTTGATGATATCCTACCTCCTGCCTTCCTCACTAGGGTGAAGAGAAACACTTGCTGAGTCTTCCAAAGGATTTCAAGTTATCCAGACTGCTGAAAAGAGCTATCTTTCAGCACCCCACCATGCAGAGTTGGTTGAGCGACGTTGGGGTGGTAGTACTCACTTCACTGTTGAAGAGGTGAAAAGGAAGATCGCAGATTTGTTGAGGGAATATATTGAGAGTGGAGATACAGCAGAGGCCTGTAGGTGCATAAGGGAGTTGGGGGTTTCATTCTTCCACCATGAGGTTGTAAAACGAGCTTTGATACTTGCTATGGAGATCCCCACATCGGAGCCTCTTATCCTAAAGCTTTTAAAAGAAGCAGCAGAAGAATGTTTAATTAGTTCTAGTCAGACGACCAAGGGTTTCTCACGGCTTGCCGAGAGTCTCGATGACCTTTCTCTTGATATTCCCTCTGCAAAATCCCTGTTCCAGTTGCTAGTACCGAGAGCAATTTCTGAAGGATGGCTCGACCCTTCCTTCCTGAAGTTGGCTAGTGCAGATGTTGAAGGCAGAGATGAAGAAAACAAGAAGTTAAGAAAGTATAAGGAAGAAGTGGTGACAATAATACATGAATACTTTCTCTCAGATGACATACCTGAACTCATTCGAAGCCTTGAAGACCTTGCCACCCCAGAGGTATAATCCTGTCTTCATCAAGAAACTGATCACACTTGCCATGGATCGAAAGAACAGGGAAAAGGAAATGGCATCTGTCCTGCTCTCTGCACTAAGTATGGAAATCTTTTCGAGGGATGATATTGTTAATGGATTTATTATGCTACTTGAGTCTGCAGAGGATACTGCATTGGACATTTTAGATGCCTCCAATGAGCTAGCTCTGTTTCTAGCTAGGGCTGTAATTGATGATGTGCTGGCCCCGTTAAACCTGGAGGAGATCAGCAGCAAGATCCCACCTAATTGTAGTGGAAGCGAGACTGTTCGCATGGCGCGCTCGCTTGTTTCTGCTCGCCATGCAGGTGAGAGGCTTCTGAGATGCTGGGGTGGGGGCTCGGGGTTGGGCAGTGGAAGATGCAAAGGACAAGATAACAAAGCTTTTGGAGGAGTTTGAGACTGGTGGTGATGTAGGGGAAGCATGCCAATGCATCCGTGACCTGGGGATGCCTTTTTTCAACCATGAAGTCGTAAAGAAAGCATTAGTTATGGCAATGGAAAAGAAGAATGATAGGATTTTGGATCTGCTGCAAGAGAGTTTCAGTGAAGGGTTGATCACCATCAACCAAATGACAAAAGGGTTTTGCAGGGTGAGGGGATGGGCTTGATGACTTGGCTCTTGACATTCCCAATGCCGAGGAAAAGTTTCAATCATATATAGAGCATGGCAGGAAGCACAGCTGGCTCCTGCCATCCTTTTAAGCAGCTGTTCCATCTCCTGATGCCACGGCCACCTGAAGCACCAGTTTGATTCTCCTGTCAATTCATGCACTCCTTCCTCACAGGACTTCTGCTGCTAGTGTTGCTGCATGTGCTCTGTCAGCCAAACATGGGAGGCCTCACCCTATTTTTTTATGGTTTTGCACTGAGCATTTGACATCTATCCGCAGAGTATGAGGTAGCTGGTAGGGGTTGGTTTTGCTTCTGGGAATCACTTATTCTGCGTAGTTTATGCAATGAGGAAACATTAGACAAATGTTTTAAGGATGTATTGATATTGCCATGAAAAAAGTCTGGACCTGTATAAATTTGCCCTAAACCGATCATTCAGGATATATCCTTGCTGCTATTTTCTTTCAACCGTGTGGCATTATTATCATCTGAGCATCAGTCGCTATGAAGTACAGAAGCCCTGTGCTATCATGCATAAGATGGAGGGTTGGGTTGTGTTGATACTCGAGCAAAGCTGGATTCTAGGTTTTGCTGCAGATGGGATTGGTAATAATATGCAGCATATTCACTTTAAAAATTTATTGAATTTCTTGGCTCTGACATGATATATCTATTATGCTCTACTGTTATGTGGGAGTTAAAATTGAAATCTTGCAAGCAGCCTGTAGACCTAGCTGCGAACTTTAGGTTTTGCTGCAGATGGGATTGGTAATAATATGCAGCATATTCACTTCAAAAATTTATTGAATTTCTTGGCTCTGACATGATATTTCTATTGTGCTCTACTGTTATGTGGGAGTTAAAATTGAAATCTTGCAAGCAGCCTGTAGACCTAGCTGCGAACTTTAATCCGCTCGTCGGAAACTTTTTTAGATGATGCAATTGATGCATGCTAAATTTATATCTAATAGATGACTAGGCATGAATCTGAGCTTTTCCCCTCCATTTTTTTAAAACCCTGCCGTCATGATTCTTTTTTTTTTTTTTTTTTGACGGTTGATCGGGTTGTAGTCACAAAATAGTCTTCGGCTTTTGACATGTTAGTTTTTCCCAAAACAATATCAGAACAGCCCTGCTTTTCTTATCAAAACACATGGAGAACTAGATTTTTGGTTAGCTTGACAAAGTAGTATCTATTATTTAGCTAACGATTTCAGTAGATCACCTTCTACTTGATGGTTATATGATACAGTTTTGAAAAGGAACTTTTAAAGGAGTAGGTTTAAGTGGATCTGAACTTAGTCTCAGGTAAAGCTATCAAGAATCTTTACTACCAAGGTGAGAGGGCATTTACAAATAATAAATAAACAAACAAGCAAACAAATAAACAAATAAATAAATAAAATGAACTCCTTGAATTTTATTATGATATGGAATGTCATGTAAAACTAATAGATTTAATTACTTATTCCGGAGTCCTTAATTTGCTGATTGATAGACTACTACAAACATATATTTTTGTATAGTAAAGGTGATCCAATGTATACCAAAAAAAATTAAAAGAGGGCGATCTAATAAAAGTGCAGTGTACACTATCAACATTTACCAGAATAGATAAAAGAAAGTGTGAAAAGAAGAATGTTGTGAAATCCTCATTTGTAGTCAATTACCCTCCGCGAAGGTGCAAGTTGCTTTAAAGATAGTCTCGAATTTCCAGGTACAAAAGATATAACCATTAAGATGAGTCCTAGTTCATGAAGATAGGATCAGGTATGATGTAGAAGAAGATTATAAGCTAGGCATCTTGTGGTTGAACGTTTATAGTTGTTTTTAGTTCACGTAGGTAGATGTTTATAAGCTAGGTATGATGTGGAAGAAGGTTATGAGCTCCCACATGCATCAGCCATCTATAATAGATCCTGGATTATGAATTCAACACATATCTTAGTCTCCATTATCGACCCATTAAAGTTGATTTCAACCATTCCATGGGAAGATGATAATTATGAAATAAGTCTGGACAGGGGTTGCATATTTCACATGAAAGAATGATTCCCTTTCTTCAGATGAATCCACCGTTGGATCATGCAATGGCATTTTGAGATCCATGCATGCGGATGAATGAAGAAGTTTAGAGTGCTTTATAATCTATATTCAATAGTCAACATCTTGAAAGAAGATCAATCATTCTTCTAGACGAAATATGCAACCTGAATCCATAAGTTTGAGTAGAGTAGCCAAGAAACTCATACGAACATAATATTGTTTAGAATTTCTATTTCCTTTGATTCTCGTATCTCTACCAAGAAAGATGAAAGAAAGAAATACATGTCAAAAATTTTAAAAAGTAGATAAGTTCTGTACGTCTAGATGTCACCACTAAAATCACTTCTACAATAAATCGCCAAAACCCTGCTTAGCTCAGTTGTAATTCTCAGGGAAAGATACAAGATAAGTGCCTCTATCTGAATTAGGTGCACATTTATTAAGGCACACAAATGATGAACAACTCAAACTAAAGGATCACAACCATCCATACTAACTTTACATGTGATCAGATGCCAAACTCTAGCCATTAAAAACCCAGGCTAGTTATAATTTGAAGTTTGATCCATGTAATCCAAATCCAATCCATGGGATGCCAGTGACTTTTAGCTGGTCCTGCGTAGTTTTTCGTGAATTCTTCAAGTGCCAACCACGAGTTGGTCGCAGGTTTGACTCCACCACAAGAAGTTGCACCCTCAAGTCTAGAGCTGGTCCACGGTGGGGTCAAAGCAAATCCAACGGTGTTGAAACTCGTAAGGCGGGATTTACGAGGACGCGAGAAAACCGCGGACGGTTGGGGAGGCCCGGATATAAGGGAAGCCAGGAGATAAGTTCGCAGTTATCAGATTTATTTGTTTTCGAGGAAAAAAAAAAGGTTTCCCATTTAGATGGAATTCCTCTCTTTGGTTGACCCAAGATACTGAATTTCTTAAATGGTATTGTGCTCATATTAGTATTCTTCCCTAACCCTCCTCCTATAACTATATCTATTTCTACTTTCCTTCGTTAATGATCTCCTGTGACGATCTATCTGCCTCTGCCGATTCGCGTGATCTTATATTCTGTTGGATTTCCGTTTGCTTGATCCTAAATACCAAGTTTGTAGTTAATAGATTTCACTGCTTGGTTTTTTTTTCGTATTAATTTTTTTCTTTTTTTGCTTTTTCCAAAAATGATATTGTTCATATCACAAGTGATTTAGTTTAACATAGTAGAAATTATTTTATATTTGGTCTCTGTATTTTTTTCCTTTTTTTTCTCATTGTAAAGGGTATTATTTATGGCTTTAAAAATCTGTTCTTTTTTGTTTTTTTTTTTCATATAGATTCAACTCTCCAGCATTGTGCAAATCTTTTCATAGCGATCAAAAGTGAGTGTTGCAATTTTAAATGCATTATATTGAGCCTGCTGCTGCTGTTGTTTTGATGATGATTATTTTTTTGGTTTGAAGTCGCAGTTTGAAACACTGTTTTTAAGTTAGCGGCACGGCCATGGACACCACCATCACTACTACGGCTGAGGCAGCGCCTTCAACAGAGAACCTTGAGATCATAGACCAGCCGCTCTCGCTCCTCTTCCCCGCCCTCCAACGGCGACTGCAGCGCCATGGCTTAGGCGACTCCGTCCCCGGGGAGTTCCCCTTGGCGGCGAACCCCTCCATGGTCCTCCATATCCTCACTTCTTGTAACTTTGATCCGCAGGATCTTGCGAGGCTTGAGGCAAGTAGCCATGTTTTCCATTTCCCAGTGTTGGAATTAGCAATGCTTCTGCTGCTGATCGATCTCTGTGGTTGGTTGTTGCAGGCCACATGTTCCTTCTTCAAGCAGCCTGCCAATTTCGCACCTGACTTCTCTTTATCCCTGCCTGAGCTTGCTGCATTGGATATGTGCCTCAAAAGGACCATCTTTAAGGCAATGGTGGAAGAGGAAAGGGAAGTACTTAAGCAGCGATGTGGTGGTTCTTGGAAGCTGGTCTTAAAGTTTTTGCAGGCGGCTGAATCTTCTACACGCAGAGGGAAGTCTCAGGCAATTGCAGGCCCTGGCCACAGCATTGCCGTGACTTCCAGCGGTGCGGTCTATTCCTTTGGTGACAATAGCTCGGGGCAGCTCGGCCTCGGCACTTTAGAGAATCAAGCACGGCCGCAGCTAATCAGGTGCTTCTAAAATTTCCTCCTGTTGGTTTATGAACACATTTAGGTAGAAAGAGATTATAGAGAACAAAACATTTGGTGGTGGTTGACAGATCGCTGCAAGGCATTCGAATAATTCAAGCAGCAGTGGGAGTGGGGAAGACGGTGCTGGTCAGCGATACCGGGCGAGTTTATGCATTTGGGGAGGACAATTTTGAAGGAGAAGCAGATTTGCAGAATCATGAGTTGAAGCTTGTTGCAGAGCCTCGGCTAGTGGAATCTTTGAAGGATATATTTGTTGTTCAAGCAGTAATGGGTCGCTTATTCACTGCAGTTCTCTCTGGGGAAGGCAGGGTGTATACTTTATGCTGGGGAGCTTATGAAAAGCTAGGCCACCATACTGATTCGAGCGACCGAGAGCCCCGTCCTCTCCTGGGTCCTCTCGAGAATTTACCTGTGGTTCAGATTGCAGCTGGCTATTGCTACCTTGTAGCACTTGCTTTTCAACCTAATGGCCTGTAAGTTTTCTTGAAAGTTATATGCTTTCAACTTCAGATATAAGAAGAACATATTATGAAACAAGATTTCTAATATAAGAAGAACATATTATGAAACAAGATTTCTAACAAGGGGAGTTTTAAATACTGGCAATCAAATTCCTTCACACTTTGTCTTTCTATGTAGTGTGCTTGTAAAGAGCTGATCTTTCTCATACGTCATTATACAAAAACTTGATCTCTTCGGCATTGCTGAAATTCTTCAATAATCATGCACTTGAATGGAACTTCATACAGCATGACAGTATGTTAGAATGCTTTATATCATTCTCTCTGACATCAGTAAATTAATTTTCATTGAAGGAGTATTTGGCAGTAAATTAATCGTTCGTTGTTTCCATTTCTTCCCCTCTCAAACTAAGAGCACTATGAGGAAGAAATCCAAGATTGTTGCTTGCACTCCACAATCTGTAGGGGCCTTTGCTCCTCAATTTTGTCAGAATTCACCTCACTTTTCAGTGTAATGCAGGTCTGTGTACACTGTAGGCTGTGGATTGGGAGGAAAGCTAGAACATGGTTCCACAGCTCATGAGAAGTACCCGAGGTTGGTCGCGCATTTTAACACTTTGAACCTGCAGCCTGTCTGCCTTGCAGGAGGAAGCTGGCATGCTGCTGTTGTGGGACGAGACGGGCGGGTATGTACTTGGGGCTGGGGGAACTGTGGCTGCCTGGGCCATGGCAATGAAGATTACCAGGCTCTTCCCAAGGTAGTGGAAGGCCTGAGCCACATTAAGGCAGTCTATGTTGCAGCAGGCGATTCTACCACTTTTGTGGTCTCTGATGCTGGGGATATCTACTCATTTGGGTATGGAGAATCCTCAAATCTGGGTCACATAATTGGAGCTCGTGGACAGGTTTGTATGCTCATTCTACTTGTTTTACTTGCTTTCCTTGTGTTTTTGAGGTGCAGATGAACATGTTCTAGTAGTGCAGTAAAAGAGTGAGCATCACCAATCATTTGTAGGATAAGCTTTCTAGAACTATATGTACATGTGAGAATTTCTTTCTGAAGAAAAACATATGAAAATTTTCTCCATAAAAAATATAGCTATAGATTTTCCTTATGTTTCATTTGCATTCTGTAAAATGAAACAGAGTGGTCGATTCATCCTTTTTCGTTCAGAAAGTATAGTTTTAAATGGAAATGAACAATGAGGACCAGAATCATCATTGATGCCTCAGTAGGTACAAGAGCAATACCTACTTTAAGTGAAATGGTCTTCAGCTCTTGCTGATCTTGTCATATTCTCTTATGCATGAAATTTGTGCATTTCACATTCTTTTTTACTCGAAAAATTAAAATAACTGCATGTAAGATGCTATGAAGCTCGGTGTTAGACATTTCTAATCCATTCGTATGAAAATTTGCATTTATATGCAGAATATAGTGAATATATTTACATTGAATGTATACTCCTTTTCAGTTTTGATTTTAAATCCATACTGAACTTTTTCGAAATTCCATAATTTTGCTCAGACTGCATTTTCTTGCTCTTAATGACCATTATTGCCTGAATTTTAACATCCTTGACTTGAGCATGCAGATTGCATCATGCACATATATCTGATGATTGATTTCCATATTGGACTTAACATCCAATTTTCTGTTTTGAAGCAATGTAATCAAGCACAAGCACCAATTTAGTTTCCTTAGATGTTGCTGAACTTTGACATATTTTGATGCAGGATTATAGTCCCATAATTCTAACAAAGCCAAAGTTGGTTACCTCGCTCAATAAAGTCACTGAAAGGATCGTGCAGATTGGCCCTACGAACTCATCAAGTTGGACTGCAGATGTGCACACATTTGTACTAACAGAATCAGGGAAGCTTTATGCCTTTGGGTCAGGAAACAAGGGTCAGCTGGGCATTGAATTCTCTGGGCAGCCGGGCATGAAAGCTAAACCAGAAAGGGTCCAGATCGATCTCAGTTAGTTCCCGAGGTCTCTGATACTAAGTATTTTGTTCATTCTTTTTTGCTTCCTTAGGTTTCCTATCATATGGACCATCATTACCAGCCAGGACTACAACTTCTTAGTTCATATGCTTATAGTGCTCTCCGACCGTATGTTTAAATTTGAGTTCTTTCTACATGTAAATGTGAAAGATCTCTAATTCAGTTTATTAGCAATAGTTAGAAGCAGGCGAGAATGAACTTGTTGCCCTCATACTTTTTCTCCAAGAAGGCCTTTGTAGAGTACATTGCTCTACAAAGGGCCAGATGCAGCAGCAACTAATCACAATTATAATTGAATCAGGGACTATGTGAACTTGTACTCCATGATGATCATGGTTTGGACTGAATTCCAATGAGCGGCATTACATTTTAGACTATGAATATAACTCTAATGCTTCAGAATCTATGACACTGCTGAGTGATTGTACAACAGAGCAACCATATTGTCGTGGAATGCCAAAAGAATCATGAAGTCTGTATTCTGGCTGTTTTATTTGCTATGGAGCAAGCCTGTCTTCTGATACTGGAGCAAAGAGGAGTTCTGGTGATTTTTCTTTTTGATTGTTATTCTGATATCAGTTGAGCTGAGGGGAAAGCTTTGCAACCACCATTCTTAATGTCAAGAGCTTTTAAATTGCCATTATAGAGACACCAACCTCCTATGAAGACCTTGTAATGGTTAATGATGTTTAAACCCCATTGCCTCCATGTTCTGCTGACCTTTTAGGCAAAGACTGATGAATGCTAGGGTGCAAGACTGTAGCTCAGAAACAACAAGAGAAAACAACCAATTTTATGTCAGAGGACCACTATGGTCTATGGGTGAGCATTTCCTTGGTACATAGCTCTCATAAGCCTACAACAATGGCTGTTTGATATAACTTAACTTCAGCTACCAAACCATATATATTGACTAAGGTGTCATGTATCAGGTAATTTAAGGCATCTGATGTTGCGTAGGAGAGCTAGAAGCATTCTGTCTATCAGGTTAGCTGGTTAAAACCTTTTGGTGTCTAACATACAAAGCGCAAGGTAGGATTAGGAAGGGTCATTTGCAATAAAAAAAAGAGAGTACTGATAAATAACACTTATTCCTTAAAGATTGCAAAGACACTTGACATATCCTAAGAGTTTCTCTTTAGATGTTCATACATCCATCATGTTCCTTATTTGTACTCCAAATTTTTATTTTATAGGAAATTAAATGTTTATCATTTGTTTGCTCTAATGCATTGACCCTCGAAATATAAAATAGAACATACATATGAGAATCCAAAAGGAAGAGATTTTTATTTTATTTTCTTTTTAAGCTCTCTTCAGCTCATCTCTATATCATGAATTCCAAGAAAATTAGAATAATAATAATATTATTAATAATTGAAATTATTGCAAAACACAGACCATGAGGAGGAAAAAAAAAGAAGAAGCACTCTCAAACTTAAAGCGTTATATACTCAAATCTGTCAAGAATCTGATAGCAATAAATAAGAGTGCTTCCCATGGAACCAGCTTAGAAGACAATGTAGCTTGCAGCAACTGCAGCGACGGCAGCCATGGAAGTCACCCCAATAGCTGAGGCACTACTGTTGTCAGAAGACGTGGGGCTACCGTCGCCGGAGTCGGCGTTCGACGTGCCCTCTGGTGCATTATTTGCAGTGGCCGCGTGGGGAGATCCAGCTGGTGCTGCGTCGTCATCGTCCATGGCATCACCGTCAGGAGATTCTGCCCCAGAATCTGGCAGGGGGGTGTTGGGTTTGGGAGCCAGGAGGGGGTTTTGGTTGTTGGTGTCCGGGGCGGCGGAGGGGGTGGAAGCCGGGGATGAGGCAGACTCGGTGGCCACGACCGCCACAAGGACAAGGGCAAGCACGAAGAGAGCTCGGAGACTCGCCATGAGGTCGGTCGTGGTCACCTTTATTACAAGAAGAATGCTACGAGGGAGGAGATTGGGGATGGAAGAAGAGAGAAGAAGGTGATATATATATATATATATAGAGCGAGAGAGGGAGTTTGTATGGGTGGGAAACAAGGGTGGAGAGTGGTTGTAGATTATTTCAGTTAAAGACGTTCGGACATCAAATCTTTCGTTAAAGAGGTTGACAACATGGCATGAGCAGGCGAATCTATTGACTTTTTCTGACTCTTTTTAGTATCACAAATTGTAACATGGAAACTTACGTGGAACCAAGACTTGACCTTCAATTGGGGAAGATGTGGTTCTCGTAATATTGACTACACCTGATCAACTCATAAACTTAATTTTAATTTGAATAAAAAAATAGTTCAAAAATTCTAACCTAGCTCCTTGCACCCTAGAATGGCCAAGTTATGGATCATATCTTAGATTATATCTCGATTTCAAGAATCCTGGTCCGTCGAGTATTTCTGTTTTGGATCATCTTTGATGTTGTTAAAAGTTTTTCTCAAGCTTGGATGAGAAAATTTGAGGGTTGACATTAGGTTGAAAGTTGTTCCAAAAGTATGAAATCTTGCTTCAAATCTTATACGTAACAATGACTTGAGTTGAATTTAGGTCTGACATGTACTCTTCTGAGATGATACCTCATAAGCATTTGATATTATGTGCGAATACGAGTAGTAGCTACGAGCCTTTTTTTCGTACTTGATAAGCTAGAAATTGTAATTTATAGAATCATGCTTGATGACCCAAGCCTAAAGCACAAGCACATTTGAGAGGCCATTGCAGTTGTCTCAACATAGACAATAAGTAACTTTCTATCCTATTGTTTCAGTGCACATGTGAAATTATGATTCTTCATTTTCTTTTAATATATCATTTCAAGTGTTAACTTCAAGCTCCAAGAAGTTCATTCTTTTCTTCAGAAGGACATACCCAATAGCCTTCAACTACATCCTTGAATGCTACTTCCATGAAGGTGGATGACCTTGCACAACAACAGCAAGCACAATTGCAATATCCTGAGGGACCTGGCCAGCCAGAGTTGTTCATGCATTACAAAACAAGGGGCTTTTAAACTTAGATCTGCATGGAAATTTCTTCATCCAACGAGTCATCTTTTGAAGATATCTGCATGCACTATCGGTCCCATTTCCATGATTCCGATTACTAATACCATAGAGACTTCGACATAATTTTGATATAGTGTTCAAAGCTTCGACTGTTGGTTTCTCATTCTCCTATAATTTTAGAACTATTAGTAACCTTTCAAAACCATTAAATGCCCATTTTTCTCATTCTAATTCAGGGTTGCATAGAAAGAGACCATGGAAAAGAGGCATTGTTATAAAATCTTAATGCAACAATTCTTTATTCTCTTTGTTAGACTTTTTTACAAAGGGCATCCTGAAAGGTTGCTTTCCAATAGCATAAATTGTACAATTAACAAGGTAGCTCTCCCTTATAATTTTAAGCTGCTTTTTACACCTATCAAAAGTGGCTATGGTGCACATAAGTAGCCATGGATGGAGAGAGAAAAATTCTTTTTTTTCAGAAATAACAATTTCATGATGATTCTAGTTCTCCATCTGTCTGATTTGTCATGCTAAAGTAAACATCCTAAAAAAATAGTCTAAATTTTCAGAAATCTTGAATTTTTCTATTTGCTCCTAACTAAAAATTCAAAAAACAACAACAGCAGTCCCTTAGAAAGGTACAATCTGACTTTCTTTTTCCTCTTATTCATCCTTTTAATCCTAAATACTTCAAAAAAAATCAGCCTAGAATTTCTTCACCTTTAAAATTTTCTTCCACTTAGGCAAATCTCAATATGGCGTTCATAATTAATCATTTATAAATTATAGAAATCAATAGATAACGAACAAGATATAAATATCCTATTGCACTCTAAATCTAGCCGTTTGAGCAAAACCTCTTGTACACGAAAATATCCCTTGCTATCGGGGACGGGATTGCATCTTTAGCGCCAAAGAAGGCTTCACCGTCCTTCGCGCGCACTTACGGTTGGATCGAGATGGTTGCTTCGAGATCCGTGCAGGCGGTTGAGTGAAGGAGTTCAGGGTGCTTTGAGAGATGTGCTGGGCGCGATCCAACGGTCGGCGTTGTGAATTCTAATTGGTCGCCTCCACCTTTAGATATGGCGACGCGTGTGGCGCTGTCCTGGGGAGTCACGCCCACTTGGCTGCGATACATTCACCGCAAGGTAAGCTTCCTTCCATCTTCTCACTCTCGCTCTTCCTTCAGTCGTCATCGATGGCCGCCGCGAGGGTTCTTCTCCGCCGTGGCTCCGCCGCCTTCCGCGGCTTGCTACCGACCCAACCGCTGGCCCCTACCCCCGCTGCGGCCACGGCGGCGCGCCTGGTCCCGGCGCAGGCCCACTCCTCCCAATCGGAGCCCCAGTCCACCAAGCCCAAGCGGATGAAGACCTTCTCCATCTATCGCTGGAACCCCGACGATCTCTCCAAACCCGAGCTCCAGAACTACGAGATCGACCTCGCCGATTGCGGCCCCATGGTGCTCGATGCCCTCATCAAGATCAAGAACGAGGTCGACCCCTCCCTTACCTTCCGCCGCTCCTGCCGCGAGGGCATCTGCGGCTCCTGCGCCATGAACATGGATGGCGACAACGGCCTCGCCTGCCTCACCAAGATCTCGTCGGCCGGATCGCCCACGACGATCACGCCGCTGCCGCACATGTTCGTGGTCAAGGACCTGGTGGTGGATATGACCAATTTCTATAACCAGTACAAGAGCGTGGAGCCGTGGCTCAAGCGCAAGGACCCGCCGCCGGTCCCCGGGAAGGAGATCCCGCAGAGCAAGAAGGATCGTGCCAAGCTGGATGGGATGTATGAGTGCATTCTCTGCGCCTGCTGTAGCACCTCCTGCCCCAGCTACTGGTGGAACCCGGAGTCGTATCTCGGCCCCGCTGCGCTCCTCCATGCGCACAGGTTAGGGTTTTTTTGCCTTGACCACTTTTTCTTTCTGAATTCTTTTTAAGACGGGGGGTGATTGGGGTTGGATTTTGTTTGATTGATACTTGTTCTTAGCTTAAAGGTGAAGTTTTGTGGAATCATCCCTTCTTTTTTGCTTGTTTTGTGTTCCAGTTTCATGGTTTGACGGTAACAATGCGGATTTATAATCTCTAAATGTAAATATTTTTAAATGATGATTGATGCTTAGAGGATTCCTCCGGGGTGATTTCTGTTTCATGTTTGGTGATTAATCTTCCTGTGAAGCTTTGAAGATAAGTTCTTGGAAACTGGGTAGTATTTTTTGGTTTTGTAATCATTCCCTTCTACTGTGTTTACAAAATAATAAAATGTAATGAAAAGAAATCAGAAAAAAGGATGCTGTTATATTCGAATAGAGAAACCTTGATGATTTTTCTTGTGTGATTTGTCTATGGTCCTGCCAAATTTTGCAAGTACTTCAAGTGGTGAATGTAAATAGGGTGAGAAATTTGGAGAAGTTACATAATTGTTATTGCTATCTGTTTAATGTGGAACTGGTACTGTTTTTTTATTTGAGTTTAGCATTTATTGAGTAAATTTGCATATTTCCCCTTTTATTTAATCCTTTGGATCTGGATGATAATCTGATGGATGTCAGGTGTTTGTTTAGTCAATATCAGTTTAAACAGGGAGATGTGAGATGTACCTATGAGATTTCAACTTGGGGCTTATCTCATGGCTTCTGATCTGAGGGGCTTTTTTGCTTACTGATTTCAGCAGTTTATCTGAGAACTTCAGGTACATAGAGTTACAAACCTGGATTTGAACTCAGAACCCAAGATGTTACAGGAAGTCTGATCAATCTAACCTCATTATGTATGGATGTGCCTCATAACAGAAAGATGATTTAGGTTGGGTGCAACTTGATTTGCGTTTTAGCTCCACACTTAGCTGAGAGGGTAGTTCAAACATTGTTACGCACAGGTTGAGTCTTGCTTTGTGGCACCTTGTGGCCCTTTTTTGGGAAGCTTCAGCTCTCCCTCTCTCCCTCTCTCCCTCCTCCCCCCCCCCCCCTCTTCTTCCCTCCTTCTTCTTTTCTCTTTCCGGCGACACTCTTCTGGTGACTAGCTTCTCTGTAGGTGGCTTAGTAAGGAAATTACCTTCAGCATTTGGTCAAATCCCTCAATAGGTTAGAATGGTGGGAAAGGGGGCCATCCCTGCTTCCACATGCACACACACACACACACACAAAACCTTTTGTGGCAGCCAAGTTCTGCTGATGATGACCTGTTGTTCTTTTTCTCTTTCCCGGTGGGTCAAATCAGATAACTATTCAACCTTCAGGTTGATCACACATGCTGTTACTTTTGCTCTTTCCAACCACGAGGCTGTGACTGAGTGACGGAAGAAAACCTCTTTTGGACATTATTTGTTTCCAGTTACCTTTGGCGGTCCTCTTCTTAATTTTCTGTAAAATTGTTGAGCAGTTGTGTAAAAATGGTTTTTTTTAATACAAACTAAAAAGAGTTAATAGCTGCAAAATCACAGTGCCAACAATTGTCATAGCTTCAGCTCATATCAAGTTAGCTGAAGGAGTGAGCTTAGGGGTAGGAATCTTCCATTTAGGGTCGCGTACTGATTTTTGAAACTTTTTGGAAACTTGTCTCAACACCCGCTTCCTAAGTGTTTTTTTTTTTGCTAATTTTTTTGCAGAGACCCACTTCTGCATACCTGCAGCTAACACGCTTCCTAAGGGAATGAATGCACATCTGACTGATTCTGGTCTTATTTGATCAGACAATGACATAATTTTATCCTGTTTCTGTATATCAGGTGTTTAACAACTTGAATTGATGTAAATTATTCAGTTTGCACATATGAGGCAATGACCTTTTATCAAATGAAAATATAGGATAAGGACACTCAACATACATGACTCTTTGCTCAAAAAGTGAACTGGTGAAACAAAGATCATCTATGTCCTATTCATCATATATTAATTAACTAAAAACCTCGTATGGCATGATTTTTATCATCTCTCTCAAGAGAGAAGCCCGTTGGTCATGGACTCTGATATTACGGATTGGAAGCATTTTGATTTTTTTATTTCAGTCTCTTGATGGAGATTCATTCAATTAGTAGAGACATATTACTAGAATTTTAAAGATGACCAGTGAGTTCTTGGGGAATCATCAGAAATAGGCGAGAAGACGTCCAATAACATGAATGTGAGTTGTTAGAGCATTACATCAGTATCCTTGTGAAGGCAAGTAGTAATCCAACTATCCGTGAAGCCCCCCTTATATTAATAATGAACATTCTATCATAGTACCTATCAATTTGACATCTACACAGATAACCAGTTTAGTACTTTCTTTCATATGGTCCTTACTTGCCCAATTGATGAATCATACATCACCTAAGTGTTGGAATAAGGTAAACACCATCATCTTACCATATTATATCTTCTCTCTATCTTCTGTTATTGAAATTTAAAGAGACTGTACATCTAACATAAAGCAAGACAAGTACTTCTGCATATAAAATGATGTGATATTTGAACATTATACTTAAACATATGTTGGTTTTGTCATCTGCATCATGTAGATATTGCTAATTCAACCACATGCTGCTTGTTTCTATGATTTATGTGCTTGGAATACTTCTGGATTATAAAGGATGAAAAGAAAGGATCGAACATGTTAAAGATGGGGGAAAATGAGGGCTATTTTTTTGTGTGTGTTTGAGGAAAGAGAATGTAGATAGATTGAGAAAAGGGAAAGAAAAGAATGGGGCACTGGGTTACCTGCTTTGTTATAAGCAAACCATGCTTCCCTGGCATATCCATGTCCTTTTGACATTCTTCTTTTTTCCCATGTCATATGCACAATTTCTGAATCTTGGTTCCTTATAATTTCATTATTGCTTTCACCTGTTTTACAATGTCACAACTGACAACTGTTGCAAAAGAGTTTGTTGCATCATTTTTATGAAATATATGCTTATAGTTTTGATCGATGAGAGTATGTGACCTTGGTTCTCAACATGTATTTATCTTCACATTGGTGTGTTTCCTGGGTATTTTTGTCTAGGTGGATACAAGATAGCCGGGACCAATACACAAAGGAGCGTCTTGAGGCTGTCAATGATGAGTTCAAACTCTACCGCTGCCACCTTATAAAGAACTGTGTTCATGCCTGCCCTAAGGGACTGAACCCTGCAAAGCAAATTGAATCTATCAAAAAGCTCCAGCTTCATAAGTAATTCCAGGCTTCTTTATATAATGGCAGCTTTTGGTTCACGTTTGTGTCTTTAACAATATTACCTTTGAGTGTACTCTTTCATTTTGAACTGTCTATTTTATGCTTGAGAAATAGGGGTCTGCTTGTTTTCTGTTATTAGACTCTATCAATTTGGGAGGAGATGTGTTTCGGGGGAACAATTATTTCATCTCAGTTAATGAAACATGTTGCATTTGATCCTTCTGTTTACCAGTTGTCTATCATGCCATTAATGCATTCATAGATTTAATCCTCCTTTAATTGAGTTCTTAATACTTCATCTATCTCAACAATCTTACCGCAGAGAAAATAGCGGTAAGATTTTCTCCTTTAGCTGTAGACAGATTTCTTACATATCTTTTTTATTGTTATTATTTTCCCCTCCTTTATGAAAGTCTATATGGATCTATATTAATTTGAGGTACAAGTTCAAATTAGTTCTTCCATTTGAAAGAACATGTTTGAAGCGTAAAAGGGTTTCTCATGTATGACAGAATAAACATCTAATTGGTAATTTCTAATCTGGATATACATTTTTATTATATCTCAGCCTTTAGTCCTTTTAAAGATACATGATGGATTAAAGGTAAAGCCTCTGATCACTAATATGTTTGATATACGGGTGTCATGCAGGAAGTTTCCTGTACAGTATATTATTTGGATGTAAAGGTTTACAGATAGTGAACATCCTTTCAAATATATGCTATAGTAGCAACTAATTGTGTTTTCCTTAACCATTCTCTAAAAAATCCCATGGATTAAAAGAATTTTTTCCAAATTAATTTTTTTATTTTCAAAACATAAAATTGAAATTCTATTTAATTTTTTTGAGTATTTAAGGTGGGCTTTGGTGCAATGCAAGGTTACTTCATTATATTTTGGATGTCACAGGTTCAAAATATGGAAATAATATCTGCATATCACTTGGTGGGGAGGGGCTTATATTTGACCCTTGCACACTGAAATGTTGTTTTTGTAGTCAATTATTTTTGAAAATATAAATATGGCAATGGTATTGGAGGTAATGGTAATAGCGACCAAGATAATGGAAGCATAATAAAAGCGCCAATGGTGTTGGTGGCAATGGTGACGACAATGCAACAGAGGTGGCAACAATATAATGGTAGCTAGGGTGATGGCAGGGATAGGTGTGCCGATGAGGCGGCGAAGGGCAGAGGAATGGTAGCAGCAGTTGTGGTGAAAGCATGAGCAGTGACAACGGAGGTAATGTTGATGGTAAAAAAAAGAATTTCTTATTTTTGAAAAATTTAAGTAAAGATTTTTTATTTTTTAGAGGTAATGAAAATGATTTTGAAAAAAAAATAAAAAAATATTAACATCAAATATATTTTGTTGTCTCGGTTTCTTCTTTTTTTTTTGAAATTATTTGCTATGTGCTATTTTCCACTTCTCTACGGCATTCAACTTACCCAATCACAAGATGCTCAATGGGCATCTTTCATAGAACTTGTAGCTCCTGATAAATCAGCTGGTGATCTTGATGCTTGAATAGCTGTATGGAGGCTTTTGGTTTGCCCTGTTAGATCAGAGCCGATTTCTTTATCATAAATCGTTTATTGGAAGGCTTAAAACTGCAACAAAAGTTTCATGATGACATTATTAATTGAAGTAGGGTCCCAATCATCACATTTTTCTGAAGCATGATTCATGACAATAGTTTCATGCTGCAAGCCCGACACAAAATAACTTTCGCACGATTCAATGCATTAGAAGACTTCAAAATTCAAACTACAGTCCCAAGATGGTTTATATGCACGAGAGCTAGAATAAAATTTTGGGTTTTTTTTTTCCATGAATACTTTTTAAAAAAATTAAATTTGCATAAATATTCTCTAAAAATTTATATTTATTTTTATATCCTCATAAAATGTTATTTTTGCATAAATACTTCTAATATAACAGTTCTTCTAGCACCACTGTTAATAAAAACTATATTTATTTTAATTAAAATAAAAAATTTAAATTACTTTTTTATCTTTCATCGCCTTATAAATATTTTTTTATACATCTTTTTGTTAAGAATATTTTAGTTATTTAATTTGAAATCATTAATTTTTTAATGGCGTTAGATAATATAGGTATATATGTAAAAACAAGAATAATAATAATAAAAAAGATAGAATAGCTAAAATAAGTATTTTATAAAGATATAAATATAAATATTAATTTTGAGAAAATATTTGTGCATTTATATATATATATATATATACGTTTAATCCGATAAAATTTGGGCCCAACGAGGCTCAAACGGTGGTGCGCACTTAAATGCAGCAACATCGAAGCACCATGAATATACTTCAACATATCTGCCTTCAACATGCTTAATAATACATTCAAACATATCCTCTTTTTTTTCCTCTCTTGTAAAACTTAGATTTGTTTCACAATTAGATCATGTTTCCATTTAGGAAAAGTGGTAGGCGAAAAAAATGTTCCCAGTATTGTCAAACCACTCTGTTTCACCATGGAACTAACTATCTAGACAATAAGAGATGATGGCAGGTTCTGATAAAACTTGAAACATGGCCAGCATGAAAGGCAAAGGTGAAAATATGTTCTTAAAGAAATAGCAGAAATCATGGGCATAATAATTTGCAGTACATAAGCAAAACAAAAGAAGATCATAAGTTGAAATTTTCCTACCATGTTTGCAAGAATTAAACATAACAAACCTTATTAGCTATACTTCCATAGATATGACAAAATGCTCTTAAAAAACCTTAATAGTTTTGATTTCCATTGAATAAAGTAGCAGCACTCTCTCCTTATGGTAACAACCAAATTCAGTAGTCCTCATTCATTGATAAAATCCAGAATAGGCTTCAAGCAAGTTGCATTTTGCATCCAAGATCAAGACTATAATGAAATACTCAACTTTAGTTAAATAAAATATTAAGCTAGACTGAAAGCATATAGTTATAGTCAAGGAAAACAATGGAGCTTTTTTTTATCCACATCTTGGAAATCTAGGCTGGTAGTTGTTTAGGATGTAAATTGTAAGAGGCATAGAGATAAGTGGCACAAATAGCTTAAGCCTCCACTTATCTAGCTATGTAAATAGTAAAATAAACTATATGGCTCATCAGGTGTCTGCCACTATCAAGGTCCGCCGAACCGGTATTAAAAAAATAGAAATATATTTTAAAAAAGATAAATTCTATTTTTGTATGTACTAGTTATTTAAAGTATTTGAAACATTTAAATTATTTACTTTATGAAATCTAAACATTTTATAGTTATGAAATATTATTTTATAAATATACATAGTTTGTTGCATAGATTTGTCACAGCAAAAAAAAAGTTTGGATTCGACAATTTTTATCATTTGCGATATCACATTCATTCTCCTATGTTATTATTTAGTTTAAGATTATTTGTTGTTTTAGTGAACATGCACTTCTTTCTCTTATCAAGAACTCTAGTTCAAAATTTGCATTAAGGCAACAAAAATATGCATTGGCTAATGAGATTGGAATCATATGTATTAGTTTCTCTAATTACATGCACGTTAGTATCACGACCATTGTTAATATGATCCTTCCTCTTACATCTAATATATTTTTTATGCAATCATTCTGTTATAATGAATCCAGCGGTATTTTTTTGATTTTTATAATAAATTTAATAGTTCTATTTACCCAACCAGCATTTAGTTGAATTATTTTTTTTTTCAAAATATGAAAATGGTTGATGACATTAGAAATTACTCCATTATGTAACAATCAACATAATCAAGTAAAGATTAATATTATGATTAAATGTTATAGATTTAAAATTGTGATTTATTTTTCTATAAATTTTAAAGTTCGAGGCTTTCTTGAAATTGATTAGTTGTTAAAAAGAGAAAGTTTAATGACGAAAAAATTTGAATACAACTGATAGGGTAAAAAAAAAAGAATACAGAAAATCCTACACCAATTAGAATTTTTCAATTTTATGATTTAAGGATAATTTGGAGATTTCATGGCACAAAAAAACTTCTCACATTGCAAAATCAAGGTTAGTAGTTTCAAAATTCATAAAATATTCTATTTTTTAGTATATCCAAATAGAGCCTAGATAATCATTATGTAAGTAAATACAAAAGGATAAAAATCCTCAAAATAAGTGTGATCTAAATGATTTTGTTCGAATCTATACCCTCTCTACTTTGGGTTCAAGCAGATCCAATCTTGCGGTCATGGTTATTTATATTACGTAATATCTATAATTACATAAACCGTATATGCTACATGCAATATGCTATTCCATATCTCATAAAGCTTTTGTGGTCACAATTATCATGCAATATACAAACAATCATGAACATGGAACCAAATCTCTTCGGTTCAATTTTAATCAAGAAAAGCTTTAAACTTGTTTGATCTAGAAGGACAGTATTCAAGTTAAAAAGTATTAAGTTTATATAGGCTATATCCAAATGAATTGTCTAATTCACAGATCTAACACCTTGAATCCTACTGAGTTATGCAAAAAATAACTTAAAAAGACATTACCATAGTTTTATCATGAAACCATCTTGAATAACCATGCCAAAAATCAAATAGCCAATCACGACCCTGACAAGTTGCCACAAGATCTCGAGTGAGTTCCTCATAGAAGAAATGCCATCATGTCAACCACATGGTGGACAACAACCAGTATCCAATTGGCACCAAACAAGGATCCAGTAACTTTGCATAGGAGAATGGCCAATAAAGCCATAACAAGGGTAGCATAAAAGTTGCCTCAAACAAAGTTTTTTTTTTTTTTTTTTGACAAATTGGATGAGCATAAATATCCTTCTAAATATCAAATTTTGTATGATATCCTTCCAAAAGTGATATTTGCATATATGCCCTCGTAAAGCACTTGTTTTGCTATTTTCTTTTTTATCCTTATTTTTGCATATGTATCCACACAATCTAACGCCGTTAAAAAATTAACAGTTTCAAATTAAAATAACTAATATACCCTTAATGGATAGATGTGAAAAAAGAAATATTTATAAGGCGATCACGATGGAGGACAAAAAAGAATCATTAACGGTGTTAGAAGAATCATTATATTTGGGGTATTTGTGTAAAAACAGTGTTTTATGAGAATACAAAAATAAATATAAGTTTGAAGAGGGTATTCACGCAAATTTAAATTTTTAGAATAATATTTATAAAAAAATTATTAAATAATACAAGCGTAGATAAATCCAAAGGAATAGATAAAGAAAATTCCAATGAGAGGGTAAAAAAAGACATGATTAAATAAAACATAGCACACTAAAATGGTGTGCCACGTTGGTACGAAAACTTTTGCACACCTTATACAAACACTTGTGGGCTTAGCCTGTTCCATTTTTCTTTTTTTTAAATACAAATACATGCAGCCCATTATTTTGGAGAGACTCTCTGGAACATCATACTATTGTTCTTTCTCTATTGAATTGTGTATTCTGTTGGTCTTGCTCATGCGAAATTAGTGCGAGTAGCCGGTACCTAAAAAAAAAAATACAATCCAAATTAAGATGTTATAGCGACCATCCATACGATGGATCCTTGTTGATCAAAGCATGCGCGGAATACTGAGTCCCTGATATAAGGGTGTGGTGGAATTGGATAAACAAAAGAAGCGCCCCACTTTTTCTTCTTTTGAAAAAATCGGTTAAATCCGCTGCCTGGGCTTCGGTGGCTCGGGGTTCATCGTATGAGCGATTAGGGATCATTGGGCAACCGAATCAAGATCGATTCCAAACTTTTTTTGGGGCAACCCATGCTCGCTCCGTCCGTCGTCCTTCTCAAACCCCCAAACCCCTGCCGGGAGATGTCTGAAACCCAGCCACCGCCCAACGGCGATCAGGCCGGCGGCCACAACTTCGAGGCGGCGGCCTCGGCGGCGGCCGCGGCGGCGGAGGCCGTCAAGATTGCGCTGCCGCCTCCCAAGGCGGCCATCATCGCCGATCTCAACGTCGATCCCCCCGAGAGCGACGGCGAGGATTGCGCACTCGTCTCCGTCCCCGATTCCTCCGCCAGGTCCCTCCAGCTCGGTCGCCCTCCGCCTTCTTTCTCCTCCTCCTCTTCTTCTTTGTTGTCTGCTTGTTCTTCCTCGCATTCATGGTTTACAAACCTTTTATTGGCTGGCAAACACTCCTTTCTCGTGTCTTCTATCACCAAGATGTTGTTTTTATGCCCAAGAAGTTTGATAAAGGAAAATTAGAGCGTTTTACTGTTAGGTATAAATTGTTCTTTTAGGTGCAAAATGGATTATCTCCCAGGGAAAATAAAATAATCCATACCTTTCTGATTAAGGATGGAGTTAGCAATATTTATTAAGGGAAGATGGTAAACATTAACGGGGTGATCGATACAATTCCTTCTCATCTGTGATAAAAGGGATGGAATTGGATGCCTAAATATAGTCTATACAAAAATAAGGGTCGATCAGTTGTTCATTCTGAGTAGATAGAGTATAAAAGGGCATAATGTGGATGCCTAAGTTTTTAAACAATAAACAGATTTGTCATTTGCAACTGTATTTGATTTTAACTAGATGTCGCATTCAGTTTCTTGATTCTTCCAAAATAAGCAACTTTTCCCCCAATTCTGTCTATGTTGATCCCAAGCCCAGACAAATAAGGGGTAATAAAGGTTTGGAGATTGTTGCAAGAATACAATTTAAACAATGAAATAAATCATATTTGGTACTTGTTAATGCTCAGGAATTGCGATGTGGCGGCATGGGCAAGGTTTGGAAGTTTTTAAAAAGTATTTAGAAAAGCTTGCAGTAAGTCTGGGGCAAGCGTAAGATATTTACACCAACAGCTTGTGATAATGCCTTATTCTATCATCAAATGCTAATGATAATTATACTTCAAAGCAAACTTTAACTTTGCTATTGTTTATCACAGTAGCTCTTCGAGCCAAAACCTTACTCTTGTGGTAGTTAACACCTCAAATCTCAACCTAGTTCGGTTGTCCGCTGGCATGATAGACTTGTGCTAAATTATTAGATATTGGGAGGAAGTGAACCTCCCTATATCATGGTTTATGTTCTCAAGCGCTTCCATTCTGAATAACGTCTCCTAAAGCAGTATTTTACCTTCTTATTTAGTCCTATAAAATCTTAACTCGTTTATGTGGAATACATTTATGAATACAAATAGTTCATTGCAAAGGTGCAAGGGGATGATTCATTATTTCCAAATTTCTTATTTTTAATGATTGTTTAGAGGCTTTTTAGGATTTGTTTAGTTCATATTTTAGGATTATGAGGGGCTTTTGAGCTGATAATTGGGCTTATGGAGCTGGTGGAAGTATCAACACTAATTTGGTATCGATTTTATGGTGCCTCCCATGATCTGAGCTCTCTCCCCACCTTTTCTCTCCTTTTCCCTTCTCCTGTTATGCTGTATCTTCTATTTAGAGTAGTTACTTGCACAAGGCCTCTCCTTGGTTCTCAGTCCAGTGTCTAAGGCCCATTGCAGCAGCTTTGAGACTCCTTTTTTTTTTTTTCTTTCTTTCTTTATTCATTTATTTTTGGAGGAGGGGCTTTGAAAGCCAGTAAGGTTGAAGGATTTGTATTGGGGTTTCTCTCTATCTTTATTCGAGAGGCACCAATGTGAAGCAAACAGGGAAAAGAAAAGAGCCTCGGGCCTCCTTTTTTCATGCATCCTGGCAGATACCCATGAGTGTCAGTTGGTTCCAGTCACTGATCCTGGTTCATACTAGCCAGTGCAATCAGGTTTCAATGAAATGCTCCTGTTAATTTCATATATAGGGATCTTGGACTCAGTACCTCGCCAGTCTTAGCCAGGATGCTTGGGGTGGACTGGTACAAACTGGAATTTGAGCCTTTGCACGACGCACTTATGTATCCCATTGATCTTATAAATTTCCTTATGGTATTTATTACAACAGTTTTTAGAATGTTTTGAAGATATGTTGCTTTGCTGCTATATTTTTGCTTTCATAATCTAATCGAATTCCTAATCGGAACTGTATCAATTTGCAGGAGCAGTAACGATGAAAGCAACCTAGCAAAAAATTCTGTGATTATCAAAGACAATGATATTGTTGAAGCTGAAGGTAAGGTTCTTAGCTCAGGAAAATGCCATATAAGATTCAATGTTGATCATCTACTTAATGTTGGAAATGATGCAGATCTGGATCAACAGTGTCATGGGGCTTCCATGTCGCGCGAGGAAAAAGTCAGCAATCTAAAAGCTGTGAGTTTCTCATCTTTAGGAAGCTGTATGATTTTTTAAGAATTTTGGTACTGAGCTCAAATGATCTGAATTATCATGAATGTAATTTTTTAATATGAAATTTGAGTGGACAAGTGTTTTGCTGATGCAAACCCTCATGAACCATGAGTAAGTTGAACTTGGCATCGCACCCTGTGAGCATGCAACAAATAATTAGGGTAATGGAGAAGTGACCGAGGTCTAGTCTGCTAAATGAGCCAATAAAAGTTGTAACTTGCAATGATGGATGACCATGGATGAGGGTCATGAACTTCAGGGAGCACCAATGCAGCCAGTCAGACAAAGCCATACAGGTCTCTCAAAGCACCTTTTGCCCTCCTATGCAACCATACACATCGTCTCTGTCATTGATGTCATCTTTCTTTAAAGCTAAACATTTAGTTCTACAAAAAGATGTACCTATAGATGCAAAGCTTCAATGAATGACTAATGACTGTCCTAATCCCCAACCAGGATGGTGACTAGAGTTTGAGGGTTTTGCTTAAGTTTGTCAGATGCTTGTCAAATTAAGTTTATATATATATATATATATACTGGCCTATTTTCCATATTTTGGATCTTCTTAAATATCTTGAGTTAAGATGAGTGATTTGATCATGGGCTCAGGGGTTATTTTCATTGATAAAAGTCAACTTTTGCTAGTTTTACAATGGTTTTGAAACCATTTGTAAAAGGTTTTTTTTTTTCAACGATTTCTTTTTGTTAGTGGTTGTTCGATGAAGATCTTAGACTTTATTCAATTTGTATGTGTCTTTGGGTTATAAGCAAGCTGGATCTACTAATAATGATTTAGATGTTATATTCATTCGTTTAGGTACTATTGTACCTTATTTCATCATTATTTAATGACAATAAGAGTTGACATTACTAGACAACCTAATAGTTCTTTTTCTTTAACTTAATTTTCTAGATTTTTCTCTCTCTATTTGCATAATTCTTGATACTTTAAAGTTTTAGCAGACTTGTATTTCTGAATAGCTAAAGACTGAATGGACAGAAACCATATGTCCAAAGGATAGTATACTATAAGCCAGTGATTAATAGGTTTAATTAACTTGCACTATGCTAGTATTTCCTTTTATTATTTTTCTGATTTTTGGTATCATGGGCATCTTATAAAATTTTTAAAAATTATTTAGGAGTGAAATCATTAAAGTGGAAAGAAAACTGCTAAATATATATTGAAACATTTCGGTCCAATCTTAGACTGAAAAGGTTTTTAAAGTTGTTAAAAATAGATAAACAAGGAAATCTAAACACTTCTAAAACTTGAGCTGATTTCTGTTGTGCTCAGATTTAAGTTATAATTGTTCCTTTTTTGGTAATAAGAAATATTATTTAGTGTTATGTATATATGAATACTTAATTAGAGAGTATGTCTCTTACGCAATTTATAGAACTCTCTTGTTTTTTTTTTGTTTTTTTTTTTTGCAAGTTTCTATAGATTATATTACTGGTCCTGATGTAGATAAATTATACTTAAATCAATAGATGAAATTAGGTACAAAAGTACAGCGAGTCACCAAGGTTTCAAAAAGGCAGCAATTGTATGTGAGCACTCAAGGTACGCCATAGTGTCTAAGCAGTATGTGGCTGCCTATGCAGTTCATATTTAAAAATATTAAAAATAATCAACTCGTGCTTATAGGTAAAAATAGGAAATTTGTCGATAGCTTGATTTAAAATTCAGTCAAATAAGAACAACTATACACAGGGTGGAGGGAGGATGCATATCTGTGGCTTGGGCTTATGCTGGCTACTTGATGCTCTCTGTTGGACCTGTTTACATGCAAAGGCAGCCTAGACCCTATTTGAGGTGGTCAGGAGGCCATATATGCATATGCAGCTACATAGACTTCTTCTTAAAACAGTTTCACTGATTAGCAGAAAATATTATCAGGTATGATGCTTTAAAAATATTTGAGAACTTTACAAAAAGTTGGCGGTGAGGGATGAAGACAAATCTTATCATTTGAACTGGAACAACGTCGTTCCTTTTACTCGTCTCAGAAAAATTCCTTGGAAGTTTTATGCACTCGAAAGAAAAATGCTAGTACATTTGGGTAAAGATGCATCTTGATATCTATCTGTGTGATGCTTTTTTGAATATAGACTTTTCTAGCTAAAACTTAACTGATATATTTTACAGTTAAGGTTACATTGGATAAAACTGCCTAGGTTCCTAATTCTGTGGCAAACATTTGTCTGTATAACTGCCATATTTTTAGTGAGATTAGTTTTTCCCCGACATTCTATATGGTGTGCTTGTGCTATTTTTCTGTTTCATCATCATCATAAATATCTGTATTGTAAAGTTAAACTATGCTTGTAGGGTTTGGTTCATGTCGCACGAAAGATGCCCAAAAATGCTCATGTGCATTTCATCCTTGGCCTAATGTATCAACGATTGGGTCAACCACAGAAGGTAATTACTGAATTTCATCTTGGCATTTATTTTTAACTTCACTGCAACTTCTGTCAAATTCGATCCTCTTGATAATCCTCCAGGCAGTCTTAGCATTTGAAAAATCATCTGAGATATTACTACGGGATGAGGAAGAGATTCGGAGACCAGATTTGCTTTCCTTGGTGCTGATACACCATGGACAGGTGCATTAGCTTATAACTCAAAACATTATACTTTGCATCCTTGCTCTCTTTGACATTTAAATCAAGTCAGAAAATAGATATTTGATAATGACTATTCTTAGCTTTAACATCATTCCCATTGCAGTGTATTTTGCAAGCACATACTGGGGATAGCTCAGATAAAGAGCTTGAAATGGGTGAACTAGATGAGATTCTTGTGAAATTGAAAGAGTCGGTACAATCAGATCCAAAACAGGCTGCTGTTTGGAATACGCTTGGTTTGATACTTCTTAGAACTAATCGTCTGCAGGTGCTCAAGTATTTCTGCTTTGGTTTTTTCCCCTTTAATTTCATAATATTTACAGGTTATTTCACAAAATTCACTAACAATCTTCACATTTCTTTCTTTATGCTAATTTTGTTCTCTTATTTTCTCCAGAGTGCTATATCAGTTTTGTCATCCCTCTTGGCCATTGTTCCAGACTACCTGGATTCCCTTGCAAACCTTGGCATTGCATACCTTCAAAGGTGTGATGATTTTGTCAACATTCTGAAACTGCCGCCTGCTTCTATAAATTGGACTAGTTGAAGAATGATTACTTGATTTAAAATGAGGTGTCCCTTAGTTTTCACTTATACGAGAATTTATATGAGCTCTTTTTTATTGGAAATGTAGATAGCCCCATGATTGGGGTCATAATCATTTGGAAATTGTTATACATTAGGCTTGCATATGGTGTTGGCGGTTTATTAAGTCCTGAACCACCCATGTTGCACCAAATAAGGTCAGGTCGAGCCCAATCTGGGTGTGTATTGCTAGGTCCCAGGTGAAAAACCTTTGTTTTTTTACAATATATGAAGGTTGGGAGAGGAAATGAGAGATGTTGGGAGCTCTCCAAGTGCAAGATTTGAATTGATCAAGCTCAGATCACTAGGAAATCAGTTGGAAGAGAGTAACTTTGATTGCCTAGATCAAGGTTCACAAATTTGGTACTAGGTACCGTACCAGTTTGATACTGATGCTCAACATGTAGAAGTGTATTGGCATGGTACTAGTTCATTTTTTTATATTTTTTTAAGTTGTTATGGATATTTTAAAGTGTAGGGATCCTTGTAATATGATTTTAAGGTTATTTTATTATTGTTTTATTCCATATTAGTCTCAAGACTGGATGATTGCTTGATGGATACAATCATAGTAAATAAACATAGATAATTCATAATTTTTAACTTGAATATATATATATATTCAAATATATTTGAATTACAAAATATATATCGACATCTAGTCCCTCATGGAGTATCTATACCGCTTGTAGATGTCCGGATTTCGTTCATAGTTGAGGTCTTGAACTTGACTCCAACCAAGGTATTATGCCCACCTCCATATACAATAACTGGTCCTCTTGGATAGCCACCTTGATACCGATCCTTTGTATGATGTCGAACTTGCTATCTCACCTGAGAAAAGATTGTGGTACCAAAATTTGACCGTTAATCTAGCTGGGGCTATGGATGGTAGTGGCCACTCAAATATGACCCATCAAACGAAGGGTATGCTTATGGGTCATAAGCCGGCTGTGCAGAATATGACTCAATATACAATGAGGATCCACTGACATCCAAGGATCCTTCTTTGGGTTCTATATCATTAGCTACAGTAGTGTCAAGTTTTGAACTGCCTCAAGAGGCTCGTCTCCTATATGCTATTGTACCTTAGCGAGTTTTAAATCATGTACCTTGGTTCGTATCTTATGTGGGATGAGTGAAATGAAACTTGATGATGAATGGACTCAGACTATATGGTTGCAAGTTGATTCGCCCCCGCCATGTCTACTGCTACCTCCCTAGCCAGTAGATGCTTTATCATTTGGATTGTCATTAGGATCATTGCTCGTATTGTGAGATGATCTAGCCAACCGGTCATTTAAGGGCTCGGTGGTCTTGAAATCTAAGTGAACATGCTCCTTATCAACTCTCCCTAATGGATCTACATCTTTCATTCTTTTCTATTTTTGTTACTTTGATGAACTGCTTTCTTTCCCTGGCTGCCCCTATTTGACTGGCTATGCTAGGTGGCGAAACTTTCATTCTTGCAGAATGTCCTAGCCAAGGTTTGTTGTATTGGTCAGTACTCTACTGTATCAGACGTACCACACCAGTACCGAACCGATAGACAGTCTCATATTATACCAACTCTCGGTATGTCTCGTGGTCTCATTCCGTATTGTGTACTGACACCGTAATGGGATGGTACTAGTATGGGATCCAGTACCGAGACGGTAAATCTTGGTCCTAGCCATATTGCTATAGAAGGCCACGCTGATTGGCCCGACCTCCTTGGCTTGGCCTGGTGCCATTGTGACCTATCCCTACCATCTCCTTGTTATATCTTTGGGTGGAGTTCTCAAACGTAGACTCTTGCGATTTTGACTGGCTCCCTTGACTTCTATGGTTGCTCCTTCTACTGGGATTCGGCTAGCTGTGATCATGACATTGCCATATTGTTAGATATATTAGTGACTTTATAATTTAATTTCACTTAATACATGCATAAAATAATTTAAAAACTATGCATCGTGTCCTAGAAAACTCCTAATTAACAATACACATTGCCATATTTTTCATTATTTTAGATGAATTAATAATTTTAAGGTATTAAACATTTTAAAACTTTGATAATTTACAATGTAATGCAAATAATGGCTGACTTACTTCAAAAAATATTTCTAAATTTTCTATGCAATATTTTGTATTTATAAATATTTTTATTATTTTAAATAAAAATATTAATATGTAATTATAAAATGTCTGAAAAATTAAATCGATTCAAAGTAATACAGAAGCCTATCATTGGTACTACATATATTTTTCTGCCTATGGGTATGTCATTATAATCACTTATTTTTGATTATTTTTTTAAAATTGGGGTTAGGTTCAGGTAGCCATTACCATGCCAAAACTTCAACAATTTCCTGCTAACCAAGTGACATGCACACTCGCAAACATGTTACTGTTTTTTTTTTTTGAACAATTTTTATTTTTAAACTGAAAAAATATTTTAATCTAAAAGATCACATGATTGATTGAATATGGTGATTTCTTCAATGCATAATTAAATTTATAGCATATGATAAAATTATGCCAAAATACAAAAAAATTGGCATGATCTCCCATTCTTGTAGCCATTTTTGGCCTATTTTAGGCTTAAAAGAAAAAAAAAAAAGAGAGGAGAGAAGAGGGAAAAAGATTTTGCCTGTTTTCTTCCTTGATCAGAGCTGCTGACCTGCAAAATCTGTCCGTCCCCTTCTTTTCCTCACTCCCCCATACTCTCAAGCTTTTTGAAGTTCAAAAGAAGAGGACAAAGTGGTCAGGAAGGCCTTTTATCCTCGCCCTCATCAATTATTAGTTTGAAATTGGCAAAAAATGGTCTGAACTACGCCGAACTGTGTGAAACAGGGCAATTTTGCTTGGTTCAAATTGATTTGGGCTGGTTCCTGTCAAGTCCCAAACTGATCACTCTAACCAACCCGATCCTGTGCCAGTTTGGTAAAATGTTCTTGATTTTTTTTAGAAGATATAAAAAACATAAAAAATGTGTTCATAAAGTAGATGAACAAATAATAAAATTCCAGATATAAGAACTGTGTTCTTGCTCATCATAAGCCTACATATTGCATATCTAGTGTTAGGAGCATCATGTCTAGTTCTTTAATTCTTTTAAATTATGAATTCCAAAATTTCTTTTCTTTACTTTTAAGATTTAAAACTCTCAGAAACATGCTAATTTTATGTGCTTAAAGCTTATTAGAGATCAAGAAATAATTCTAAAAGGCATATAGCCATATTAATTACATAAAGTGGATTTTGCATTATTTTATATGTTTATAACATGATTGATTTGGATATTATGATCTAAGGGATTGCATGATCCATAAGATGGATCTAGATCTCATGATCCTAGCGGATTCTAATCCAAGGATGAGATCCATATTGTGAGAGCCACTTTGTTGTAGGATTTAAACAACAATGGCTCCACAATTAAGTAAATAGGATTGATATCTCTGCCATTTTACTTTTACACTTTGCATTTCCCAGATTTCTGACTTGTTTTAGCATGGTGAATGGGAAATTGATAGACTTGTCCTGCTGTTGATAATTAATGTTGTTTTCCCTTTTTGTTTGAAGTACTAACTAACAATTATGTCCAGTGGAAATTTGGAGCTTTCTGCAAAATGCTTTCAAGATCTTATTCTTAAGGATCAAAACCATCCTGCTGCTTTGATCAATTATGCAGCTTTCCTTTTGTGTAAATATGGATCGATCATCCCAGGTATGACCCTAATACATTTAGTTCCTTCCAATTATCTGTTCTACTTTATTAGGCCGATATCCTATACTGTTATGGATATAACATGGAAATTTTATGCTTGTATTATCATTTTCTTTTTGCGTTCAGATGTTTGTTCCTGTACTTATTTCTTGTCCTGTCTTCCCTAGATTCACCACATATGCACCTTATGTTCTTATGTTTGTGATGCTCCTCTTGCATTCTTGGATTATCTTTATTTGTTAGAATTTGAATCATAGGATAATGCAGGCAAAATTACTAATTGTTATCTTTTGTTAATTTCCCAAGAAATGCATCGACCAACTGTCATATAAAACCATTAAAACACCTCCCTTCTTCCTCCATATTATTTATGGATCAAGTTTCCAATGAGAGGGAACATGACCTTGGTAGTCACGCACGTGGATGGGCACTAGGTTTATATGACAGATATTTAATAGAATTACTTTTTTGTTGTAATTGTTCAAACTGGTGGTGAACCTAGCCACAAATTCAGCAACCATGAATAATATGGCATGATTGAAAACTTTGGAATTTGGAAAAAGAAATCAGGTGAATTCGGAAGAAGTTTAGAAAATTAAAAATAAATAATAAAAAGGTCAAATAAAAATTCTTATATGTAAAAAAGGTGAGTACATATTTTCATCGCTGCTAATGTTATTTCATAAGAAATTTTAGTTTGCTAATTTTCAACCCAATAAAGAGGAACGATTCAGAAAAAGAAAGAAAAAGGCTTTCTGGGATTGTAATCAGGGGAAAGACTTAATGTTCCTTGCCACTTCCAGTTCAAAAAAAATATTGGAATATGCAAAAGAGAAAACTAAAAATTTTGAAGATCTAGAGTGTGGAAGGCAGAAAAATTGTCCAGGAGGGAGATGTGGTGTGACTCTGTGGGTTTGATTGGAGTCTCTGACTCCATTATTATTGTTGTTGTTGTTGCTATTGTTATGGGCCTGACATGAGGCATTAGGCAGTGGGACACATTTAACTCTCACGTTTCCCCGAACCCTATCACATTTGTCCACTAATGAGAGACAACCCTCATTTCATTCATTTACCCTGCTGCCTCAGCCCATAAGTGATCTGCCAAATTGCAATCTATGTCCATGTCAAGATAAAACTGAAGCTTCAGAAGTTAATCTGTCTTGCAATCTCTTCATGAAATCAACAAATTTTGTGAAACATTCGTGATCTGTTAGCCAACCAGCAAATTAGTCATCGAACTATTCACCTAACTTTCAAGTCATGAATAATTCATGTTTTTTTGGGAAAATTGGCGAATCTTGTTACTGTGGTGCTGAAAGAAAGAACAAGAGTGCCATTTAAGGAGACTTGGCACCAAATTATAGTGATTCCTTTTTCTAGGATGCTCGCATTAGCTTATTATAGTAAATCTAGCAGCAAAGCTACAGTTGATTGGGTTTTATCATGTAAATGATTTTTCATAAGTTTAAACTAGTCATGGTACTCTTTGACATTCCATAAGATGTCTGTGATAGGTGTTTGGCTTCTCTTTAGGTCAGCTACCTAAGTAGAATGATCACAGAGAACGGCAATGATGCTCAATATGTGTTGAAGATACTTACTGATTCTTGATGTCTTTCAATAGATAGCTAATCCCTCTCTCTTATATAACAATGGTTGTGAGGATTGTCCATTGAGTAGTTTATCATTTAGTTGTCTTGTTGAATGTACAGGTCCAGGGGCAAATGCAGGTGAAGGGGCTTATCCACATCAAGTTGAAGCTGCATCTGTTGCAAAAGTGTGCTTAACAGCAGCAGTAAAAGCTGAACCTAAAGCTGGGGCATTATGGGTGAATCTTGCTAATGCATATTATGTGGCTGGTGATCATAGGAATGCAAAGAAGTGCTTGGAGCAGGTAGCAACATGTCCTTGGCTCATTTCTTCTTAAAGTTTTCAGGCTATTCTTAATGTAGCTTGGGAGTTTAGGAGCTCTGAGTCCATCTATTAAGAAGTGGAGAACTCAAATTTCTGGTTGATATGCCAACAGAAAGGAAATGATATTTTGTTATGAGGTGTAAATTTTACAAGGAAACCTTTCCCTTTTTCTCTGGCCAAATTGCTCCACTTCTATCTATATTGATGGAAGAACCTAACTGTGAGTTGTTAGTAAGGGAGCAACATGGCTAACTACAGACTTTTTAAAATTATTTTTGCACATTAATCTGCGCAAATAACTTAATAGAAGGTGTTCAGATAAAGGAAGGTACCAATGGAGTGCAGATTGAGGGTCACCATGTTTTCTTATACTAAATTACTCTTGCCGTATGCTTGTCTCTGTGCAGGCAGCAAAATTGGAGCCTAATCAAATGTCTGCTCGATATGCTATAGCAGTTCATCGAATTAAAGATGCTGAAAGGTCACAAGATTCTACAGAGCAGCTTTCCTGGGCTGCAAATGAAATGGCATCGATTCTAAAAGAAGGGGACCCTGCAGTAATTGATCTTCCAATAGCATGGGCAGGGTTGGCGATGGTGCACAGAGCTCAACATGAAATTGCAGCAGCTTTTGAAACTGAGCAGAGGGATTTGGTGGAGGCAGAAGAGCGAGCTCTGTATACATTAAAGCAGGTGATGCTTCCTGTATCAATTCGAATGCTCAACCAAACTAACTTCCTTTTTCATTTGTTGGCAATCTTTCTGGTTGAACTAGATACTACATTTTCTGAATTGAAGATCACCTCTTACTTTGCAATCTAAAAGATTTTTCTAAGATGGGATGGCTATTATCATTTATTTTATTTATCATAATTCTTGCTTTCATAACAAACATGTTCTTGTAATAGTACCATAAGTTAATCAACTTTCTTATTTTTCATCCAGCACATAGTGATAACATAAAATCTAGTACATTCTAGGAAATATCTAATGGGCATTTCTCTTCGACATCTTTGTGTTGGTTATGCAGTAGAAAGACATTATCCGCTTTTACTTGGCGTCCATTTGTTTGGCATGAACTTCTTATACCTAAGTATGTGTCTTGTAAATATGCCATGTCATTTTCACTATACATAGTTGAGTTGTAGATAAGGATGTATCATAAGGACATTTGATGAAGTGGTGCTCTGACTTTGGAGTGTTTGTGATCGTCTAATACCAGTGAGGCTTCAAAGGGAAATAATGAATCAACTATTGGACAAAATCTATTGGTTAATTCAGGATTTAGGCTGTAAAATATTTGTGAAGCATGTAAATATAATTTAAAAAAAAAAAGATATCAAAGTGGATGCATGTTACAAGTAGGAAGGATATAATTGGAAATGGTTAAATCAAATGATGCCTTGTAGTAGCAAAGTTGAGGGTGTTTTCTTGTACCACATATGATGGCCAGATCAAGGAGTGCAATTAATATATGTAGAATGATTGATGTTCCAGTTTCTCTGATCTAGGGGCAGCAAAATTGACTAGGAGCAATTATTATTTATATCTAACTATTTAATCACATGTAAGGCTGGCAAACTAACGAGCTGTTCACAAGCCAGCTCGCATTCGGCTTGGAATTCAGCTTGAGCTCGGCTCACTTGATTACTCAATGTCAAGTGAGCCGAGCGTGAGTTAGGTTCAGCTCACTTATTTTTGACTTGCGAGCCAACTCATTATATTATATTATATTAATTTATATATTATATATTATATGCTATATATTATATATTATACGTTATACGTCATACGTTATACACTATACATTGTACATTATCCATTGTACATTATATATTATATATTATGTATTTTATATATTATATATAGTAAGTAGATATTGTATTTATGGATTTATAAGTAATAAATAATCAGCTTTTGGATTTTAATCCAGTGGCTGACTTATTAAATTGTTCAACCATTGATTAAAATTCAATAGCTCTAGTGGGTGGAGTAAATAGCGATGATTATGAAGCCCTAAGACCCTAAACACCTCTCCCATTGTACCACCATGATCCACTTTCCCTTTCTCTTGGTTCCCATTGTGGCATCCACTCAGGCACCCACCAATGGCCTTTCCATGGCATTCACTTACATGCCACCACCAACCTCTCCTCTCGATCTCTTCATAGCATCTCTCGCTGCCACTAGCCACCCATAGGCTTCTCTTGATCAACAATGGCATCCATTCTCTCCTGTTTCTCCTATCTTCCATCCTCCCTCTTCCTCTCCTCGTTTTGCTTACAAGTGCTGATAGGAAGGGAGGTTGATGATGATGAGACAGCAGGCACTCTTTTATTCCCTCAAGGTAAAGGCTCCCCCAAGCTCTCTTCTACATAGCAACACCCCCCCTCCCTCCCATTCTCCATGGATCGACAATCTCCTCCCATCAAGGTTTTCGTCCACTAAAAGGAGGATTACATTTCAAGCTAAGCCGAGCTCGAGCTGACTTGATTATACATGAGCCAAGCACGAGCTAGGGTTTCTCAATTCAACTCGATTTGAGCTGAGTCATTTTAATTTCAAGCTAAGCTCAGTTTGCTCATGTTTGGCTCATTTCCACCCCCAACCACATCGGAAGTCATGAAAAAAATACTTATAGGAAAAATGTCGAAAATGTTTTCTCTTTTACTACATTTCTTATATTAGACTAAGATCCTAGAGTGGAAAAATGAAAAAGCATTTGGCCATGTCAGGAGTTATGCAAAGTGTTCAAACTTGTTTTTCATCCTAGAATAGATGAATGCAGGCTTGTCATAAAATTCCTCTTCTTATAACTGCTCCATAATAAGAGTGAAGGCCCCATTGAAACTTATCAGAGTTAGTTTTGAACAAATCATAGTTAGGCCTTTTTCGAAGGGAGAGTATCTAATCTAGTAGCCACATTAACAGAAGAGTCCCGCAAATTAGATCTCTTCAATCTCCTTGTTATGCGACTTAATTTTCCACTAAAAACCTAATGGTCTCATTCTGACCAGATATGCAAATTTGCTACTCCTAAGGCAAAATAAGATGGAGAAGACAGCTATTTTGGCTCACTTTTATGTAGGTGCCCTCTGAATTTTGTAAGAGCATCTTCTATGAGGAGAGAGAGAACAGGGTTAATGTAGAAAGTCTTCCAAATATAGTATATGAGCAAAGAAAGAAAAGATGGTATCCTTTGAATCAGCCTTGGAAAGCATGCTCCTGGGAGTAGCATAAAGGCTAAACTTGCAAGTGTGAAGAGTGAATTAGCTAATTCTTTGCTGATTGTTAAAGATAAAAAGCTGGACTTATGTACATGACCTGGATTCCACACAAAACTATCCCAATTGTTTGCATCACATATTGACAGAAGACTAGAATCCATAGATGTATTGTAGAAATGACATGCGGCACATCACAGACCATTCCCAAATAGTTGTGTAGTTGTCACATGGCGTTATTGAATGCAGGCTGATTGATTTCATCCAGGAAAAGCATTGAATACCAATGCACCTTTGTCAAGGATGGGCTATATCATTAAAGACAGGTGGAGCAAAGGGAGCATCAACCACTACCAAGGGTGTCAATCTGGGTCAATTAGAAGTTGGCCGATAGTATAGGTCAATCTGATAACATATAAGAAGTTAAGGTGTATATTGGAGACACACACATGCTACAGGCTGAATATGCATACATAGACAACATTAATGGAAAAATTGGTCCCAAGGTAGTTGCCAGGCAGTATGAAGTCGAAGATAAGGAGAAAATTAAAAATTTGAAGTTACTGTTAGTAAATAATGAATAAAAAAATGAAGGTAACGGTGGTAACCAACCAGGACACATGGCGAAATAGGAAAGGAAATGGAGGTAATGACAATAACGAACCAAGATGCATGGCGAAATGGGGAAATTACTCAACCAAGCGGCTGGCGCATAGGTGGCATTCTGATAGTTAGAAGTCCTTGAAGTTCAAAGCAATTGAACCCATCTACTTCTTTCTTTTGATCTGATGAAAATTGGTGGCACACTTGCACAGTTACTCAATCAATTGTAGAGTTGTTTTCTTTTCCATCCATCTCAAAAAAGAGGGAAACACCAATGAGTTGGATGCAAGGTTTAAAAATCGCTGGAATGGGATGGTATGAGCGGTATTGCACTTTTCCAGCTGTAAATTGGCACTGATACATAGCGTGCTAGTATGGGACCCCTATCATGTGTCGGTACTTGTTATCATATTGGCAAGTTTGTTGGACCGGTATCGGAGGTCGTACTAGTTGGTGATTGATTTGGTATGGTACTAGTATGTATCGTACTAATTTGAGGCATACTGAACTAAAGGGAGGGAGGGGAGAGGGAAGAGAGAGATGATGGAGAGAGGGGTTTATGGAAGGGGGGAGGGAGGAAGAGAGAGGGAAGGGGAGAGAGAGGGGGGAGAAGGAGAGGGAGGAAGAGAGAGAGCAAGGGAGGGGGGAGAGGGAGGGGCTTACCTCAAGGTATCGATCGGGGTCGAAGATGTTGGCGAGGGACCCCATGGCATCGATCAAGGATAACGGTATTGTCTTCAATGTCGATTGAGGGTGAAGGTCCCGTCTTCGACATTGATCGATCATGTCTGCATCATCTTGGGCATCGTTCGAGGGCAATGGAGTCAATTGGCACTGAAGAGGGGGAGAGATTAAGAGCATTCAAAGCTTTCAGCTGAAGGGTCGAAGGTTCTTATGAGCCGAACTGACCCAGAAGGATGAATCATCTCAATTTTGTGTTGGTTCTGTTTGGGACACGCTGGACCATCCCGATTTCATGTTAGTTCAGTTCAGTATGGGATCCGTTCGGCAAATGCTGCTCATTGGTTTTTCAAAAAACCTATATGCTCTCCAAAACCTTTTTTTTAAAACCTTGGAAGGATGCTTTTGCCTTATGATTTTCCAAATATTTTAAACTTGAAAGTGCTCTAAAACTTCTAGAACTACAGACACCTCTTACAACTGCCAATGGGGATGGCAGCCAAGCATGGACACCTGGATCTAACTTCATGCTTATCTCTCGGCACCTTTCTACCAAACCCTCGGGTTTCTATGAGCTCCACCTCCCTTGCCTTAGGACTTTTTTAGTCCCTAGAAGATCCTTGTATGCCTGACTCAACCTGAGCCCTTAACAAATCATACTTACATTTATCTACGAGATCCAGATGAAAAGCATATGAGACTGAAACCGCTGCACCAACTAAACCCATATGGTTGCATGCAATATTTAGCTTCTGTGGCCATTTCTTGTTGGATTGTTTTTGAAATGCAATGAAGCTTGCAAAGTTGATCAGACATGGGGATACTGTGGTAGATTGGCTTAATGGTCCGTAGTGTTCTCTGCAGCGGGATATGAGATAGCAAGATTTGGAAGATAGAGGGTTCTGGAGTTACTTGGTTGAGAGCCAGGAGATGTAGGTGAAAGTCAATTTCTGATGACTGAGGATGATAGATCTGCATTGGTAAATATTTGTGCAAAAGTTGTAAGAGCAAACTTGACAGTAAGGTTCCTCTTGTGCTTGGCAGAGGAGGTGATGCTGTAGAAGATAGGGAAGCCCTTTTACCTTTTCTTGTGCTTTCATTTAGATAAGTAATGGTGGTTCTGACTTAAGACTTTTTTCTACCCAAAAAACTCAGGCTTTTTTTTTTGTATTTGGAAGTGTTCAATGTTTGTCATATAGACAAACAATTAGATAGGTCTTGTTTGAATGGTTCGAAATATGAATTATATTGAATGTGTTTTCTCACAAGTCAATTGTTTTTTCCTTCAACATTATACTGAAAAGCACTTTCATTTGAAAATGAAACAGAAGAAGTGGAATATAAGTTATACAGTGAATTATCCAAGAATAATTCTGTGGTCTTTCTTGTTGAAATTTGAAGCTGTTAAGCAGAATTTATATGTACTAGGACCCCTTGCCATTGGGTCCTCTGTATTGTGTTCTGTTGTTTAATAGCAAGCAAACATGGTGGTGAATGAGCTGACTGTTCTTGTGACCATCTCATCTGAAGGAAGAACATCCACATCTAAAAAATTAAAGCATCACTTTGAGATGCATGGTTATTTGATGTCTAACTCTTTAACCATGAGACAGTCTAGTCTTTTTTGTAGTCTTCGATGATGTTCATGTCTTTATTTGCTATTGCTTTTTCAGGTAGTAAAATCCGTAGACTTGCATATTTAAGTTTGCTGAACCACCTTTTTTTTCTTAAATTTGTGAGAGAGATAAAGGGAAGGAATACCCGCCCAAGATAAATTACCAACGTTTAACATTTGGGGATGTATCACCAAAGATTTGAACCCAGAACCACCTTCTAGGAAGGGAGAATGTGACCATTGGGGCTTTGTCCAATTCCCTGCTAAATCACATTTTGAAGGGATGCTTTTCTTTAATATGGCATTTTTCTATTCTGATGGTTCACCTAAGAATGAATCCACTTGTAAGTTGTAACATTGATTATCTGAATCATCACAGCCTTTCTCCAACTTTCCATCAAGTAAGCTTACGCCACATCCATCTTCGACACATTAAATTCTTCACAGTAATGGATGTTTATTTTTTTGCAATTATTTTCTTGTATCTCTTATACGCAAGGATTGCTCTGCAACAGGCAATTGAGGAGGATCCAGATGATGCAGTTCAATGGCATCAACTTGGTCTTCACAACCTTTGTACCATGCAGTTCAAGATGTCAGTTAAGTTTCTCAAGGCTGCAGTAGCCCGATGCAGGGAATGCAGTTATGCATGGTCCAATCTTGGTAATTGTCATCTCTTTTTAGCAGTTAAATATTCTTCTTTAACTGGGCTATGAGTCAGCCAAAGACAGCATGGTGGGAATATGATTTTTATTAGTTTATTAGCTGGATGCACATGGTAATTTTGAGAAAGGACACCGAGGAAGTAAAAGTCGATGGTTGGGAAAGGTGATGCATAAAAATTAGGATGCCTAATGTCATGTTGTAAGATGATATGTTGTATCCTCTAAAAGGATGAGGGTGGGGTATGGCCTCCACAACTAAATCTCTTGATGATTTTTTATTATGATCCTTGTATGGCATTTTAGGCATTCTAAATTCTCTTGATCTTCTATATGATGCTGGAACTGATTGATAGGGTTAATAACTAGTTAACTAGTTTCATTTCTTAAATGAGTTTGTTGATTGCATCAATCTTGTTCGTACAGTCAGGAAATGCACAAGAATAATTTTATAAATGCCATACAAGTGACTAAACTTGTTTCACGCCCGTGTTGCATAATATTTTATGCCTAAACTTGTTTCCAAACCCCATGTTGCATAATTTTCTATAAATCTATTGCATATGCACAATATAAATAGTTTTTAGGCTAACATCTTAATCTGGTACATAAAATTCTAAATTGAGGTTTGGCTTTTGATATTTGAGCTCATTGTTGTCACAAGTAAGATAAGTGGTTTTAAGAGCAATCAATGAGATCTGATTAAAAATAAAATAAACTACAATTAATTACTAAAATTTGATCTGAAATATTGTTGGCATCAAGATTTAAAGCCCGGTATCGGTTTTCGGCCAGACCAGTATGGCACCAGGCTGTCCTGTGCTGATACGATGTGGGGCTTTGTACTCTAACCATGCTGGGACAGCCAGGAATCATTTTTTTATTTTTTTTCTTTTCATTATTTTTTTATATTTTTATACATGATGATGTTTAGGCCAGCTTGTTTTGTATTCCTTAATATTTAGAGGATGTTTTTAAGGATATGCGATAGTTGAATGTTGATATTGATACTGAGTCTGTCGTACCGGTCGGTACGGGCCGGTACATTTTGGTACCGAATAAAACTGTTATGGTACAGCTATATTTTTTTGTTCCAACCATTCACAATCCGTACCGGTCGGTACTGGTACGTACCGACCCGTACCAAATCCGTATCGATTGGTACCGGCCCGTACCGGCTCTAAATTTTTTTTTGGCTTTTGGCCCGAACCAGCCAAACCGGTACGGTACCGGTACCGGCGCCCACCGGTACATCAGTACGATCAGTACGGCGGAATTTGATACTAACACTCAATCATCAATCGACTAATAACATTTATGAGTGAAGAATAGCAAATAAAATATAGTATTGAAACAGAAAAATCAAAGTAACCCACTTTAATAGTATAATCCCATGCATGATGTTGATGCCTCTTATATACATGCAGATCTTGCTGGTAGTTGGGACTTAAACATTATACCAGCTTGGATATTGTCCTTACCCCTGCTTGTCATAAGATGTCAGATGATGACTCGGTTGTGGTTCGTGATGCTGTGGATGTGTGTACATCTGAACCTGCTCAGGAGTCAGGATAGTAGGAACTAGAAAGTAGCACTGTTCCATCCCTTTCTCTCCTCTTATCCTTCTCTCTGGCTCTCTTTCTCACATTATAGGGTCAGAAGCGCCTCACAAGATGCTTAAAGGCATCTCTGAACCCAGCCACCCCCATGTCCTTTGAAAAAGGAAGCAAGAGGCATCCCAACCGGGATTGCCTCATACCAATAATACTTGTATTGGTATCAATCTAGTTCGGCTGGGATGCCCCATCTGGGACTGGTTTCGGTGATCCAAGCCCTGTCTCAGTGCCGGAATCCCATCAGAAAGCGGTAGCATTGGTAGCTTCCTTGTTCGACCGGTAATTTGAACCATGACTAACAATCTCTGATATATGAATGGTCTATTCACTTATCAATCTTTTCCTAGTTAGTGGGCAAATTTAGTTAAAACATTGTCTTTTCTAGTTTATTTTTATAATAGGTATCATATATAATTTTGTTTACTTCTTCCAGATTCCATATTAGGATATTTTTGACAAAAAAAAAAGATTATGACAAATGTGATAATATATACTTCATGTGTCAGGTGGAAAATTCCTGTTATTTTCTGAATGAAATTTGTTTAGCTGCACCTCGAAGATTCCTGTACTTTTCCTGACAAAAGCTACAATTTTTCATGTTATAGGTATTGCATTGCAATTATCTGATGATCCATCTTCGGCTGAGGTAGTATACAAGCGGGCACTCTCCCATGCTACAACCCAACAGGCCCATGCCATCCTTTCTAACCTTGGAAACCTGTACCGTCAGCAGAAGAGGTTTGAACATGCAAAGGCAATATTTGCAAAGTCTCTAGAACTGTGCCCAGGATATGCACCAGCACACAACAACCTTGGGCTTGTTTTTGTGGCAGAGGGCAGGTGGGAGGAAGCTAAAGCTTCTTTCGAGAAGGCTTTACAGTCAGACCCATTGCTTGATGCTGCCAAATCCAACATGATGAAGGCAGTGGCCATGTCTAGAATAGGTTGAACCATTTAAGCGACTTCTTCAAAATGGAGTGAACCTGTGGTCAAGGCTATAGGTCTTTTTTCAACCCTATGTAGGTCAAAACGAGAACCGGAGATCCTTGTCCCTGCTCTGTCGAATTGGTTCAGAATTTTATTTGTCCCTCCTTCCAAGTTGAAAGCTTACATCCTGTGGCAGCCTCTTTCTTCAAATCCTCCTCATTTAAATCAGGCTCTTTTGATCTCCTTTCTTGACCTCAGAGAGTCCCTTCTTGTGAACCATTTGCTTCAATGGTTAAGGCACAACTAGAGATTGCAACAACATATTGTTCCCATGTTAATCTTGGTCATACTGAGACATGCCCAACAGCAAAGGCAATAGCTTCATGGAATCAGTTGTACGTATTGGATAGGATGGGGAAATTAGATTAGACGCTTTGTACATGCTGAGCTCTGAAGTTACACAAGTAGTATTCTGATCTCCAAAGCTTTAGTAGGATGGTCTATTAAAATGGCAAAAGGTTGGAATCCCCAAAAGATGCTCTCTACTGTATTCATGTGGAGAGGACAAGGCCATTTCAATACTTCGTGGTTCTAGCTTTTGTATCTTATTTGTTTTGAAGAACCAATACACATCATCGTGATTAGAAATTTACTAGAAGGCAACTAGGTTACCCTTGAATCAGCATGTGGATCAATGAATCCAGCAAACTACATGATTAGCTTGTTTCTGTTATCTTGATTATTTCTGCAGTGGTTGAGGCTTTGGTGTGCTTTGGCTTTGTCATGGACTGGTGAATGCTTTTAGCAAATAGACCTCATATGTAGTGAAGTTTGACATCGAGACAGATATTTAGCCCAGGAAGTCCAGTGATTTTCTTTTTCATATTTGATTTGCAGCAGCCATGTGAATTGGGGCTTATCCCAATTGTCGCTTCCCTTTGCTTATCCATTAAACATTTTGGTTCTGACCTTGAGTGGTGTATCCCTATGCATTTGGTTCCATTTTGGGACTAAGAAAGATTAAATTATTTTAAAATTAAATATCATGTAGCTTGAACTTTTCAATCTTAATGAACGAGTTTAAATGTAAGCTTTAACGATTCAGCTTTTCCAATCAAAAATTAAGAAAGTTTTGATTTTTCAATTGTTTCAAAATTAAATATCATATAATATGGGTAGTACGATGGGGATTTGAAGGTTGTGGCCTCGCCCTGTTCAGTGGAATGTCCAGCCAAAAAATCTGAAATTGGCAGTTTAGATGGAGGGTTATTATGAGAATCAACGTGTCTAGGAATTCAAAATTTCTCAGATAGAAATTTTGAGGCCTTTATATAGTTTCAGTAATATGTTTGTATTTATATATGAATAATATCGAAGAACAGGCTTTGAAGTATAATTTTCAAAAAATTATTCAAATTTTAAAAAATAAACATACCTTATAATTTAAATGATTTTGCATGCCTGCTTCCATGCATTTGGTGGTGGCCTAAACTGAGATAATTAGATTGAGACGAACCGCATGAAGCCCGTAAGGGCGAAGCTCTGACTATTCTAATGGTGCACGAGCAATCGTGATGCACATGGTGTAAGATATAATTTTTTTTTCTGTAACCCATGTTACAACCTGATCGATAAGAAGGAGCCAAATCTTCTCCTAAGTCTCATTCTCCAGCCTCACGTGGACATGGAAAATGGCGAAAAGTGCCAAAGACTTCCTTCTCATCGGCCTAGTCTAGTGCCCACCCGGACCTTTTCCAGTCTCTGTGCCGTGCTCCTCCGCCTCAATAAAGCTCTTAAAAGAAAGCGATGGAAACCAGTGGCAGTCGTTGGCAGCATCAGGATAAGACTGCGCCCCTGCATCCACCCATCTCCCTGCTAACCTAACCTAACCTCCAACCCTAATCCAACGGCCACGATTACATTGACGACAAAACCCATAACCCCATCAAGCTTCCGGTAGACCCATAATAGTCGTGACATATTCCACTGGATTCCGTTGTCGCATTAATGACCTCCTTTTCTTTCACTCTTTCACCCGCCTTCGACGCCACTATTCTAGTTTCTAACCTTATCCCGGGATATCCATCAGGGTCAAGGGATATCCGGATAACCCCACAATCAGCCAATTGCGTTCCTCCACGCGTTGAAAACGTCCTCCACGTCAGCATCACCACCTGGGCAAAAAAAAAAGATCTTCTAGAAAAGTGGCGCCCTTTTTAGGCTGGATGGTTCGCGCCCTTTTTAACTAAAAAAAAAATGAGCCCAACCGTCTACCGGTGAGCCCGAACCAAGATCCGACGGCCCAAATTCCTCAGCCTACGCCGCCGCCGGAGATGGCCTCCACCGACGCCGACGCCGACGCCGACGCCGTGGTGGCGGATTCGCAGCAGCTCGACCTCTTCCCCCTCCACCCGGAGCACCTTCTCTTCCAGGACAGGGACCCGCCTGTCGCCTGCCTCCTCGATGACGACGGCGGCGACGAGCGCCCCACTCTCACCGCTCTCCTCGGCGGCGCCCCCTCCACCGGAGACGGATCGTCGCCGGTGTGGGACGGCGACGGGGACGGGCTTGCCCGGAGGGCTCTCCGCGGGCGGGAGCGGTGGGTGTACTGCTGCTCCTCCTCCGCCGCCTCCTCCTCCTCGTCATCGTCGGATGAGGTCGCCTGCAACGGCGCCGGCGTAGACCTGTGGTGCGGTGTGCCGCAGGCGCTCTCGCTTAAGCTGGACTACGAGGACGTCCTCACCGCCTGGTCCGACCGGGGTTCCCTCTACATCGACGGCGATGGCCCGCAAGTTGTTCCCGAGCTCCACCATACCGCCTCCCCGGTGAGTCTATATTCTCCATCAGAAGAGAAATGAGCAGATCAGAGCCATCTGATGCGATGATGGATGATTGATGGCAGGTAATGGTGGAGGTGGGGAGCACTGGATGGAGGGTGCCGGAAAGCGATCGGGAAGCAGGGAACAGGGAAGCGAGGGTGATGCGGTACAAGGAGAAGAGGCGGAGCCGGCTCTTCTCCAAGCGGGTTCGCTACGAGGTGCGGAAGCTCAACGCCGAGAGGCGCCCCAGGCTGAAGGTAAAAACTTATGCCGACTCCCCTCTTCTCGACTCTGTTCTTGAACTGCCGAGTCCTTCTTATTATGTTACATGTATTAATGTAGTTTAATCAGGCATGAAACACGGAATTAGCAAGAGCACTTTATTAATCTAAAATCTGGACTATGATTTGAAAATTAAAAAAAAAACATTTGTGTGTTTGCACATCCATAACAGTTTGGATTGATCAATCTTTCATGGCATTAGTTGTTGTTTGATGTTATGCCATGATTGGTTTCTCACTGATTGTCAGAAAAATCTCAAAAAAAACATCTTTTATTTTATTTTACTTCTTTGAGAAAAAAAAATGAAATCTGATTATCATCTAAAAAATTTGTGCAGGGTCGATTTGTAAAGAGGAAAGATGTGGAATAAGGATCTTTTTCGGTGAACATAAGAATAAAGGACAGGCAAGGTCGGCTAGTTAGATTTCACCTTCTTGTAGATTATGTTTAAAAAACCAAGTATTTTGTTGTATGAAGTGTTACAGATGTTAAACTATAATGAATTGTAATATACAAACTGGAAGAAATAAGTCAATAAGCTTTTCTTCATGCCCAGTCTCTTGGTAAATATAGGGCAATAATGAAGTAATGACAAAAAAGAAAAAGAAGCAAAAAAAGAAAAGCACTCAAACATTTAAAGCTCTAACTAGCAAGCATGATTGTGGTTACACTCTCGTTCTACTAAACAAATAGGTTCTGAAGTCAACAAATATTGCTTGAATAATCTTAAATTCCCTTTTTTTGTTGTTCAAAATTGCTTTTAGAAACCAATTTTAAAATGTTCCGCTTTTGATATTAAATAAATGGATCATGATATTTTAACTTATCTGATCATAGAAGAATTTGAGTTGAGCCCCTCTTTTTGAACTTTTTAAGATGTGGATAAATGATCCCTGAGCATTGTACATTTGAAAACAGATATACTGATCAAAAGGCAGAAGACATACAATGACATGGATAGATACATCAGTTTTTAGTCCTCCCAAAGTAGTTGCCTCAAGTCATCACATAAACACAGATGCTAGTCTGGCCTATTGGACTGTTCTACATAACCATTACCATGGTCCACAAATATTTGTTTGGCAATGCCAAGGCATGTTTGCTGAAAATTATGCTCCATTCTGAAGTTTCCAAATCTTACTGCAGCTTCATTATGGCACAAAGTATATAGAAGATTTACAATTTGCTGCTTTTCTCCTTGTATGGAATCACGAGACCTGACATGACTTATATCCAGCAGAACTAAACTGTGTTTATACCTCCATCCTACACGATAACCATTTTTCTTCAATATTTGCATCAGAGTCTCCCTCCACTCTCTCCTAGTTTGCTTGTTGCCTCTTTTTGCCCAAAAAATACAAGCAAGTGCTCCTCAAGAGCTGTGCCTTTCCATTACACAAATTCATATAAATTTCACTGAAAGAAAAGGAGGATTTATATAGGTTATAAAATCTGTACTCGAAGACTTCCTAATCCTACTTAGCTCCCTCATTATTGCTTCAGTAAAACCCATGTGCCTCAGATTATTATATATCTACAGAAAGCTAAGTTAAATAACCCTTCCCACTCCTCTCGAAGTCGTCACCTCCTGCATAAACAAAAACAGCCTCATCAATCTGGTTTTCAAGCATAGGATTCTCAAAAATAATGTGCACTATTTTAACCATGTTACCACCAATGCACTTGCTGTGAGCAAGAGTGTCAAGACGGCTAGGCAGCCCCTAGCCGGCAAGGACCAATAATTTCCTAGGCAGCCCCTAATTTCTTAAAAGGTCAACAAAATATAAAAGCCCAATAATAACACAATCAACCTCTTCTCTCTTTTAAATCATACATATACAAAATCAAATTTATCATTTATATTATAACAAGACTTAGACTAATTAAACAATGGCAAGATTCCATCATAGGTTAATCAACTAAGTTAGAATATAGGAGTAAAAGGTGATAACAAAATCATATTATTAAAATCTAAATCTGAAAAGTAAAATATTTGATGAGTCTTACGAAAGTAAAATCTAAAACTCATAAGCATAATTGAAATCCTATATTTACATCCAAAAAAATGTAACTCGGATAAAAATTTAAAAAAATTGGGAAATAGACAAAAATATGGATGAAAAGGAGAAGAAAAGAGGAAGAGAAAAAAAAAAAGAACTTCCAAATAAGAAGAGAGGAAAAGATTAATGTGAGAACAGAAAAGGAATGGAAAAGAATGAGTATGAAAACATAATATAAAAAACTTTTAGCAGCCTTTGGACTGATGACAATTGTCAGTAGCCACCTGGAGGGCTGTTAGGCTCCACAAGAGCCTTTGGTCCATGGTGCATAGGCAAATGGGTCGATGATAGCTGGTAGAGGGCTAATTATTTGCCTTAGCATCAAGAGATGGGTGAGGTATCAGGTTGAGAGAGATAGGGGAAGCAATGGGAAAACTCAAAATAAATATTAAAATATGCTTCTACTTAATTAAAATAAGTTTATTTTGTTTGTAATAGTGGAACTAAAATAAAGCAAGAAAGCAACAGAACGACAAAATGGAGTTTATATCCTTTAATGTAAGGGTGCCTAGTTGGTCATTGCCTAAGCAATCTAGGCTCTCTAAGTGCCTAGGCGGATGCCTAGGCAAATCTTTTGACAACACTGCAGGTGAGAAAGAAGAATATAAGTAAATAAGAAGTCATCATGAAAAAAAATCAAGCTGAATATATACTGACCATTAGGGGGAGTCAAGTTTACCAACCATGACTTTTGTATCAATATGCCATCACATGCTTGCCACAATTTAGAGAAGCTTTACAATTAGTAACTGGAACTAAAAAGCATTTCAATGAAAACCTTCCCCCACTTCCTAGTCACCTTAAGATTCTGATACTCTCATAAATATCCTCCAGGTTGACATCTTTAGTTTTTCCAATCATTCTTCATTCCAAATGACTGTTGAAAGCTTGAAAAGTTTTGATTAACAAGCAGCCTTACAAACTAGCTCCTTCAGTTTACCAAATGTTTAAATACATGTACATGCATAAATTTATGCATACGTATACATTCCCAAGAATGTTTTGAACATCATGGGTACTTTCGCTTGGCCCATTGTCCAACCAAAGGAAAAAAAAAAAAACTGTACCCGTTTTCACCCATAATACTATTTTTACATGGTTTCTATTTCTTATTTTTAAATTAGGATGACAATTGCACTAGTTGCAACCCTCATTAAGGACCAGTCTTCCAAATACGTAAACAAATAAGAAACCTATAAGATAGCTCCTTAGTAGTAGTTGTGCAAAGCCCTACAAACTAGATTTACAAACTTGCTTGTTCTTAATGCGAGTTCAGCAAATCAAAAGCAATAAATGTCACAAATGCAAATAAAATAGCAACGGTGGGTATTCTGACAAACGTATAAGCAGCAACAGCAAAATCAGCAACGATAAGCAAAACGGTGGCGCACACATGGCTCCAGAAAATGGTGGTAAATGATTTGCAGAAGATTCTAGTTCCCAATCCAAGAGAAAAGAGGAAGAAATCAGGGCAACGAAGAGGCCTTGCACAGGAAAAAGGAAAATCAAGCAGAGAGTTGATGGTTTGAATTTAGCGGGAGCACTGACTGGAACACAGATAAGGCAATATCCCACATCTCTACCCTCTCTGTTCTTGGTGTATATACTTTGAATCCTAGCTGAAATATCGAATCTGTACCCATCCTTTAAATTCATCAAATTCCAAACTGTACACCATTCCTTTGGAGTTCCCTTTCTAGGTCTACCATTTAGCAAGGAACCATGGTAAAGTAGTTAACATATCAATTCATTTTATCCTGCTATTACCCTAATGGGACAGCACTAGTATCTAGAAATCCTATTCTAGCTTCCCACTCATTGACTTCTCAGTGAGATTAACTTAATTTGATTTTGAAAAGGCTTTCAACAAGGTCTGATGGAAATTTCTGTTTAAATTATTACAAATCAGGGGACTTCATTTCTACATGGCTGGATCAAAGCATACATTTCTCATGTTAAATCCGCCATTTTACTCAATGGTACTCTTGGCAAATGGGTCAAGTGAAGAAGAGGACTGAGACAAGGTGATCCTCTCAGCCCTCTTCCTTCTATCATATATGCTGATGTCCTTTCCAGAATGTTGTCTCTGGCTACTGCTAATGGCACGATTGAGGGTATCAGGACTGATCAATTATCAAACAAAGCATCCATCCTTCCGTTTGCAGATGATACCCTGATCTTCAATCCTGCTAATATATCTAATAGATCTTATTCGAAGCTGGTTCTACACCTCTATGAAAGCATATCAGGAATGAGAATCAATTTCCTAAAATCCTCTCTTGTTTATAAGGGGCCTCATGATGAAAAGGCAATCTTTTAGCTCAAATCCTTGACTGCAAAAGGGATTTCTTTCCTATCAAATACTTGGGTCTACCATTGAGACCCAATAAGCTAAAAGATGCAGATTGGCTTCCTTTGCTAGACAGATTCGAAACAAGGCTCTCAGTTTTGAAAGGAAAATCATTGTCCATGGGAGGAAGGCTATCTCTTATTACTCAAGTTCTCTCATCCCTTTCATCATATTACTTCTCATTTTTCCTTTCTTCAAAATGGGTTGTCACGATAATTGAAAGATCTGAAGGGGCTTCCTTTGGAAGGGCTCTTCTTCAGTTGCTGGTGGCTTTTGTCCCATAAGTGGTTGAGGATGTAAAAAGCAAAATTTTGGGGTGGCTTGGGAATCACTGATTTACAAGATTTCAATTGTACTCAAACAATTCCATAAGCATATCAGTCATTTCCACCTCAAACAATGTAGAAAGCAGAAGAAATCATAAATAAAAAAAGTATTATGTGATGTTTTACTTGCAAAATATGCTTCTCTGCTGCGCATTACTTGCTTTAATGAAGTGACAAGCTAATGCAATACATTAGATACACATGGTGGCTAATAATTTTACCAGATCCATAAGGGAAACAGCGAGAAGCAACGGAGCAGGAAGAGACTGACCTGCGCTGCTCGATGACTTTGGTATTTTGTTGAGGCAAGGCATCCAATCGATAAGTACCCAGTAAATGAGCCATAGGGATGGGTCAGCAAACAACTTTTGGTGTTTGAGAATCATAATACTTTCATGAAGCTGAAGACCTTGTGTAATACACTGCAAGCTGATTCCTTTGCAGGTAAAGCGTCAAGCACTTCAGTATAAAAATATACACAAACTCATTATAGAACATAATGTTATCATCTCTCAATCGTACAAAGGTTCTTGAACCAGAATCTTCATTTTCTCCAACAGAAATTCAAGTATATCTTCTCTGCCTTCTTTCAAAAGTAATTGTCTTAACTTTCCGAATGTTGAACCTGGCGGTCTGATACCCTTTTCAATCATTTCTTCTAACATGACACTAGCCCGATTCACTTCGCCCTTCTCGCACAACCCATTGATAAGCACAGAAAAGGTGTGCATGCTTGGAACAAACTGCTTCGAGCCCATGTATTTCCACACTTTCAAAGCCATCTCCAACCTATCATTCTCACAGAACATTTTTATCATCATCGTATATGTATCTGAGTCAGGCTCGCAATGCTTAATCATCTGGCGGAAAACCCTATATGCCTCATCATTCTTCCCAAGACTTATCAAGCTGCTCAGAATAATATTGCAGGTCCTCGAATTGGGAGGAATGCCCTTATCCTCCATATCCCCCAGAACTCTAAAAGCATTCTCAAATCTATTTACTCTACAAAATGCACTGATCAGTGCATTGTACACTGCCACATCAGGCTTAATACCATTCTTCTCCATCTTCAAGAATGTATCCACCGCATCCTCTATTCTCCTCTCAACTCCATAAGTATGAACCAAGACACTGTAAATAAACGATGTTGGCGGGCAACCATTGAATCTCATGTCCCTAACAACACTAACTGCCTCTTCCACCCGGCCTGCCTTGCAAAGGGCATCAACCATAATCCCATACGTGATGATATCCGGCTTGCAGCCCTTATCAATCATTTCTTGGTAAACCTCTCGCATCTTGGGCAAATTTGGGGCCCTCCCCCACCCTTCAAGCAAGATACTGTAAGTCTTGGCATCCGGTGCAAACTGGTCATTCATTTTGTCAAATATCTCCTGGGCCTTCCTCACATTCTTGGATTTGCAGAATGCACTGAGAAGGCTATTGAATGCTGCCAAATTCGGCACCACGCCGAACTTATCCATGACATTGAAGGCGTAGATGGCTTCATCAAACTTCTTCGCCCGTGCATACTTTCTCATTATCACGCAGAATGTCTCGATATTCAGAATGCCTTCGCGGCGCATGGCAGCAACAAGGTCCCACATGAGCTGGTACTGTCTGATCTTGGCGAGGGAGCCAATCATGGTGTGGTAGGCCCTGACACTGTGGGAGAAGCCCCGCTGCTTGCGGGTCCACTCAAAGAACCGGTATGCAAGCATGCCCGCATTCTCAAACCGCTTGATGACTGCCTCAGCCAGCTCCGTTGAGATGCGAATACCGGTCTCGTCGAGGGCACGCTCAAGGCTGACACTGGGGCAAGACATCATGATCTTGCATAGCCTCTTGGTGGGGTCAATGACATCTGGGGCATTCTTGCTGTTGGAGCTGTACATTCTTATCAATGCCTTCCATCCAATTGAGGATTTCTGATAGAGTTTGATCATATTACTATCAGATTGGATTGAAAAAAAAGCCTCCAGAAGATCAAATGAGGTCGAGATTTCTCCAATCAAAAGAGAATTTGTTTGTTTTTGGTAGTCTTAACTCAAGTTTAAACGATAAACAGCAACTATAACAATGTTTCTCTTTTATCGGAATTCATCAAAGAGTGGAGCTTCCATCGACTTCTCAGCCACCAGGAGCAATTCACTGGATAAGAAAGTTTGCAACGTCAATTAAATGAAAGTTAGTTTTCAACATTAACCATGCATGGAAGAATGACAAGAGATGGACTACACACTTGCAAAAAAAAAAAAAAAGGTTAACATTTGCTACCAAGTGTCCACCAGCAAGAAATTCTAACTGAATTAATTTTCTTTTAAAAGAAAAAAAAAAAAAAGACCTTGATTCATCGGAATACATTGGGTTTTTCTTCAAGTCTACCTCGTTATTAACCATCTACTATCAACTGAGGGATCAAATTAGCGAATTATTAGTGGGAGCTAAGAGAGGGAATGAAGTTAGTCACTTAGCATCACAGTGAATGGAGGTCCTCAAAGCCTTGCAGATTTATAGAGCTAAATGGGAAGTCAAATTGTTTGAGTGTGAGAGAGAGAGAGAGGGAATGAGAGAGAATGAGTAAGAGAGCGAAAAATGGAAATCCAAAACCCTAGCAACGGCGAACCCAAGAGCTTCGAGATCGAAAAACCTAGCCATGGCGAAGCCTCCTCGACCCTCCCCTCTTCCCGCTCCAGCCTGCTGAGGGTGGTGGGTCTAAGACTTGACAGATACCATGAGGAGAGAAGAGAGAGAGAGAGAGAGACGGCATACCAGGCGCTCCGCCGTCCACCGTCGGTCTTCTGCCATTCGCGCCGGCACTGTGGAGGTAGAGGAAGGCCCCGCCTCCCAAATCGCGAAGTCGCGATGCCCTCCGATTCTGAACCGAAGTTTTATCCAAGGGTTTGGCTATGGTGCTTGATCCTGGCCGTCCATTGTTAAAGGCTATACTGGGAAACAAAAGGGTAAACCGGTTGATGTCCGGTGCACTACCGCCACTTCCCCTTCGCACAGGCCTGCGGCGCGGAAGATCGGGAGGCAAGGCCCGCAAGGCTCGCCTAAGGTGGTGGTGGTGGTGGTGGTGGTGGAAGGGGAATCCGGCAATGGCGGCGGCGGCGTAACCTCCTCTTCCACCAAATCTCTGTCCTCCTTACCTTCTTTGCTTACGCCGCCTTCCATGCCTCACGCAAGCCCCCCTCCATCGTCAAATCCGTCCTCGGCCTTCAGGTCGCCGCCACCAACTCCTTTGCTGCCGCCGCTGATGCCGGCTGGCCGCCTTTCACGGTCCCCACCGCCTAGGCGAACTCGACCTCACCTTCCTCTCCTCCTACTCCGCCGGCCTGTACCTCCCCGGCCACGCCGGCGACCGTATCGGCCCCCATCGCTTTCTCTCCTTCGGCGTGCTTAGCAGCGGCGTCTCCACCGCCGCCTTCGGGATGGGTTATTGGTTGCGCAAATTTACAACTAAAAGCATAGATGTAAACAAATTTTCGAAATTTATTCCAAAAGAAGATCTGTGAGATCACATCATAGTTGCATGAAAACATGAATTCAGAAAGAAAGCAATGAGAAGAAAATTTTAGCGGTGTTGGCTAAGACATGGCCTCTCTGCCTCAAGAAGGCATCTTGGGAGCCCTCACTAGCTCAATATTTTTTTGAAAAAATCACAAACATTTTTTTATCTGCTCGCATGACTAATTTTCGACTTGTCTTCCTTTCAAGTTTTCCATAAAACCTAAATGCTTGATATAGTCAGGAAAAAAAAATCATCAAAAAAAAATGTAGATGTGATTTACCAACAAAAATCATCAAATACGTGCTTAGATTAAGAGCTAATATAGATCATCCATAGGCCGACTTGGATGATCTATGATGGGCCGGAGGACGTAGGAAAGGGATTGAGGTGGCATTTGGTCCTCAGGTTACTCCAAATAGAATTGCTGGAGTGATTTTAAATCATTGATGATTCCTCAAGTCATTTGTTCCTCGATGATCTAAGATCACTGTGTTTTATATGCTATGTTTTAGTACTTAAAGATTTCTAAGTATCCATAAATAATCTATTTGGTATTTCATAAGAATTAAAGATCACTCATCGTATAATACTAAAATTATCCTTGATGTATTCCATAAAAAATATATTTATTAACCATTAAAATATATTATGATAAAATATTAAAATATTTATTTCTATATTAATTATTAATATATTTCATAAAATATATTTATTAGTCTATAAATTATTACTTCAATAAAAATATTTTAATTATTATTATTATATAATTAATATTTTTAGTATATTATATTTTAATACTAATAGTTATTATTATTAAAAAATAAGGTAAATAGAAGTAATATATTAAATACTTTTATTATATGAATATAAAAGTAGAATAATTTATTTCTACTATAATTTAAAATTATTATTGAATAATAATATGACAATAATATGATTAACAATATATTATAATATAATATATGATAAATATAGTATGTATAATATCAATAATATATATATTATATATAATATTGATATAATATATTAACGATATATTGATATACTAATTTTTTTCATCGGACTAATTAAATGGGTATTTTTGCTCTTAATTTTCAGCCCAAAATTATTGTCCCGGATGATTTTGAATTTCTGGCTCACTAAGTTGGGCAGTAATTTGAAACTACTGTCATGTAGAATCACCGCGACGCAACCAACTGCAGTAATCTCATTACCTTTATTCGTATTATACTTGATTTTAGGATAATCACCCTATTTGCTCCTAAGATCTTTGCTACATTCTATATGTATTGGGACCATTCTGTCTTTCCGTATCAAAGAGTTCCATACTAGTAATTCCATTTAGAAAGAATGGTAAACAACACCCCAAATCCTTTCCTTATTTAAAGCGTCATATATGATGGTAAATTAAGGTCAGTGGCCTACAGCCCATGCCTAGCTCTTCAAACGAGTGCGATGCTACAGTTAACGAATTGTTAGGTACCTCACAACTCTAGAAAGACAGGAAGACGAACTGCCATCTACGTACAGGCGTACAGCCATGCAGGACACTTCTCATGATACAATATCATGCATGCGCGAGCAGAAACAAGGCTTCACGAGAGATACAATATCAGAGCTTGCACAAAAGTTTCCACATGTGGGATCAGTCCGGAAGTGGAATTAAGATACATGTATTTTAAGCAAGGCAATACATGAGAAGAAATCAGATCATAATAAACTTCAATCATACTCTCTTTTTTTTGTCTAATGGAGGTACGGTGCGCGAAGATAAAGGTGGTTCCAATAATTCCCATTTATCACAAGACTCCCAAAGTGCACTTGCAATGAATGATTTGACCCTCACGGAAACCTTTAACTCCAAGATGAATATTAGATATCATTTGACATCTCTCTACTGGTGTCGAACTTGTGATGACAATAATTGCGATACAAAACAAACCAACTCTACACGATAATACGTATCCTATCCACATCTAAACAACCATGATTAGCGAGATTGCTACCAGCCGACGCAAGCCCTCCCACCCAACTACGGAGCATCGGATGCATTTCCAGCTCGACAAAGCTCATTATGTTGCACAGTTGCTTTCATTGCTTTATTAGAGCATGTATATGTATCATTTTTTACGATTGGCACAACTAGGTGTGAGACAAGACAAGCTTCACCCATGACCCATCACAATCCATGCATCATTCCAAAGACATCACCAGCCCATGCATCCATCTTGGTGCCATCACGCCCGTCGGTCCCACGATCGTCGCTAATAAGTTTTTTTTTTTTTTTTTTGTACCGGCGTTTCACACGCACATGAGAATGCTAATGAGATTATTGCAGCCCAGATTTTATGCCAAAGAAGAGCTGCATCACAGAAACAACCCTTGATAAGGTAAACAGAGCAGCAATATAAGGCAAATGCATGATGAATAGGATCTACAGGAATGTGATGATTGGGTGCATCATAAAAACAATCCTAGATAAAATGAGAAAGATGGCAATCCAAAGCTAAATAATATAGAATGATTAGCATGGTGCACTGTTATAATCAGTGCAGGATATAATTTCTCTCAGAGACGTGATTAACATTTCAAAATTTTAAATGTTACTTGAATTGCACTCATGGGCCATCCATTGTATGGTGCCCAGCCGTGTGGAACCTCCACTTGTCCCACTCGTGACATTCCAACGTAGAAAGGAAAAAGTACACGTGGCAGACATGCACCGACCCATTACTCGTGCACTCCACCAGTTTCCCACCTAAAAGGTTCGGGCCAGCTGTTCCATCCACCCTCTCACGCTGGATTGAAATAATATTAAAATAAAATATAACCGTAAAAGCAAGAAAACGCCAAACTGCAAATTGCCGAGATTTTTTAAAAAAAATACATAATCCATACATTACATATACAAATGCACTAAATAAAATCTAAAAATAGAATAACGTATAGCCGCGCTCTCCATCTCGAGCCTACAAGGTATTACCAGCATGGCTAGCTATATAGGCGGCACCCAATGCAACCCGGTTAACTTAAATACATGCTTGGTTTAGAGTCAAATTTTTTTTGAGTGCATTTAAATACTAAAAAATAGAATAACATAAATTGTCAAAAAAAAAAAATTTAATGACTGACGCATTATATATATATATATATATATATAGACACACGCATTTAATACCTTATTATCATAATATTTCATAAATATATGTGGTAAATAAATCCAAGATAAGGGGTAAGTCTCGATCGATACCATCGGAAAGTAGAACAGAAAATTTCGCATTTTTTCCAATCATCCTGAAAATCCCAAAGTACACAACGAAACGAGCTCTTTAAAACTTTTGATATTCGTGGACAAGAAGGAGAAAAAAAAGACAAAGAAAGAGGAAAGGATTATGATGGTGGTTGCCTTTTTTTCCTCCGGAGGACGACCTCGGTGTCGAGGCCGAAGCCATCGACCTTGGAGACCCGGACGAGGTCGGATTGTTTGAAGAGGCCGACGACGCCGTCGACGCCGAAAAGGTCGTTGGCGGAGTACTTATCGCCGCGGCGGTGGAGGGCGACGTGGAGGACGGCGACGCCGCCGGGGCGGAGGGTGCGCTCGATCTCGGCGGCGAAGCGGTCGGGGTAGAGGGCGTGGTCGAACACGTTGGAGAACTCGAAGTCGAAGGAGGCGTTGGGAAAGGGCTGGGAGTGGAAGTCGCCGGCGACGACGAGAGGCGGGGCTGGGACGAGGTCCATGCCGACGGAGTCGGCAACGCCGACCCGGCGGAGGGCGGCGACCTCCTGGCCGAGGCGGGCGCCGATGCAGAGGGCGCGGGAGCTGTTCGAGAGGAGGCCTTCGGATTTCAAGTCGGAGAAGAAGCGGGCGAAGACGAGGACTTTGCGGTCCCAGTCGCGGGTGGCCCAGACGCGGCGGAGGCGGGGGTTGAGGGTCTTGTTGAGCTGGTGTTTGATGTAGTCGTCGTAGGATTTGTAGCTCGGCCGGATTCGGAGGAGCGGAGTGGCGGCGCCACCCCCGGCGGCGGCGGAGGGGGAGGAGGAACGGCGATGGGAAGGGATGAGGAGGGGGAGGAGGAGAAGGAGGAGGAAGGAGAGTGAGAGGAGGAGGAGGAAAGGTTTGAGGAGGGGCTTTTCGGGAAGAGTCATGGTGAGGCGGAGACGGGGAAGAGAGAGTAGCGGAGGAGGGGTATTTTGGGAATGATAAGAATATAGGCAGTTAGAGGGCACGAGAGCGGTGCGGAACGCCGCGGAGCTTCCTCTCTCTCTCTCTCTCTCGTTGCCTCTCCACGTCCTTATCTCAGTGGGGTGGGGGTGGTATACGATCTGGTGGTCCTGCGGAGCATGGATGATGTACATAATTGGATTTTTGTAACCATATAAGAAACTATAACACAAAACTTCTCTTTTAACACATTTTCTCTTACACATTAAAGAATAAATTCAAAAATTAAATAGGAACAAAAAAATCTTGCTGGCGAAGTCCGTCAATCTCTTTATTTAAAAAAATAAAAAAAATCATGTGTGAAGAGAGATCGTCTATAAAAAAAAGACCATATGTATCCTTTTTCCTTCTCATCAGACATTTTCTTCTATCCTCTTCATTATCAAGTCGTCTCTTCCATCCGTGAGATCTTTATTCTCTTCCTAAGTCATTTTCTCCGGATCTTCTAAAAATTACATATCGATTTACGTAAAGATATATATTGAAACATTAGATAACTACTTTTCTAGATATGTATTATCTGATCGTGCAGCGTGTATTCGTGAATACCATATTTTTGAAAATTATGTATTGATTTACATAAAGATATGCATTAGATTGTTACTAGATGTGTATTAGAAAAACTTACGATATGTATCGGAAAACCGACGAGTGTTATCACTTCACCATGTAGTGTGTATTGATGAGCATCATATTCTAAAAATTGCCTATCAATTTACCTGACAGTACATATTAGGTTATTAGATAATTATATTGCTAGGTGTGTATCAACTATTCATATACTATATATTGGTGACCACCATATTCTAGAAACTATGTATTAATTTATCTGAAGGTATATATTAGGTTGCTATTAGGTATATATTAAAAAATTACTGTATGTATTAGGAAGTCAATGAGTGTGTATCACTAGATTAGAAAGAAAAAGGATGCGACAGTCTTTCTGCATGCATGGTCTCTATTGGTGCATAATTTTTTTTACTCTTTTTTAAGTTATGAAATTTGTTGGAAAAATTTAAATGCGCATGTGGCCCGAGATTCGGCCGTGTGTGCATTTGAATTCGCGAAATGCGTTCGTGAAATCACCGTGGGCGTGTCTGCGGAAGGCACGGACACGTCCGCAAAAAGACCAAAAAGCCCCTCTAAAACACCCCTATAAATACCCCTTGATTTCATCTCTTTCGGTACACGAAAAATTAGAGAAAAATACTAGAAAAATTTTGAAGAAAAGTTTTCGTCTTAGCCACTTCTGATTTTTATTTTTGTAATTCTATTCAGTTTATATTATTCTTTTTATTTCGTTCTTCGTTGGATCTGCAAGTCCGATCGGATTCGATTTGGCTTTTTCCGAGACGTACCGAAGAAGAAGTTTAGGATCGTCGTATCTCTAAGGAGGATTGCCGGAAGATCCGTATGTGGGGACAAACACTTCTTTGGGACAACGTCTACGCGCTTCAACCTGCCTTCAATCAGGCTATTTTCTCTTACTTTTGTTTTAAATTTAATATTAGTGGATCTGTCAGATTTGTAATTTTATGATTTGAATTTATTAAATGAATATATTTATTTTATGCTAGAATATATTTCTTTTGTGATAAAATAGATTTATTTTGATACCGATTAATATATATATATATATATTGTTTTCTTTAAGAATTTCTATTAATTACAATTATTAGATTTATTTGCTTAGTTAGGTAATATATTGCTAACAATCCAAAGAAGTATTTGGTTTATTTTTTTTAAATAATATATAATTCAGTAAATCATTCTAAAAAGGTAATAATTTGTTTAACCTCCAAGAAGTTTATCATACCTCCATTTGGACTCTTCAAGGAGTAATTTCTAGATCCCATTCAAACGAAAAATTTAGAAATTAGTTAATACATAATAATTAATTCATTGAATTGACTTATTAGATCTCAATCAATTATTCTAATAAGGTAAGAAATCATATAATTCATTGAATTGGTATTTTGGATCTCAATTATAATAATTGATTTGCTACCACAAAATCAGTAATCAATTATTCTAATATGGTAATAAATCTTATAATTCATTGAATTGACTTATTAGATCTCAATCAATTATTCTAATAAGGCAATAAATCATATAATTCATTGAATTGACATTTTAGATCTCAATTACAATAATTGATTTGCTACCACAAAATTAGCAATCAATTATTCTAATAAGGTACTAAATTTTATAATTCATTAAATTGATATTTTAGATCTCAATTACAATAATTGATTTGCTGACGCAAAATTAGTAATCAATTATTTTAATAAGACATAAATCAATTCTAATATATAATTCATTGAATTGACATATTAGATTTCAATTACAATTATTGTCTAGCTAGTACTAAATTAATAATTAATTATTATTAATTCGAAAAATTCAAACAGAAAATTTGGAAGTTGATTAATCCATAATAACAAATTTAAGTATATACTTAGGATTCTGTAAAAATTGAATTTATGTGATTTCTAGTGATTATATCTACTAACTAATAATGTCAAAAAAAAGCTTGTCAAAAATACATACGTGCCTAAGAAAGACTGGTACTTAAGTGAGCCTTGTGCTCCACCAACGATCTGAAACTAATCTGGTTATTATTTTTTAGATATATCAACTAGATATTCAAAATTCAATACAAATTTTAGTTCAATCTTTTGACATAAATTTTTTGCCTTCATTCAGGCAAAAATGTATTATACAAAATAGGTTGGGTTGGAAAAAGAAAGGTTGAATATAAATCTTGGTAATTAGAAAAAAAAAAGGGTTGAGTCAAATGTTGGGTTCATCTGGTAACCTCTGAAAAAGCAGTTAAAAATCTTGAATTTTGTCCAATTTGTCCATGGCAATGTTACTGAAATTGGTATGCTATGTGATCTATTTATATTTTGTATGTCTTTAAAACAACCGCCGGTTGATTCTTTTGTTTTTCCTGATAGAAGAAGAGGCTCTAAGTTAGACCGCTGGTTACAAAAACTATCTCATCAAATGGGTGTAGACTTCCATCAAATTCTATACATAATGTTTTTTCCTTTCCTTTTTTGGGATTCCTTCTCCTAGCAGTGATCCATTTGTAGTAGGATTCTCGTTTGATAAAAATGGAATAGTTGACATGGGAGATCAACTCATGAGCTCTTTCTCATAACAAGTTTAAATAATATTAGAGAATTTTCACAAGGCTTAATTCTGTTAACTAGGAGCTCAACCAACAACCTATGATGGAAAGGATTTAGTTTGAAGTTTTTCCTCCTAGCTTATCTCATTGTATTAGAGAGGATGCAGTGGTATCCTCCTTATTCAATTGTAGTAAGTTATTGTGAGAATCCGTATGGACATATATTTAATTTCACATGGATTATTCGTTGGATAAATTTTGGATACTTATACAAGATTAAGAAACTTATGATAATAAAAATGATAAATGGAAGTATTAATGTCCCAATGGATAATATGCCAATAGGACAATGCTACAAATGGAAAGAGTAATGATGATTGTACCTGTAAGTCAAAAGGGTTGCCATTGTAGCTTAAAACCTTTATTATTGATTTGGTTGTGTTTATAGATTTCCTGGTACAATTCAACAGGATTCAAATCCATGATGTTTGATTCACTAAATAACATATGATGAGAAAACAAACTTTAATTAAATTAGAAAACATGACCATTTTAAATGTTTCATCAAATGGCAGTTTTAGTTTCAAGAAGTTAGGTGGTATCCAATGATAACAGACGCGATGCACGTCACTAAGAGTTTGTTTGTTTTTTCTTCCCTTTTCTGTTTTTGGTTCTCTTTGTTGTTAAATATAACAGAGATCATTAAGAATCATTGCCGGTCCAACCAAAAAGCAACACATATAATAGTAATCTCTTTTCTTTTCTCTTTTTTTTCTTTTATGTGTAATAGCAACATAAGCTAGAAAAAATTTATTAGTAGTCCACTGTAGACCTAATCCAAGTAATAATTTCTCCATAAAAAGTGTGTGAGAATGAGCCATCTATTTAGAAGGTGGTTTGGAGAAATTATATCCTACATCATATGCACCACGTTAACGGTGTATCATATCAATTCCATTTCAACACATCACTAGGCTAAGAACGGGTCTAAAATTTTTTCATCAGGAGAGCGGGCTGAGCGCCCGGTTCTCCTCTCCTCTGACTCATGCGGAGGTGGTATTAAGGCGCCACATGTCACAATAAGATTGGTGCGGTGCACCATTGATGCAGTAAATATGATGTAGGGTATAATTTTTCGGTGGTTTGAGTGGTTGAAGTAGATGATCGAAATTGCATTGATTAGATTTATGGCCAGAGGGAGGATCAGCCATGGGGTTGTCTTGTGAAACTGTTTTTGAAACAGGTGCAAGTTGACAAAGAGCTAACTTATTATTAGCCCTTGAAACCTGACATCTTTTGAGTGAAATGTTACAAGACGTCAAGACTGGATCAGGGGTCGGAGTTGTACAGGTGAGGGCAGGCCGCTGCTTCTGGATATTCGTAGACTTCTGCAGACATGTGGCACCCATCAAGCTACACACGTCTACAGGGAAGCGAACTGTGCAGCTGATTGGGTCACTTCCTATACGGCTCACCATTCTGGAGGTTTTGTTTGGAGGGAGGGCGACATAGTGCCGCAGTCTTTTTCTGTTTTATTGTTTTCGGATTCTATTGGCCATATCCACATCCGTAGGATGTGAGCCGCCGTTGTACCAAAAAAAAAAAAAAAAAGAGAGAAAAAAACAACTCTCTTCCCACTTTTTTTTTTTTCTCTATGGGCCAGCAGCAGAAAGATTCATGTCCATTTTCAAGTACTCAAACTTTGAGGTCCGCATAGTCCTGAATAAGCTCAATTGCTTCCCAGCTGAAAGGAATTGATAGCAGTTGACCGGGACTGCCAAAATTTCCAGGATTAATGCTATGGTGCCTGATATTGGTAGCCAAAAAGTTTTCTCTGTACAGCTGACAAGCACCATGGCACGAGATGGTTGGTGCGATTCTTGCATGGGTGATTCGTGATGGTTTCGTGGTATAAAGGTTCAATTCTCCAATACATCCTGGCATATGCCAACTTTGAAGCAATTTTTTTCTTCTTCTTCTTTTTTTTGAGGATTGGGCATTGTATCTTTTTATAATTTTATTCAATAAGGAAGTTTAGGGACTCACCATTAGAATTGGATTCGGAATGGATTGGGATGCGAATTGGAATAACCGTATCCTCCAACGTGTTTAGTTCACGACCGAAATCAAAATTAGAATTTGAATGTAATTTGAATACTAAAAAAAAGTGAGGATCAGGGAGCCAGGACAAAACATATCAATTGGTAGCGAAGAACTAGTAGGATTGATTTTTTTTTTCTTTTTTCTATTACAGAGCTCTTTACTAGCTCTCTTTGTTTTTCTTAGTTTTAATTACGAGAACTCTTTCATTTATTTGTACAACTTTCTTATTACCATAAGTCGTTATGGGCATATATTTGCTGTAACTTTCCACGGGTTAGCCTTTGAAAAGGGTCAACAAGCTCCTACCCTTTCTAACTTGAGGCGAAATAAATGAAGAGCCTTCTTAAAAAGGTAGCAAAGGTTAATAGGTTGAAACAAAATAATCTACCTATCTAGAGAAATATAAGTATATAAATAAATTGGACAATGAAAAAGTCGGCCATTTTTTTTTTATGATATTTACCCATCAAAAAATGGGCTTAAAAAAACAACACCGGGCTGTAATTCTAGCGTAATGAACAACCTTATGAACTTAATAAATAATTAAAAATATGTATTTAGAGGAAAATGCACCATTTCTTGGATATCTCACCATTTCTTGTATCTCACCATTTCTTGGATAAAGTCGGCACCGCTTGCCGACTATCCTTTTTCCCTATACTCCTATTACGCAAGAATTACAGCCAACCCGAAACCTCTTCTGGACTCCACAGATGGCGGAAGATTCCGGCGACGCTCCAAACCCTCGTCCTCCTTCCGCGGCCGCTGCCGACGGCGACTCCACCCGCCGGACCACCAGACCAGGCACCAAGCGCCTCCTCCTCACCCTCTCCGTCCTCCTCTCCTTCCTCTCAGGTATTTCCCCTCTCTCCTCTCCATTTCTAGGGCTGTTCCTCTCGTTGTCTCCCTCTCTCTAAACCCTGTCTCCCTTCTCCCCCAGGCCTCCCTTTCCTCCTCAAATCCACGGAAATCTACCGATCTCCCCTCCCCTTCCGCTCTATCGACTCCCTCTCAAGCCGCCTCCAGTCCGACCACCCCACCCTCCCCTGCCGCTTCCAAGCCGTCCTTCTCCGTCCCGAAGGCGACCGATTCCTCGCCGACCGGCTGGAATCTCTGATCTCTGAAGATCTGGTCAACAGAACCAGCAACGATCCGGTCTGCGGTGGCTGTGGGAAGAATTTTTCCGTCTCGGTGACAATCGATTCCAGCGCGGGATGCGTTCGGAGCTCCGACGGTGCGGGGGATGCCTGCCTCTGGAGGTGCGGCGTGGCGGATTCCTCCGGTTTGGGGGGTGGTGATGAGGATGTGGATGAGCTGCTGGACTCGGCGCTGAGGGAAGGCGGCGAGTGTTTAGGGTCGGGCAGTGGGAGAGTTTACACTGTTGTGGTGATTGAGAGGGAGATTGGTGGAGAGGGGGTGAGGGTTGTGGTGGGGAAGCATCGGCATGCATGGATGGTGGGCAAGGTCTCGGACGCAGAGGTGGTTTCAGTAATCGGGAAGATATTTGTTGAGATTTTCATGAATAGTGGGAAGACGATAGGGGAGATGGGTAAGGGAGAGTTCATGCCGGTTGGTGCAGATGGGGGTGTTGTTCTTTCATTCAGCCTGTTGAATGCTGATCCCAGTGACTGGGTTTATTATTGGTAAGGAGAATACTCACACTCTTTTCTGTTGAGTTATTCAAAAATCACAAATTGTTTTTTCTAATTCATTTTTTCACTGCTTTATATGAATATAATGACTATTGTTGTTTCCTAGGGAAGAGCAAAGTATTAAACAGGCTTGAAAATTAAATAAGCTGAGCTACATGATTAGCATCTGATCTAATCAATAAAATAACAAATAAATATAGTGCTCATCAGAAGAATATATTATAAAGTCTGTGCAAAATTGGGGTTGTTTATGAGTAAAATATACATTGATTCGTAGTTTGCGGGCAGCAATAATAGGTGCTATTGCTGAAGGAGCAGATCGAAAGAAAATATAGGAAAAAATCAAAAAATGTTGTTGAAGAGAATTTTGAGGAAAACAAGAAAATAGAGGGAACTAGTTCCATGTTAGGTGCACAAAAAGGAGGCTACACTTTATCATGCATCCTTTCCTTGCCTTACCTTGCACCTGAGAGTGGATGAAGGTGGTGAAATAAGAGGTCAAACCTTGAGAGGGATTTGGGTTGTGGGGGGAGGACCAGAGAGTGGGAAGAGAGAGAAAGGGGCTCGGCCCATGCGATTTAGTTGTTCAGCCAGAAATGTTTGGCTAGTTTGGAGTTGTTGCCACTTTTACATTGCAAGAGAAATAGCAAGAGAAGGAAGAGGTTAGGATTTGAACCCGCGCCATTGCGCTTGTCAACTCAAGCCTTTTATCATTGCACCTCCATCTTTATATGGACTTTTATTATTTATAACAAAGTGAGAATAGTTAAAATGCATGTGCTAACATGTACATACCTTGCTCTATGTAGCTCGTTAACTTCTTTAGAAGAGTTTATTTGCAGAAGGCTTAAATTTTACTTGAATTCTATGGATTTGGTGAATTAGAGATTCAATGGTTCCACATGTTTGCTATTTATCAGTTTTAACTTTTCATCAATTTTACAAGCTTATTGAACAATTTATTGAGATCAATATATTTACATATGCACAATTGAAATCATTGATAATTATATTAAATCCATATTACTTGTGCTCATTTTATTCCCCTTAACCCTTTGGTAACTATTAAGGTTTCACTTTCTTGTATTATCTGTACTGTACCTGCTTGGCACAGTGCAGTTTATGCCATGTATTGAACACTTCTCACTCCTAGCCATGGTACCACCTGAAAGCGGGCGGTGCGGGTTGGTGCTGGGAAGTACAGAGCAGTTTTACTTGATTCGGACTAGTATGGACTGGTTCGTCTCATATACTGAACCAAATCTCAGTCTTGTACTGATACATTATCAGTTCGTACGAGTGGTATAGGTTGGTTTGGCTGACCGTGGTTTTGATTCTTGCACACAATTGCTTCTTGCCTTCAATTGATCAAAATGCTGACAACCCTTCCTTCTACTTCCAGGGAGTTCCAAAAGATAGTAAAAATCATGTTGGCTCCTATAGTGGAGGCCTTGGCACCTATAGCAAACATAAGTGTAGAAAGTCAGGTAGTCCAATCTGTTGTTTATATTAGAAAAGGAATTGAACTTTAATCCATTGGTGAAGTTCTTCATTTCTTTAGTTTTGCAATGAGATCTTGTATTGCTAATGTTTTGCATTTGATTGGCAGGTTTTATACCATACTCCAAAGTCATCTATTTCTTATTGGGACAAGAAATTGGGTAGCTACATCTTTAGCATGAGAGATCTTCCTTTCTTTGTATGTTTCTTAATCTGCTATATTAATGTTTTTGTTGTATCAATTCTCTATATGTTGGAATTAACTAACATTTGTTTGATGTTATTCTTTTATTTAAATGTCATTCTTCTTTCAATTTGCTGCATTAACATTAAAGAAGTGTTTTTTAGCATCATCTTTAGGGGCTTATAATATGGATGTTGGAACCAAATATCCATTGGATAAACACCTCAAAGAACCGACTTTAGATGATGAGAATGGACAAGAGAGTAGAAATTGTTGCAATTGGGGAAGTTCTCAAATGTTACAGTCCTAAAAATATTGTGTACCGAATTCCTTGTAGAATGTGATTTTTCAATTAGTATTCTCTTGGGGATTTTATGATCCATAGTTTCCCTAGTTAGCAAAATTCTTCTCAACCCACCATTATATCTTCTCACTGCCAACCATATTCTGAATATTCAAGTGACAACCTGTGAGGCATTTAAACAGACTTAAATATCCTCAATAAGGTGACATACTAAAAGGAGCAGAATGATGGGTCCACCTTCTAAACTTATAATTATTATACATTATCTAGGACAGACTTTTAAGTTTTATCTGATTGAAATGCTCAGAGGACCATTATGAGCCTACGTTACGTGGTCTTGGATTCATTTGTTGTGCTTAGGTGTGTCTCTAGGTGCTGGATCCTTTTGATATCTAAAAACTTCTTGTGGTGCTGTGTCTGAGTATCATATCAGTTTCCATGTTGAAGTGTCGGGTGTGGGTAACTCTAGGCTAAAATTAAGGGTGCAGGCAACAGTCTGGAGCTTGGCTCAAAAATACACAAAGAAATTTCAACTTACGTTAGCCAAGTTTGAAAATTCTGGACCTTCATTTAGAAAAAAAGGTAATTGAAACTATTAGCGAAGACACATTAATGCAAATATTCAATCTCTGGCAATGTAAACTTCATCTTTGCTATTCAACATGTTTGATTAAAACACACTATTGCTTTTTGGTCTGACCTCCACATCATTTTCTTGCAAATTTTCACCATGTTATTCATCTAAGAATAATAAAATTGTATGGTAAGGCATTTCCTTGTCTCAAAACTTGTTATCAAGTAGGATGCTTACAAAGATTCATAGGCATCTGGTTCATCTAATTACCAATTCGGAAAAAAAATATATTGTAGAAAACTCGTTGGATTTGATAAAATTGTTGAAGGATGTCATATTGAACATATTACATTAGATGCACATAAAATAGCCCAGAGTTTGACAGATAGCTTTTTGGGATGGTAAGATGCTATCTTTTGGGGAAAAAGGTTAACTCATGATGGCAATCCTGACAAAGTCTTCATTTCATTTCGTAGATTTCAGGTCTCTCTCTCTCTCTCTCTCTAGAGAGAGAGGATCCTGTGCTCAGCAATCAGCTCTTCTTAAAATGAGGTTCAAGTAATGATGGCAGCTGGTTTCAATGGTGCTGGGCATCTAGAGGTACCAGATAGGTGGATTAGAATTCAAGGCCTAAGAAGAAGGGACAACATTGTAGGAAGATTGTGAAGCAGAGAACATCAGAGAATGAAAGGCTATATTCCAAAGCAGCATACAACATGTCAAGTGCCCTTTTCCATGACTGGTATTGGAAATGAAGTAGGGAAAGGGTTATTTTCTTTTGGTCATAATCTTTTTCTTTTTTGTGCTAGAGAAAAGGTCCTGGGTTACTAATTATTACATGTATAATGTATGTTTATCTATACAGACGCATGTATACTTCCCTAGCTTCTTAGCTTGTTTTTAAGGCATACAGCTGGCTCTGGCAGTCAGTGCATTTGATGATGGACCCAGGAAGGATTATCTGTAACTAAATTGGTTATGTTTCTGAAATGGGAGACTTATTTTCTGATAGTAGGAATCTATCCTCATCTCATGTCCCCTTGAAAATCAAAGTGTAGTTCTGAGCGGCATATTTTAGACTAAGGCTATAAAATTGCAAGCTTGGCAGTGTGGAAGATGATTCACTTAATCTGACTCTGGAGTTAGGTGTAAGATCTTCAAAAATTAAGCTACAAGTTGGTGTTTTCCATCTGTGTCCTTGCAGCTCTAAAGGAAGGGTGAAAAGGAAATCTATGAAGGAGAATCTTGCAATTTCGAAATTAATGTCACATGAGATTTTATGGTGGTGAAATTATAGTTTTTAACTGGAAATTGGAGGATACAGTGACTTGTGTCAATCGAGTAAGAAAATATTCTTATGGGCCAAATTATTAGGGGTTCACGAATATTAACTGTGCATTCTCAAACATGGAGTCAGTGGTTTGTCTTTTTGGATGAAATGATAGCAGTTATTGCAGTTCTGCTTTTATAATTTTATTTTCTTGGATACTTGGTGGAACTTTTTTTATCAATGGACTTCTATTATCTGCCTTGTTAGGGGGCTTTGGGAATGTAAGATCTTTTCACCTTCGAACTTTCTTCTATATTCTAGCATATCATATCACAACCTATGCGGAGTAGATGAAAGCAACATATTGTCAAATTTTGTGGAAAGCTACAATTTGCCGATTCACCAATTTAAACAGATGAAATGCTGAGCTATATTGCCAGAATGTACTTTCACTAGTATAGGGATTATAAATAAAATTTATAAAAAATGTAAACAAGCTTCTTAAATATTTTCCTTGAGGATGCAATTCTTGCCTTTCAAATGTTGTGTTTTGTATATTACGATACTTTTCTGTTATTTCCTTAGTATATCTTCAACCTTCTGTTTTAAGATATTCCTTGAGGATGCAATTCTTGCCTTTCAAATGTTGTGTTTTGTATATTACGATACTTTTCTGTTATTTCCTTAGTATATCTTCAACCTTCTGTTTTAAGATATTTTTCTCTTTGCAAAATTCTGAAAGTGGTTTTGAGACAAAATTTACAGGTAAATTCAAATGAGTGGCATTTGGATACATCTATTGCAGCTGCTGGACGATCAAAAGTTCTACAATTTGTGGTGTATATTTTTTCATCCATTGTCCTGCATCTTATTTTATTTTTGTTTGTCTTGTTATGTTGTTAATTTGTTATTTGGCGACTTTATTCTTTCAGAGCTTATCTGTTTTACCATTCATGAAAAAATGTTTATCATATTTCCTGAACTATATTACACTGCACTTATAGCTATAGGTGTGATGCTAATAATTTTATGCTAGTTATAAGTGCAGTTTTTGTTTGATTATATGTGCTTGAACATTATGGAAGTTGGAATGTACAAACTGTCATGTGATAAGCATCACCTTCTTCTGCTTTTGCATCCTAATATAGCTCTTTAAACCTCATCCTTTCAAAGTTCTAGGAATTTTTGTGGAGTCACAATGATGGAATTTTATATTAGCCTATATGATTATGGAACAAGGGTTAGCATATGTAATGGGTATGGGAGAGCCTTCCAAGACAGACTTGTTATCATATTATTGTCCACTAATGATTGACATCCAGTTTTATGGCAGAGTTCTTCATTCACCGACTTACATGTTTTTTAAGAGACAATCTTCATAAACAAACCATAGCATATTCCCTAAGCCTTGCCCCAGCTATTCGGTGAGTGAAATTTTGCCAACCATTTCTAATAAAGTAACCTCAGTATCATTGCAAGCCTTTTTTAAATCCTTCCTCCCAACTTGCATTCATGTTACTTTTGGTTCCTACTCATCTGACACAAATACTTGGCAAAGTGAGCACTGACAATGCCAAAACGATTCCTAGTTTGGTGCTGATGAATCTCAAACTTACAACAGCGATCACCTTGTGCAAGTTACATAGAACAACCTAAAGAGGTTAGACTCTTTGTGTTGTCCTAAGATAATGCAATGCACAAACATTTAAATAGTGAGAGCAAAGATTGAAAAATAAAAGGCAGGCTTTGAGCATCTTTCCACTTGAAGGTCCTAATATTCAATGTGAACTGGGCCTTGAGAGCTAAAATAATGCTCGAAAATAATAAAGTCGAGATCAGATTTAGAATAGCTAAGCAAATAAAACACTATGCTGATAGAAAACCCAATGCAAGAACAATTTTCAATAAGTATCTACGAGAGGGTGTTTGTTTGTCACCTGATAGGCACCTTCAAGCAAGGCTTGCCAAGCCAGTACCAGGGGTTGTATCGGTAGGCGACTGGCTCGGCATCGTACGAGTACATATTTGCCGTTCGGGGCAAATGAAAACGGGGAGAAGAGGGAGAGAGGGAGGAGAGAGAGGAAGACAGAGGGAGATGGAGGGAGGGAGGGGGAGAGAGCGAGGGATAGTGGCTGGTACTGGTGTGGTTTGAGGAGAGCAGCAGCCATTTGGGGGGGGGGGGGGGGGAGCTCCGGTTCTTCATAGCAAAAGGCTTTCTAGCGACAAAAGGCCATCGGAAGGGGGGCGAGAGGGCCTTTATTGAGAGATTGAGAGGTGGCGTATCGGCAAAGGGTAGAGATCAGAACCTTAGGAGAGAGAGGGGGAGGGAGGGAGGGAGGGGAGAGAGAGAGGGAGGGAGGAACGGAGGAGAGAGAGAGCGAGGGAGAGCGGTCGGCACCATCATGGGCTGAGGAGAGTGGCTGGTACCGTCATGGGTCGAGGAGAGCGGCAGCTATGGTTCTGGTTCTTTGTGGCAACGGAAGGCAATTAGAAGGGGGATGAAAGGGCCTTCATCAAGAGATTGAGAGACGGTGTACCAGCGAGGTTGGAGATTGAAACCCTGGGGGAGAGAGAGATCATGCTGGGAATTCGAGGCCGTGGAGGGGCTGGGGGAGCGGTTTTATTAAGGTCGAACCGTCTAGACTGGCCGAACTATTCCGGTTCTTGACTGGTTCGGTTTGGTACTGCCTGAACTGCCCGGTTTGGGACGGTTCAGCCAACCTTGCCTTCAAGTGTTAGAAGCAAATCCAATCAGCAGTTGAAGCAGAAATAACTCCCCTAGTCAAGAACTTGATAATGTTCTTAGAAGTCTTGTAGTAGGGAAGCAAGGGGAGAATAAACCTTAGACAAGGCTGTTGCCGTATGGAGTCACAACAACCCCTAAATCTGGGGTTTGGATGGGTTCTAGATGGATCAATGGGTCTGGTTTTGGGGTTGAGACTGTAGAAAAGGGTGGGCGAATGGATAAGGGTTCATGAGGATTGGCTAGTTGGTCATCCAATGAGAAAAAGGGCACATATGGGTTTCTCTTTAACATCTATGTTTCTCAATATTCCCTTTGTTTGTACTCATGGAAGAAAAACCAAGGACAGTTTATGAAACTGAACATCCAGATCCAGTAGTACATGCAAAAATGATCTATTTCTAAAGCAAGCAATGTAACGTTTCTTTCCTACTATCATTAGATACGTACCATCTGCGAGGGAATGCCCACTTGTGTTACAGCTTCCAGATGGAGAGACTTCCAAAACTAATGGTTTTATATCTCCAGTGAGTGATAATCCATTTCTTTCTTTCCTTTATAATCCAATTCATTTTATTTGTACTATTTATTAACAAAGTTCTATCGATGATACTGTAGATGTGGGGAGGTGTTGTTGTTTGGAACCCACCTATGTGTTTGAAGGATTCTCAAAGGACACATCTTACCGAAAGTATCATATCAACTCAGGTCAGAATGATAACTTCTATTTTGTTTGAAAATTGTTGCTACTTTATATGTATCTTTTAGGCAAGGATTAAAAATGCCAGTCTGTGTTGGTCGGTGTTGGGCCTGTGTGGTCATCCAGCATGGATCCGTTGAGCACCTATTATTTCTTCTTTAAATAACTTTAACAGTAAAAGTTATCAAGTAGTTTTTTTGTTATTCTGGCATCTTACACCATGTCCGTCAACTTGTGGCTGGCATGCCTACCAGCACCAGCACTTAAAATCCTTGCTTAATGTAAAATGATTTAGGCCTGCAGTTCTGTTGCAACTTGTACAATTTTCTACCCTTTCTCTAATTTCTTTCTGTCTGAAGTGCTAATTTTTTTTTTTCAGTTTGTAGTTTTCTAATCACCTTGTTTTTAGATTTTAAACAAATTAGAAATATAGTTCATGTCTAGTTGCAGTTCTAAAATTGTTTAAGATCATTTTCAATTTTGCTGTTAATGGTGAAAGATTTAGCAAAATACGGTAGAGCAGGCTATCTAATTCTGATGGCCTTTTGATTCTTCATTTCTTATCATAGATTCGTAAGTTCATAAAGTTTGTAAAACAAATATCTTTTCTAAGAGCAAAATAAAGTTTTCATCAGGATTTTTCTGACTTCTAGTACAACAGCCACTAGTTATAGCAAATTTGAGGCTCGTTACAAATAGATGCAATTATTATCCTTTGTGTATAATGCATCTAAGTAACTGCTGTGCAAAGGGCACCAACTTTCCTTTCTCCAATGACTTGCACAGGGCATTCTGCCTTTTCCTTTCGCGATTTTGGTGTGTTTACCCTTTCTATTTTGAATCTAGGGTCCTTATAATTGTATTTCAAGAAATAAAATGAAGCTGAGCAAGCCCATGGAGGTTTAAGGCCGCAGGCAAACACCTTATCAGAGTTTGGCTGCATGACAAAGAATAGTACAGTCAGGATCAGTCACATCAACTTGGATAAATTAGGTTATGATATATTGGGAGTTCATTTAGAGTTCAAACTGATTGGTCTGCTTGCTTTAGGTGGTGTGCTGAGTTGAGGTTTAACAAGAAGGAATTTTTTCAGGCCAAAATGAAATGGTGGATTGAGGAGTAGGTCCTATAAATGAGGGTGAAGAAAAGACTTAATGCAGAAGATGAGACAATAGCAGGAGACCTAATGCTCTAAAATAATTGGGTTGGATTGGTCTCTGGCACGACCCAAGCCTGATTCATCTTTGAGTTGGCTCAGAATTTGGACTCAGCCTTATCTTCTTCCATTCAGATGGGACTTGATTGGACTTAATCTTTATTTTATTGATCCATCTGGTTTTTTAGGTTTTTGGGGCCTGTTTGGCTAGATCTTGTGGGATAGGCTGGGATTGGAGCGCGGGGTGAACGGAGGGAGGGAGCGGAAGAGAAGGAAGGGAGAGTGTGTGGGGTCCCATCTCCCACTCCCCAAGGGATCAAAAAAAAAAGGACCGTCAGTGGATGGTCTTTTTTTTAAAATGAATAGCGTCCTCTTGTTTTCCTTCTCCTCCTCCCTCCCTTCCCCCACATTCTCTCTCGTCAAACGATCCTGCTGGATCTGGCAGGGAGCTTGCTCCCAAATAGGCCATTGAGTCTAGTCAAGCTGGAAGAAACCCAAACAAAAAAGATAACTTGCATAAATAAATGTGGTTACTTAGTGTTACCATTTACTTTTTTCTGAGACATGATACCATGTACATATTATGCTAAACAACAATTATAACATTGTATAGGCACTACTAACAGTATTAGAATAAGGAGGATATGGTTGGGTAGGGTAAACATATTGCATGAGTTTTGAGTCTGCTCAGTTTTTCTTCAGGTCTTAGTTACATTGTCCATATCCGCTCCATATCTGAAACAGGTTGACTTAAGTTTGGACTCGAGCAAGTTGTTTTCTGGTCAATTCCAGATCCGAGATGGGTAAAATATCCACTTGCAATTGCTGTCCAGGTGGACAGGATGGAAGTCCTGCCATTCAGCCTGGACAGGGATCAGAGTGTAAAAGCAAAAGTCTTGAAATTGATAAATCAATTTTTAGATTTATTAAAATCATATATTTAATCAAATAATAGATAAATGATATATTACCATAAGAAACGGTCTACGGTAGGAGTCCATTTTGCCCCTCTGACTTGTCTCTTCTATGAAGTATGGAGCATGTCTACGTGTCGGGGAAGTTACATCCACACCCCTTCTTGGATCTAGACAAGTAATCTTCTTTTGCCTACATATCAAACACGAAGTCATTCTTTTTGATATAGTAGTTTCATGATTCCAGATTATCTGTGATTCGTCATATTTAAGAAACACATGTTTTCCATTTGACATATGTGCAAGCATCATTAAGTACCATAAATTTGATATTAACTAATTTAATCACTTGAAGTTCAATTTTTGCCTTCATACTCTTTAAGATAGCTTCTAATACATTGTGAATACTCATGACTCAATGATCTAAACAGGATCTTCAGAAGATTTTTCAAGTTTTTATTGGGCAACTTCGGCTTTTATTTGGTCTTAGATCGAATTATCTTGATGCTACTGAGATGGGAATATCTAGATTTTTAAACAGCGAAAGAGGCTTTACAGAATGGTAAGAAGAGAGAATTTTGAGTTTGTTTTAAGGTGTGGTATATGGCTTGCCACTTTTAAAATATCTGAATTCATGCACAAGTGATCTGGTTACTTTAACTTGTTATACAGGCATAGTTAAGCACTTACTACTTTGCCTGGATATTACATATCGTCTTAGGTGTCAACTTGTCCTATTTTCTAACTTTATTTTAAATATGCAGATTCATATGACTTAATATTTCTTTATGAACCTCTAGGTGAACCTTCATGATGTGCTCAGTTATCAGCAAAAGGTTATTGTGCAATCTAAAAATTGTCTATCTAATTAGTTTACTTATTAATGTATCTTTGGTCTTTCCTTTTCTGTTCAAGACTACCAAAAATTTTAGTGTAGTTCTGAGAGTACACAGAGACTGCACAGATAGGACAAAGTCACAAAAGGATTTGTAACTGCTTTCACTTCAATCTCTAGAAGCAGGTTTTATTACAACTATCAGATGACATCTTATACGAGCCCATTCCCCGAGCATTCTTGCTCAACTATTAATATAAACTGTATATGGTTGCATTCTACACATAAGTAGGTATAGTTGCATGCATGCATATGATGGATGTTAGGGACTATGGTCTAATGTAGCCCAAATGGCGCATCTATTCAGTATTGAAGCATTAGACCTCTTGCTGCTCAAATTGCAATGGTATCAAAAATGAAAGTTATCTTCTCAAAGCAGTTGTGATTTCTACGGAGACTTTTCACTAGAGATCCACCCAATTGCCAGCAGTTAATATATATGTGATTCTTTGTCTACACTGACACGATGGCATCTTTTGTTGCTGAACTTTTACAGAAACCAGTGACCTATAATTGGTGATTATTAGAACTATGTTAGTTTACAATGTGTCAAAGAAGTTTGGCTTATTTATTTAAAGATGCAGTTCTGTCTTTAAAGCATGGTTGAAGTACCCGTTTTCTCCGTCTCTTCTGTAGGGCAGGATTAATGGTGTAAATTCTAGACATTTATGTTTGCATTTTTTTATATTTTAAGTGACCATAACTTGCACCCTTATTTTATACCCTTAGAAGTAGGAAATGCCTGCTCCCCCTTTCATCCTAGAATATTTCCATGTTTATGAACTGTATTCGGCTAGGAAATGTGGTTCCAAAAATCCCCAAAACAGGGATCCAAAGGAGTGGAAACGCCACCCTTCTTTCCAAGACAAATCCAAAAGAATTTCAAAAAGAGAAAATTTTCATAAAAGGCAATTTCTTACCTATTTGAACGGGTAGATCCACCATCCATGGAAATCTCCATCTCCAAATCTAGACGATTCCTAGTTTTTAGGATTCTGGACTCCTTGAAATCCAAGGTCAATGGTTTCTCAAAGTGAAGCTATCAAATATAGGATGAGTTGCTGAATGTTGTGGAGAGAAACAGGTAATGAGGGGAAGAGAGACATGGATGGCGGTGAGTAGGGGAAGAAAGAGGGTCGGTGACAAGGAGGGGCCACAATTAGAGAGAAGAGGAGGAGGTAGGAGGGGCGGTTGCTGGGCAAGAGAGAGGGAGAGGAGGTGGGAGGTGGTATATGGAGGGAGGCAGAGAGGTGGGAGATGGTAGGCAGGATGAGAAGACGTGCGACGATTAGGGGAGAGAGAGGGGGGAGGATGCGGGGTGAGGGAGGCAGTGATGGAGGAGAGGGAGAGAGGTGGAGGAGGCTAGAGGAGGAAGGTGGTTATGTGTTAGAGAGACAGGGTAAGAGGAGAGGGGAAACAAGAGGCAGGATGTGGCGGGTGGTGATGGTGGGGCGAGGAGGAAGGATAAGGGAGGTGTTGGATGAGGGAAGAGGGAGGGAGGGAGGGATGGAGAGAGAGAGAGGCAGTGGTGTATGTGTTTGAGAGAGAGGATAAGGAGATGTGGCAGGCTCAGTGAGGAAGGAGATGGAGGGGAGAGAGGAGAAGAGGAAATGGGACTTGAGTGGTGTGAATTGTGATTGAGAAAAAAAATAAGATAATTAGTATTCAATGCATTTGTATTCTTTTATACAGACATTACTTAGGCGCTTCCACCTCCTAATTTTTCAAACCTTGCCGCTTCAACATACGCTCATTTCAGGCTACCAAGTCTAGACCTAGTTGCTACAGCTCCTAGTTGCAAGAATTTTAGTTAGGCTTCTAATCCTCATGACCAACACTTGCATTCCAACTTATCTAGCTAAAGTAAAAAGGATGTTCTTATTTTGGTGTTGAGGTTGAGTTTTAAGTAGTTCCTATAATCATATTTTTTGGCTTTCTGAACTCAATCCCAATTTAGGTTGTCTTTGAAGATCCATTTTTTCTTGTACCATGACAGATGGAAATAAGGATCGCCGAATCGGTACCGGTCGGCCACCGGACCGGTTCGCACCAGTTGGTTCAAGCCGGTACGAATCGGTACTGAGTGGGTTCCACTAGTTCATTCTGGTTCACGCATCTAAAAGCCCAAAAAAATTTGAAACCAGTATGGACTGATTCGGGCCGGTACTGTTCGGTACCATTTTTTAATGCCAAACCGAACTGGATAGAGACCAAACCGGTTCGGTACGGGCTGAACCGGCTGGTACGGGCCCGTTCAACATTCCTTAGATGGAAAGCTATAAATAGAAAAATTTATCTCTGTCAATTCCTGCTACTCGTAGGATCTATTGTTTCGTTTTTTTTAATATATTCGAAAGGAATGAGTAACTTAGCGAAGACCCCACACTACTAGGTATTTTCAGCCCATATAAGGGAATGATATACTGGGTGTGGTGTGGAAAGGGTGGGTTAGAAACAAATGGTACATTGCACTAGAATTTGTCTTCATTTTTGTATGTTTACATGCTATTTGTGCATGTACCGTGTTCATTAAGTAGGAACTGCTATGGCTTTTTGTAAGGTCCTGTAGTTGTCTTAGCATTGCCAATATTGAATGCCTTATTTTCCTACCATGGCAAGTTTTATGCTCTCTCTTTTTTTTATTTTATGGCCGTGGGTTCGATTTCCCCCTACTTTTTTTGCTCAAAAATGAAAATTATTGGATGCCTTCTGTTTTTGAAGTGATCTGGCAAATGCTCCTCAGATTGCATATAATATTCTTCTTATTTCCTTTCTTACCCACTTTTGAGGAAATTGAAATATGATATGCAAAAATCTGTGAATTTTGGTCTGCGGCCACTCAATTATTCAGTCTTTCAGATTGCAGTTCATCATGATATGGTGGCTCCAAAAACATAATTTTTTTAAGGACTGCTGTTGAGAGTAGCCATAAACTCTTCCATTTTGCTTCCCTTGTTTGAAATATAAGATTTAAATATATTTTATGTTAGATTACCTAACAAAATGTATTGCCTTTTGGTTGTTAATCTTTTTTCATGTGTTATTGTCTTGTGAAAACGGAGATACTTGGGAGAGCCATGAAACATAACTTACACATGGAACTTAATTTTTAATAATACAAGTGAGCCTGCAAATTTATTGGATATTATTTGTACATTATACTTTTAGATATTTATTAAGACTTTCAATTTTAATCAGTTTCCTCTCGCAAATTCATTATTGTAACCTATTGTAAAATATGATATCATATTGTTGTATTTTTTTTAACAGTTTGCCTGACTTGTTTTTTTAACTTTCAGCTACTAACATTGAGTGTTTATTGTTTGAAGGGAGCTGGATTTGTTATATCGACATCATGCATGCTTCAATCTGCTTTCATGTGCCACTACACTTGAGTCTCTCTCTAAATTAGTATGTTTCATAGTTCCTTGAGTTTTTGTATTGTTTCCATAAAATAAAATCCTATTCCCCCTTTTTTGATGTTCAATATTTTTGTTCTGACTTTTTCCATCATTTTTTAGGTTCAATCACTTCCAAGAATGATCATTATGGATGAAATAGGAAAGCAGGTGTGTGCATTATTTCTTTCAATACCCAATGGATCAGGTCTACTGAAAAATCATTATTGTTAATTAATCTAATAAAATGTTTGATGCATTATGTTTTATAAAATGAAAGTTTAGTTTAATCATGATTACAGGTGCCAGCCCATGCCTGTGCATGCTGGCTGGCACATACCATGCGGGCCCAATCCTGGCACCTGACACTTGGTTGTTATTTGCTACTTGGCTAGGTAAGTAGTGATGTCAGCCTGCATTGACCCATGCTGGTTAGGCATGGGTTGACATGGCTTGATGATCTCTCAGTACTGAACTAAAATGATCACTCAGTGTCGAACTAAAATGGTCCTTAAGTCCCTTTTTTTTCTTTGCATCATGAGACGGGCAGTCATGGAACATGTTGTTAAGCTGGCACCTCCTGAGCTAGTGACACTTGACTCCTGAAGTTGTCCCCTAAGATCATAAAAAAGAAGTTTTTTAGATAATCAACTTGAATCATAAACTCTTTACGAAAAAATAGAGCTATATAGGGCATTTTGATGTTTATTGTTATTTTACTTGAGCTCATTTGGAGCAATCTTCTATTACTTGGCTTTGCTTTAGAATTTGTTTGCGGCCATCTTCAGCTCATTCCAAATTTGGTTGCATTTTATTGGTTATTTTCTTTTTAAGAGGTTTGGATTCTCTTTATATGAGTTTTTGAAATTGTATAACTAATACATGTAGGAGTGATAATGGACCAAACAAATTTTTTTAAACAAATTCAATGATTGCCTATTTAGAACTTTCAATATGTTAGGCACAGTTCATTGCTTATAGGTGCCAGTGGCAACTAGATCAGGTCACAAAACTAAGAAAGATTGATCAGTGACTTCTTAAATACCAACTTGGAGTGGCTTTGAATGAGGTTGTTCCTGTAATTCTAAAACGACTAGTGTATGCTCTTGGAAGAGTGAGTTTGTTTGTTTTCAATAAGAATTGGCTACAGCATGAGGTGTTGGTGAAGTATGGCACCAATGAAAAAGGTAGTATGCTGATTTGTTGGTCTGCACATATTCTTTTGGCCAAGAGGAAAAGATAATGGTACTGTCAGATTTAGGCTTCTCATTTGTTACTTTGCTTGTTTAGACTTGTATGCTAGCTTCTGCTGCATGCGTTTAGACTTGTATGCTAGCCCCTGTGCATGCCGCCACAACTTTATGTTCAACCAAGAAAAGTTTTTGTCATTATACGATTCCCATTATTCTGAAAATGTTCATGCTTCTGGCAAATATATTATTCTTCTCCTCTGTCAAGACTAAACACAAGAATTTGCTGACTTGTTACTTTGTTTCTTGTTTGTTGTATAAGTTAGCAAAAAATAAAAATAGGACATTAAAGATCCTCTATAGCTGCCTTATTTTATGTTTTCTAGTTGCTGCATACTGGTCCAAATGCTTGGTTAAAATTTTGAGTAGTTCACATATGTCCAGATGTTGCACATTACCCTATCTAGTCATTACACTGGCCATTATATTAGAGTCATGCCCTCCTATTATGTGCATATTTTTGCTTTAATATGGCTCTTGCAATCTGCTTGTTCAGGTAAAATTTTCACTTGAAGCAGCAAGTTTAGCTCTGAGAAATGCCTCTCTTGGAATATATGACGCTTCAGCTGGTAATTTTATAAGAAGTATATTTTTGCTTTCTAATGCATGCACAAGCAAGACAAGCATATAATTGATGCTTCTCTTTTTCTCTTTTTCTTTTGTTATTTTTAGTATCTGCTAGGAAAGCAAGGGCTTTAGCAGAAGATGCATTTTTTCATCCATCCATTATGTCAATCAGTTATTCCTCCATCGAGCACTACTTTGCGATATACATGGTTAGTACTTTGTAATTTGGTTTGCTGCACTACTGCTTATGATATTGACTTGTATGCTCTGTGTCTTTGATGCAATCTGTAAGGTAGATATCCTGTGCATATCTTATGCAAGTTAGAAAGCTGTCAGATGTAGTCTGTGAACTGGATAGCTAAGACTATCAAAATAATAGCTCTATGGACCTGTTTGGTTACCCTTCATTTTGCAATTATGCTTACCATTAGGGATGAACCAGCATGTACCGAAAATCTGAAGTTTGTGGTATGATGCCGAGCTTTGCCTTCACCTTGCTTGGGCATTTAATTGAAAATTTTGATCATCATAAGTTTGCCTTTTATTAAAAAAGCTCTGGTCCCGGGCAAGATGTCTCTTTAACAGTGTAGTTTATTTTTGGTGGTCTCTTCATGTATTTGATTTCGTGACAAACATATGATTATTTTTCCTGTTTGTTATTCTGGCAGCCCTTTTTCGCTCCAGTTGCTTTGCATGTGCTCCTAGCAGCTATTAAAGAACTGAAACGATACAAGAGAGAGCGAGCAAAGTACTTGGCATTTTCTGCTGACCAAGCCACGGCGGCTTCTTAATTCACCAACATACGCTGCTACTTCGTTGAATGTGGTTTATGCTAGAGCAGCAGTGCTGTCACCCAGGGCCTTGGTTTGCAGCATAGGGAGCACATCTTTGTATGCTGGTGTAATCTCAGACCATAATTTGATGGGATAACAGGGGTCTTGTTCGCTGCTGCTCAAGATTCAGGAAGGAAACAAAATCCCAAACATATCCAACTGAAGGCCAAGGTTGGAGCCTTGGGGGTGAGAGCGAAAGAATCTTCGATACCTTGATGAGACTTGTACAACTGCAAATTGATGTGTCACTGTAATTTCTGCAACAATTAGGCTCTAATTGTTTTTAAACTAGGCCTGAATGATGCATCTCGTCATGTTTTATATCGATGGCCAGCATGAGTTCTTTGCCATTTGTTCCAATGAAGGGTTTGACATCAACTGTTTCTTTCTTGATCCTGAATTTTTATCAAATTATCCATCTATATTGTAAAGCTCACTAGTATTTGAAGTGTTGCATTGAATGGATTAGGGAACGTCATGTTTGTATGCATCTATACTAGTTTATGACTAGTTTAGTCATTCTCCCATGCATATATATAGTGAGATTGGAACTTCAGACTGTCATAATCGCACCACCCTAATAATTAAGTAAATTTATAGGTCTAGCTGCTTTTGCCTATTTCAGTCCACAGGTTCGTTAGATGTCCCTTAAATGCAAATACCAATTTAGAACTGAAATTATGCTGTGACTGATGTCAGGTCATGGATTGTTCTTGGAGTGTATGTTTATATAAGCAGGCACACACAAAACACAAGGATACCTTGCCCTCCATGCTAATTTCCAGAACTCTCTCTTCTCAAGCTGTTCCCACGGTCAATTCACATTTCATATCATACAACAGCGATATGCTATGTAGTGATACTATGTGACACACTACAAAATGGCAAGCCATAAGGATTCATCATATAACCCCCTAAACGCAGCGTTATGCGGAATATCGTGTCACAAAATGTTATGAAACTTTAAGGGACTTCCCATTAAAATAAGCGTGCTTGCAAAAGCCATGGTCAATGGCTCAACCCATGAACATGCACGGCAGGCTTACCAAAATTTGAAGAAAACTTGGCACCAAATGCATGCTTCTGCCGATGTTTGCATCGAATACTTTATTAGGTAAGATCTTTGCATGTCACCCCATTATTGCTGATTACAGTCCTAACTTACATCTCAAATAAAATTTTCAGCCAAGACCTGGATTGGATTCAGTCCTTAGTCATGAAGCAGCCTTGGTGTGGAGGGAGGTGCTTTCAGTTAACAGCTTGGGTGTGACTCCAGTATCAATTTATGATGGTTAAGGCTGAGCCAAGCTTGAGACAAACATGTAAGTTTGGAGGTCATGCTTGTGGAGCAGAGTCTCAAATCTTTAAATGAATTGCAATACAATTCAGAGCTATGTTCTTTCATGCTATTTCATAATTGTTTTAAATATCTGTTCATGCGAAAGTTTTAATTTGATAAACATAGCCTACAAATAACAGCGATCATACATTGTGATTCTAAAAACCACAGATCGGCCCCGTATTAACTAAGGTTGGGTACAGTGCACACTGAACCAAGGATTGAACTGATGAAGAGAATCAATGAGTGGGCATGGGTACATCCACAAAATCCTTGATACAGCCTTTCTGTAGTCCTTGAAATTCCCGGTTTTAGGTTTCTTATGATGTTTTATGATGTTTTCTTGTCTCAAAGTTGAATTTTCGCAAGGAAATAGGTGCAGGTATCGAGTTAATTGCCCTAATTATGGCTTCATATGTATGTTGAAGTTCGAAATGTGCACATCTATCACATAAATAGCATATCATACACTATTCAAATTATATATATAATATTTTGATTTTTATACAATTGAAAACCAATTTATCAAATAAATCGTATATTTTATTAAAGTTTATGTAAGATTATATTCTAATTAATAATATCTCCTATATTTTCTAAGTGATGTGCAAATAGAGGGAAACGATAGAGGATGATGCAGAAGATTGTTTTTCTCTGTTTCTTTTAAAGATATTTTTGGACTTGTAGTTATTTTTTTCCTTTCCGAGTACATTAATGAAAATGGAAACTTTATCATGCAGGAGATAATTTTTGTTTGTTTTCCCAAATATAGAGGGTGGCAACCAGCAGGTCAAGTGGGGTTGAGCTCATATATCGACCCAAGGTCAACCCAACATGCCAATAGGTCGAAAATGCCCAACCTGCAACCAACCCGCTAACCCTTATTTTTGCTTTCTTTTTGGAACATTTGTGTTACAATTCATCTCTCCCTTCAATTATGAGCCATTGGATCAATGATATAAGGACTCATACATAATATAATTTTTAAATATATATTATATAAGATTTTGAAAAAATATATAACCTCCATCCATGACCTAATGGGTTGAGGGGCCTTGACCCAAACTCGACTTATCCCGTTGGTGTGTCGGGATTGCCGACGACCAATGAGCCCAACAAGTCGAGTCTGAGTTAAATCGAGTCAACATGTTGAGTCATAAATGGCCACTCCTATTCAAGTATAATGCAAGATATGCACTTGCTAGCAAATAAGAAAGATACTAAAGAATAAGTCGGTGCTCAAAGAGCTTCCATAATGAGACATCTTTTCCAAGTTTTAAATGCACATCATGAGAATGATAACTATATCCAACCACTATCTAAATTTTGAAAAAAATAATCTTACACAATGAGACATTCTCACTATTAATCTTACAATCTGGCCTCTCAATCCATATTACTTGTAAAACAAAAAAAATTATGTTTTGCTTAGGTGCCTTTTTATGTTTTTCGTGAGGCTGTTGCCTAGCAATATAACCCAAAGGGGGAGGCGATGAATTGGATTTTTAAAATTTATAATTATGTGCAATTAAAAAACTAACTTTCAAAATGTTTGTGTTGTGAATAGCAATATATCTGTGCAAACATAAATCGAAGAGTTGAATGTAATATGGGAAAAATGCACAGCACAACAAACACAAAATTTTTATAGTGATTCGGTGCCAAACTCAGCACCTATGCTCACCTTTCAAGACACCCTTCTCGGAAATTTCACTATAATCTATTCCGAGATTACAATGTGATTGTTTTACCCGATCTTACAATCGAGCCTACTTGATTCTCTTTATAAATCAACCAAAAATTGCTCAATCGAAAGCCTTCCCTAAGCTTGATTACAACTTACAATACAATTCAAGAATTGAATAGACCTTTTTCACAAATTTTAAATTCTTTGAAACTTGTTACAACACAAAAATATAAAAATACAATCAATGTAAGCAAAGCTCCTTAATGAGCAAATTTGATGTCATTGATGCATGTGTGGAAAATAGTGGAAGCTCTTGTTGGATGCTTGGAGGCTTCACTACAAATGCTTTTATGCTCTCAAAAGTGGGGAGATGGGGTCATGAATGCTCACTTGAATCTCATTTAATGATAGTTTTTTTTTGTTTTTTTGTTTTTTTCTTCTTATGTCTCAATGCCTTTATGCCTTAAAAAGTGGCTGGAATACTATTTGTAGCTGTTGAAGAGGCGAAATAATCATTGGAAATGCGATAATCTATTCTGGGCTTGCGGAAAACTAGCAGTTTAAAGTGCCAGATGCAGGGGAATCGACTCTTTTTCTTTTCGGGTCGACTTAAGAGAGCGCTGATTTTCACTATATTTTGTCTTTCGTTTGAGACCATTCTAGAATCAACTCTGTTAGTCCTGGGGTCGATTTGTGCTCGGTAGGGTCAACTCTTGAGCTGCTTGGATTGACTCACCAAAAAGTTACTTTTTTATTGTATCTTATCTTTTGCTTGAGACTATTCTGGAGTCGACTCGGCTGAACCTTGAGTCGACTTATGAAAGCATGCCAGTCTTTTCTACTATACCGGGGTTAACTTGTAACTTTGGGTTCGACTCCTGAACCCCTTTAAAATCAAAGTCTTTTATTTAAACATGTGGGCATTTAAAGGTTGGCTTCTCATAACTTGGGGTTGACTACTCTATTTCAAAACTTCGCAAATACTTCTCAAATTCCTTCCAACTTAAGCATTTTTGATTGAATTTTCTCTATATATTTAGGTCATTATGAGATTATTTTTTCCTCTTATGTACATCCTTAAGTATCCCAAAAATACCCAATTAGTAAATTTATATTCAAATATTTTGCATCATCAAAATCAAATTTTTGGATCAGCATATGCATATTTTAACATGTGACTGGCCATGAGAAACCTCCAATTATCCATGCTCAATAAGTCCAATAGTTTAGATAGATGCCTAGTTTCATCAAATCGCAGGAGGATCATCATAAAACTAGCCCATCCATAGCGTCACCCTGTTACCGTCACCGTATCTATGTTTTTTAAATAATTTACTATACCAAACATATTTATATTTCTAGATTCAAAAATAAAATAGAATTCTATTTTTCTATTTTTGAAAATTAAAAAAATGAAGGTGGTGCCAAATGATAGCAAAATTTTAATTTTGAATTTTCAAAATGAGAGAATATGAATGCAAATATGATTTTTGTAGGAGGCAAAGAGAAACTACTAATGAAACTCCTACTATTGTTATAGCATTACATATACAAGTAGATATAGCATATAATAAATTTGCCATAATAAACTAATTGTTCATATGCTTCGCGCATAGTTTAAAATACTTTTTTCATATTTCCCCGACGATACTATTTTTATCATTATTCTTTCACTTAATATATCGATTGATAACCAATTTTTCCCTTTTGCTATACTAGTTAGTATTAGAGAACAATTGCCATGCATCTTGCAATTACTTAATAATATTCTAACAATGCTTATCACATACCCATAAAAACTAATGACAGAGCTTGTGAGGGGCCAAAAGGTGGTGTAGACACACCCTTGCACACCTCTAATATTCATATTTGTGGTTAACTTTTATGGCAAACAATTTATAAACGAGATGGTTTGTATTTCATTAATAAAAAAAATCAAATATAACTTGTTACCAAGCCTAAATACATAATTAATTTAGCCTATTTAATATTATAATTGTTCACTTTTCCCTCATTCGTGCTCTTTGTATTTGCTCCCTTGTCACGTCGACATCAAATAGCGACCCATCGTACCGCTGTATTATAACAGCTTAATAAAGTCGATGACTAAGGCCCTGTTTGGGGGAGCTTTTGGAGGGCCAGAAAGCACTTTCTGGCCCTCCAAAAGTACTTTTAGATGAAAAACTATGTTTGGTAAATTTTTCAAAAAGCTGTTTTAGCTTTTGCGGGAAGCTGAAAACAGCTTTTGGGAGGAAGCTCCAATTTGGAGCTTTTGGGAGGAAGCTGTTTCAGCTTTTTCGGAAAGCTATATTTTTGACAAAAATGCCCATATTAAAATAACATAATCACATAGTTTATCCCTGTATAAATCTAAAAATCTGCTGGAGCCAAGAACCCAAGCCGTCAGACTCCCTTCCGTAAGAAAAGGTATTTTTCTTTTCAATTTTTGTATGCATCTCTTGAACTACATTTTAGAAGAAAAAAAATTTTAATCCTTTTCTATACCTTCCAAAATCAATTTATTGTTTTTTTTTTATCATCAACCTCGCGGCCCACATTGAGGTCCTCCTCGAGCGTGGACCATGAAGAAGAGCCCCTGGACCGCGGAAAATTATTTTATGAAAAATTATTATGGAAATTATTTATACTAATAATTATAATATTTTATATCTTTATTTTTGTATTATACTATAAATATAGTATCATATTATATTATATCATAATACATAATATGTTATGTTAAATAATTTAATATTATATTATATTATGAAAAATTAATTTATACTAATAATTATAATATTTTATACCTTTATTTTTGTATTATACTATAAATATATATCATATATATATATCATAATACATTAATATGTTATGTTAATAATTTAATATTATGTTATATTATGGAAAATTAATTTATACTAATAATTATAATATTTTATACCTTTATTATTGTATTATACTATAAATATTGTATTATATTACATTACATTATAATACATTAATATGTTATTTAAATAATTTAATATTATGGTATATTATGGAAAATTAATTTATAATATTAATTATAATATTTTATACCTTTATTTTTGTATTAAACTATAAATATAATATCATATTATATTATATCATAATACATTAATATGTTATGTTAAATAATTTAATATTATGTTATATTATGAAAAATTAATTTATACTAATAATTATAATATTTTATACCTTTATTTTTGTATTATACCATAAATATAATATCATAATACATTAATATGGTATGTTAAATAATTTAATATTATGTTATATTATGAAAAATTAATTTATACTAATAATTATAATATTTTAATACCTTTATTATTGTATTATACTATAAATATTGTTATTATATTACATTACATTATAATACATTAATATGTTTTTTAAATAATTTAATATTATGATTATATTATGAAAAATTAATTTATAATATTAATTATATATTTTATACCTTATTATTGTATTATACTATAAATATTGTATTATATTACATTACATTATAATACATTAATATGTTATTTTAAATAATTTAATATTATGTTATATTATGAGAAATTAAATTTATACTATAATTATAATATTTTATACTTTAATTATTGTATTATATTATAATATAATATATATTACATTATATCATAATACATTAATATGTTATGTTAAATAATTTAATATTATGTTATATTATCAATATTAATTTACTCTAATAATTATATTACTATTATGCTATATTAACATAATATTATTTTATATTACAATAATATTATACTATATCGTATATTTATGTATTAATTTATGTTATGTTTTATTAGTTGTGTTGTATAATACTATGCAATGTCCTCTATGGTAATTTTGTCATATAAAAGTACTTTCTCAGTTTGTTTACCAAACACCAAAACAAAAGTACCACAGCACTTTACGAATGTAGTTACCAAACAGCAAACAGCTTTTTATAACAGCTCTACTTCAGACAGCTCTACTTCCAACAGCTCTACTTCCAACAGCTCTACTGTCAACAGCTCCCCCCAAACAAGGCCTAAGGCTAAACAGTCCGGGAAAAGCTCATAAATATTATTGTAAATATGCAGCAGCATCTCCCATCTACTGAACGATTTATTAGGATGAGACAGGGTCCCATCATGGATCAAGACATTAGTTAGATGGTCAGTTACACCAAAAAAAAAAGTTAGGATGTTACGTTCTCAGCTGGATAAAGATCATTGGCTGCATTCATCTTTATGTGCACCGCACTCTCTTTTGGCTTTTTTCGGGGAGAAAAAATTGAGCTCTCTACTGGCTTTGGATTAATGTTGAAATATTTACCAAAAGACGAACAGGGCAGTAAATTGAATGGTCTTATTTATCTGATAGAGTACTTGAAGTATAAGTGCCTAGAACTTTTAAGAATATGCTGTTTTCTAATTTTGTAAAATGTATGCATATTAGAGTTGTGTGAAATGTCTGCCTAAGCACTTCTTCCTCCAACAATCAAATGTTCCAATTTGGCCAATCGGTCAACCACCTAATTATTCTCTTCCTTCGTAACAATGTTCTTTTGGATGTAACTGCCGCATAGGTTGGGATGAACATTTTAGATGAAGAATTATATCCTATTCTGCATGCATCATATGGCTATACACGCTAGCTATCACACTGCTTATTTTTTTAGGCCTCATTCAGCAAGTATGTTTCTTGATGCACCGCTACAGAAACGGACGGTTGTGATTGGCGGCATGCGTAGGGTATAATTTGTCCTTCAGATAGAAGCATCCCATCACTAATTTTTGGACTGATAACCCGCACGTGCGAATGACACGTGAAAATGGAACGTTGGTCAAACATTTAAAGTATTGCATTCAGCCCTGATTTCCGCCACTCCGAAGCGGGCCAAATGCCACCGCCGCTCTTTTACCAAATCCGGCCCAATGTATGCCCCCTGGATCGACCCGAGCGCATGGTATCAGCGGCCATACTTATCCAAAAGAGGGCGTGCCCGGAATATTAAGAAGGAAAAAAAAGAAGAAAAAATCAGAAGAACAGAAAAAGGAAGCATAACCTTTCAATTTCAAATGACAGTGGCATGAATGGTATTTACCCTCGCAACAGCTTCTATTATTGAAACCCGTTTCCCCACTCCCCCACCTCAACTTGCCCAAATCTTGGCCCATCCATCCCCTTTTCTTTCTCTCTCTCTCTCTCTCTCTCTCTGTTGTCCTTCTCAAAGGTGAAGAGCAAGGGAATAACGACGCCAAGATTGAAAAAAAGAGAGAAAAAATCCCGAGAATCCCTTCCCTCTTTCCATCGAGAGGGGAAAATGGGATGAAATCCCCCGTCATCGTTACCAGTCCTACCAGCAGCAGCAATGGCAGCAGCGGCATCAGCATCTTCAGCAGAGCCGCCCCCACCTCCCCCTCCCGCGGAGGTTCCTCAATGGCTGAAATCCCTCCCACTGGCTCCTGAGTACCATCCTACCCTGGCCGAGTTCCAGGACCCCCATCGCATACATCCTCAAGATCGAGAAGGAGGCCTCCTCCTTCGGCATCTGCAAGATCGTGCCGCCTCTCCCGGGGCCGCCCAAGAAGACGACCGTCGCGAACCTGAACCGCTCCTTCGCCGCCCGCGAGACGAACCCCAAGAAGCCCCCGACCTTCACCACCCGGCAGCAGCAGATCGGCTTCTGCCCCCGCCGCCCCCGCCCCGTGCAGAAGCCCGTCTGGCAGAGCGGCGAGCACTACACGCTCCAGCAGTTTGAGACCAAGGCCAAGCAATTCGAGCGCGCCTACCTCAAGAAGGTCACCGCCGCCAGGAAGGGTGGCCTCCTCTCGCCGCTCGAGATCGAGACCCTCTTCTGGAAGGCCTGCGCCGACAAGCCCTTCTCCGTGGAGTACGCCAACGACATGCCCGGCTCCGGCTTCGCCCCCCTCGGGGCCGCCCGGCGGTGGCGGGAGGAGGAGGCGGCCAACGTCGGGGAGACCGCCTGGAACATGCGGGGGGTGTCGAGGGCCAAGGGCTCGCTGCTGCGGTTCATGAAGGAGGAGATCCGGGGGTCACATCGCCCATGGCGTATGTGGCGATGATGTTCAGCTGGTTCGCCTGGCATGTCGAGGACCACGAGCTCCACAGCTTGAACTACCTGCATATGGGGGCCAGCAAGACCTGGTACGGCGTGCCCAGGGATGCTGCGCTTGCTTTCGAGGAGGTCGTTCGAGTGCACGGCTACGGCGGGGAGGTCAATCGTCTTGGTGAGTACAAGGGTTTGTTTTTCTTCGTCAACGCTCCTCTGTTTTAGCCTTACAACCTTCTGCTTCCATCGACACTAGTCACTTTTCCACGCATCCCTTTCTAGATGTAGATGCCGAAGCTTGGTATATAACAAACTTGAATGTTACAAAGCTTATTGTATGTGACGAACTGAAGCTTCAATAGTGGCCTCCTTGTCTCCTATAGTTAGCTGCTCAGGTGTTCGATCAATGGTCCCTTTGATGTTTTCGTCAAATTATGTTCCTTCTATTGGCATGGTGATACATCCCTAGCCATGAGTACGTTCCATGTGTTGACATTCAACTCGTTGCTGTAGACGCCCAAGCAGAGTGGGCCAGTCCTCAGTGCCTGCACCTGGAGAGTGATGAGTTGTGAGGTCATATTGACGGTTCAAGTCTTACACCTATTTCTTCCACTATATTCATCTACTTATCGACAAAAATTGAAGCATCTGAGGTATATTGTTCAGTGCAAGTCTTGATCCGAAGATAATAGTTGCTAGCAACAAATAAGGTGCTCACCATATTCAGCACAGTAGCAATGAATAAGGTGCTATCTGTATTCGGTCTTACACCTATTTCTCCCACTGTTTTCATCCACTTGTCAACAAAAACTGAAGCATCTGAGGTATATTAATCGGTGCAAGTCCTGGTCCGAAGGTAATAGCTGATGCCAACAAATACGATGCTCTCTATATTCAGAACTGTAGGAATTAAAAGAAAGCTTCATCGGAATTAGATCCAGAGGAACTTAAAGATGAGCCTATTGCCGATCTAATAGTTAGTATGAAACTTAGCAATTGAAAGAAGACAAAAGTCACCACTTAGTATTTAAATCATGATCTAGTAGTTAGCATGCTATAATGTTCAGGATTTTGTTTATAATGTTGAATTTTGCTACAAGTGAGTACACCTAAGTGCGCTGAGAAGAGCGAGGAGGGGCCTTCTTTTGCCCTACATGCCCTTATTATAACTTCCTGTCACAATAAGCAACACATTTGATTAGCCTTATCTGTGAAGAAAGGGCCTAGTTTTGTTTCAAATCAGTCATGTCATCTTTATCCTTACATCCTGTGTTAATGACTTTGTCTCCTTTTATCCTTAAAATCCTTTTGTATGTATTCTTTTACCATCATTTTTTTAACTAAGTCTCTGCTTTTTATTTTTCTCTTACTTTTGATTATTGTCATCATCATCATCATCGGTAATCCTGAACCTATTGTTCTTCATTTTCTATCCTTTCACTCTAAGATCGTTAATTATGACCCCTATTAACTTCAATATAACTCCAATTAGTTAAATCAGGGTCTTTGATAGATTATTATTCCAAACGATTGTTTTATATTCAGTGGTTAATTTTCAGGTTCATATATAGTGTTTATTTATTTATTTTTTTGGCTGCTTAGCTGTTTTTCAGGCTGTCTGGAAGTTTTAAATAGTGAAGAGTATTTAACAAGTGCTTAACCATTTTGACAATTATGAATAGCTAGATAAGCTTTGCAATGCAGAAAGAATCTTAGAAATGGGAATCCAGATGAGAAGTTAAATAGTCATTTCTATAAAGAGTTTGTTTTGCTGAAATTTGCATCGATATATGCTTGTAATTACTAATTTTTTCCATCCTGCCCTAGTCCAACTTCAATCTGAAATTTGACTTATTTAATTAATTTTCTTACATATGTACAAGCAGAGTTAATAGGAGTCTACACCATCCATCACTGTGACAGGCTTCCTAAATGCCTAAACCAAAAAATAGGATTTACTTTCAGGCTTCATTTACGATTTTGAGAAAGCACGTAATGACTTTTATTCTTTCAACCTTTGTCCATATCTTCTCTTTCTGTTTGTCAATCTATCTTCCTTTATGTTATTGTGATGACAGCTTGAGTGCCCATGTTATATTTTATATGATAATGGTGTTCGAAGGAACCTATTTTGTTTGGTTGTGGAGGACAAATGCATGGCATCGGTAACTAATATTGTGTGGGTGTTGGTCAGGATTGCTGCACTATGACATGGTATTTGCATGCATTGACATCCAATGATACATTGCATTGCCAAAATATACAAAACAAGAGTGCAGATAGCTTGCAAGTTTTTTTATTAGTTAAGAATTTAGTTAATTGGCTCAACTGAAACTGCATGAAACCTTCTAGAAATACTGTCTCAAGGGGATGCTGTTTTATATTCATTTGTGGGCAGTTGCTTTAGTAGGTGATACATAAGGATCCTATTACCCTCTCCTTAGCCCCTAAATGCTACTAAAATAACAAACTAATCCCTTTTAATTTGCTTATAATAATGAATGTATGATGAAACCCATCTATTCAATTAAGATGCGATATTATTTTTTCTGTCTGTTGCTTGAGGTGATGTTTTAGAATGGTCTTTCTTGGTTAAGAATATTGGCTTTTACAAATTTATGCTTCTGGTAGACTAGTAGTTGATCAAGAAACCATGTTATCTAACCGTGTGCATATTTGGTTGAGTTCATGGCAGTGACTTTCGCACTCCTAGGTGAGAAGACCACTGTCATGACTCCTGAAGTACTTATTGGTGCAGGAATCCCTTGCTGCAGGTGATGTTTGTCATATTTTCCCTTTTTTGATTACTTCTACTTTTGGCATTTTCCTTTCTTTAATATAAAATCCATAACTAATGAGCATATAAGTCTTTGTTTCTTCATAGCAGATTGGTACAAAATGCTGGAGATTTTGTTGTCACTTTCCCTGGAGCTTATCATACAGGGTTCAGTCATGGTAGGCATCTATAACTTGGGATTTTCTTACATTTATTCTTTTTCTTAGAGCATCTACAATAGATTCCCCAAGCACAGTTGGTTTTTTTATGGCACATACTTGATGTGCATCAAATAATATAGCCTAAGAGGATGTATTTTATTTACACTCTTTAGGTTGTTCAAAGAGCAGAGTAAAAATCTATCAGTAATATCCAAAAAAAAGAAATGCATTGTTTTTAGCATTCCTCTTATTAACTCCAACCCTAATTCCCTCCCTTCTTTTGCGGCATGTTACAATATGCTCATATCACATATCTTATATTTTTCCATACAAGTGCTTCATGTTGAAGGTTTTTCCCCCCTTAGAGGAAGGTGAAGCTTGAAGCAAATTTATGATGATGTGTCTATTGAGTTTTTAGCAAGGTTTGCCGGTCCTAGTACTAGACCCTATACCAATAGCTTATTGGAACAAATTGGGTTAGTATGTTACACCCCAGTACTGACACATGGTGCATTGCCGCAGACAAGACGACAGCTCTGTCATGTGTTAGTATAGGACCGTATCGAGCCCTATTGTTATACTACATACCTTATCAAGTTGGTACTGTATGCCTGATACAGGGTGGTTTGGGTTGGTGCAAAAAACCTTAGTTCTTAGCATCATTTTTACATGAGTCTAATTATTAGATTTGACCAAGCACCAATATTTGGGTTAGTTTAATAAGGGATGATTTCAAGGTTTCAAATATCGAAACCAGACTTCGTACCCTTTTTTTTTAAAACTGGAATGTTATGGTATCGGCTATAGACACATGGTATAGGATTGCATCCTGTACGGACTCATTCTATACCAGTTCTGGAAACCTACTACAACCATATGGTACCATTTGTACCATCTTGTTCCAGCGTATTTGAAGCCTTGGATGATCTTATATATTGTATCAGGAAATAATAGAAACATACACATGCACACGCTCATACATCATGTCTTAGAGAAAATTAGAGCGTGTGCATGACTAGGGAAGGTGAGAACCCTAATATGATAATGAGGATTATAATGTGAGGATATAATAAGATTACAAGGAGTATACATGAAAAGCAATCCTAATAAGCAGAAATTTCTACATGCAGAAACTTAGCTTTGTTGACATTATTTGTGCATGCAAGTTTTGATGATAACCCTAGGGAAATTCAGAAAACTTGGCCATGAATAATGATATAGTGTAGGTTTAGACAAATTTACATTATTCATCAATGAAATTGATTTTTGAATTACTCATGTCATCTGTAACCTTTAGACTTTCTCCCAACTTTTCGTGGTCAGCGTTACAAATGCTTCTCTTCCATTCATATTATTTGAAGTCATCCTTTTCTCTCTTCCTAAAGATGGATACTTTAGTCCTTGTAAAAAAGAAAAAAGAACTAGTGTACTTTCTTTCTCTATTAATTGTCATCTGGAATTAAAAAAACATTGGTATGTAGGAATGTAGATTAAATTAGCTATATTTTGAGACTGAAAATCAATATAGTTATTTTTTTGGGTTATTTAAATATGACTTGTACATTAATGAAGATTATGTTTGTCACATTGTTTTGCTTTGTCTATGCTAATTTCAGAAGCTGTAAATATTCATTAAGGTTTTACATGCTTCCATAATATTTTTATTTCCCTTTTTTGTTCTTTATTTCTTTATTTGTTATTTACCATATGGATTGTCAATTCCCTGACTATAACTGGGAACAAAAGTATGAATTAGTATAATTAAAATGTTGGAATTTTCGGAATAACCAACCATTAGAAAAGGAGAAAGATGAAAAGTTCAACTAAATGACAAATTTACATATAAAAGAAGTTGCTATATGATCATTGTAATGTTAAAATTATTTCTAGTATTTGGAATGAGCATATCGTTCTGCTACAATAGGTCTGGGAATTTGTATTTGAATGAGAATAAGGTCGGTATGCCGGAGAGAGACTGATAATGGAATGAAAAGTTGGCATTTTGGCAAGAATTGAAGGTTAGGAGCTGTAATATAGTAATTTATAAATAGGCGAGCAATGTATTTGTCCTTGAGTTCACTAGGTATTCTTTTGTTCTACAGTTATTAAACACCAACTCTATCATTGGTCTTCATTAATCTAGTTTATTCATCCAATTGATGCACTATGTCCTGCACGGTAGATGTCTGAAATTACACAATTTAGCTTTTTATCTGTCCTGGACTTTCACTGAAAAGTGTAAAGAAAATGTACAATCAGTTTGCTACAAGACAATATGTTTATATTCAATGTTTGGTCCGTCTCTAATGACGTTAAATTGAACAATTCGAAATCAATAAAAGCTAAAAGCTGTATTTGTCATTAGTTAATAATATTTTCTACTTGACTTTTTCATCATATTGCTAGTCCCTAGTTAATTCCGTCTTAATGTGCTTATGAATGTGCACATTTATGAATATATTTGATATCCTACAACCATAGTTTTGGCCACTGATCTACTTACTTTACTGTAGTCATTTACATTCTTTCAATTATAAGACCTTAGTCTGATGTAGTGATGTTCTAATCTCATAACTAAAATCAGATCATTGTTTATATTAATGAAATCTTCTATCTTCGTGTTGGTAGGATTTAATTGTGGGGAGGCAGCAAATATTGCAACTCCTGGATGGTTGAGAGTAGCCAAAGAGGCTGCAATTAGAAGGGCTTCAATTAATTATCCTCCCATGGTGTCCCATTTTCAGTTGCTTTATGCACTTGCACTATCTTTATGTACAAGGTGAGCTTTGAGTAGTAGAATTTACTGGCAGGATTTTTAGACATTTGCATTTTGATTATCATTGCAGTTTTGATTGTATAGTTTGTCCCCTTCTTATTTTGGTTTGAATATTTGCGTCCGAGTACTTATCTTGATCAGACATAGTATTTGATAGTACTGGCCGTACTAGGTTCTTTATTTCTTTATATTGTTCTTTATTATGAATTGGTGATTATAATCACTATCATGGGGAGAGAGGGATGGAGAGAAGGAAAATCCTTTCAGCTATAGGAAGCAATCACTGGGTATGACAAACTCGTGGCAATTGTTTGAGGACACCTCCAATTCCATGCACATTTGCAAGTTTAAACATATGCATAATCAAAGGGATAACTGAAGTTTAAGGCTCTGATCACAAACAGGTGCATGTCTCCATTCCATATTATTCTTGATATTCGTCCCTTGTATTCTATGTACTATTTATTACTCAATTTGCAGGATCCTTATGTGGGGGTTATAAACTTGTTAGAATGGGGTTTGTTATGGATCCAACGTTGGTAGTAGATCTGCCGAACCAAATGCTACGAGTAACATTCCAGGCCTCATCTTTGATTCAAAATCTAAATCCAGCTAACTTAGAATGTGTTGGTATAAAGGTGCAAGTTTGTACCTACTCACCCATCATCACTTGCTGAACTTATCTTGCTCCCGTTGTCTAGTGCCCCCTTTCTTTTCTCCCTTTATCTAGTGACTTTTAGTTGTTAGCTGTCCAAGCCACTGAAGTTTCTGTTTAAAAAGATGCAAGGTTGGGTTGAGTGATTCAGGAACTCCGCAAATCCTGATTTTTGGGAATAAGACATATCACCTATCAGATCGATTAAACTATCTTAAAAAATCAGGATTCATGGTTTGACTCGATCCCCAATCACTCCAATATCTTCTATCTGTCTTCATTCTTGACTTTAGACTCTTCTCTGATGTACGATATACCCCTGAATATTGAGTTCGAGCATCCAAACAAATTTACCACGGATTATGAAATGGTTTTGCTTACCCTGTATAAATTGTACCACGGATTATGAAATGGTTAAACAAATTTAGTTTTCCTCTTAATTTCGTGAAGCCTCTTAACTCATTAATTTAAGTTTAATATTGGGAAATGCTTTACAAAATCCAAAGATTTGATCTAAATACACAGGGTTGAAAACCTGCTTTATGGCTCTGCTGGAATGTTTATGGCGACTGATATATCTATTGATCTTGCTGAGCATTACTTTTATACATATTTTAAAATAAACATGTTATATTGCTTTTTAAAGCAATTTCATTGGATCATACAACATACTACATAATTATATTTCACGATGTGGCTGTACTGTTGGTTCCATCCTCACACCGAACAAATTTAATTTCAAAGAAGTACCCTGAGTTTTGCTCCTGTAACTTCTGTGGCATTTTCCTTGTCGCAATAAACCTTTCTTTGACAATTCCATAATATCATAAATATTAATCAAAAATCTTTTTGATGTCTTCACCTCTCCATATTTTCTTTGACCTTTTCATCCATATAGCCAATGGCTGTTTTTCTCTGGCCCTCTCCAACTAAAAGTCGCTTTTAATATTGATTTGGATGATCAATAAGAAAACATGCACCATTAGCTGCTGTATGTTTTGTCCTGTGTCAATAAATATCTTAAATATTTCAATTAGAAACGGCATTGAATCCTTTTTTGTCTTTTCAAATTTGGCAGCCTGGCATGTGTGGTGGCATACCCACCAGCGCTGGCACTTAAATCCTTGTATATAAGAAGTGCATCTTTTGGGAACTGAATGCATCTCTTTGTGCATCATTTATCTGCATAGCTTCCACTCTTTTAGGTTTGTTAATCATACATTATATTTTACAGCACATGCAGCTCTTAATTTCATCAAAAGGCATGGCTCTTTGCTTTATATCTTTTGCTTAGGGCTTACTTTTTGGCTACACATTCCGTAGTCATGAAATGCCCAATGTGTCAGTCTGTTTGCCAGTTCAATTCAGTTAAAGCTGTTGAAACTATGGGTCTGAAATTTTCAATGCTGTCTTATTTTGAATATCAACAAAATTGTGGTTTTTTTTTTTGCTTTATGCGACACAAAGTCAAGTTTCCAAATTAAATTAGTAATCTAGATGTTTCAATTATCTTCTATTGTTTATGTGAAAGGATGGGTTTTCTTTTCTTTCTTTCTTTCTTTCTTTCTTGTTTTTTTAGGATGCCCAGGGGCAACAGAAGTGAACCACGAAGTTCCAGACTGAAGGATAAAATGAAAGGAGAAGGAGAAGAGATGGTGAAAAACATATTTGTTCAGAGTGTGATTCAAAATAATCACCTACTTAGTGTTCTTCTTGATAAAGGATCTTCCTGTGTAGTACTTCCACAAAATGGACCTGACAGTCCTTTGTGTTCAAATTCACTTGTCAGATCTCAAGTAAAGGTAAAACCAAGATTATCACTTGGTTTATGCAGTCACCAGGAAGCACTGGAAGCATCAAGACTTTTACCTTCCAATGATATGCTAGGATGGAATGCAGGGATCAGAGACTTAAGTGGTTTCAGTTCACTTAAAGGAAATTCTGTACCTGTCTGCCAAGGAAAGATAATTTCGTCAGCAACTTGCAGATTTGGTACTGCTGATTTCTACACTTCTTCTTTAGACTCACAGAACGGGGAAGGTGAAAAAGAAGGTACGTTCCAAGGTGACGGGCTGCTAGATCAAGGACTATTGTCATGTGTGACATGTGGAATTTTGAGTTTTGCTTGTGTGGCTGTTGTTCAACCAAGAGAAGCAGCAGCTAAATGCCTCATGTCCACTGATTGTGGTTTCCTTGGTGATCATATTGATGATTCTGGAGAAGTAAGAGACATCAACAAAAACACAAATAGGAGGACAGGCAATTATAATTTGGTTTCAGATTTGGGTAAGCTCAGCATATGAATGTCTTATGCTCTCTCTCTATTTCATTCCCTCTTTTATATTTCATACTTGTGGATATGTTTAATAGATATCTATCTCTTAATAGCATTTTTCATGATTGATGATATCTGTTATTCTATTTAATAATTTATATCTGTCAATATTTGTAAGAAGTTATTTCTGTGCTTACCTAATCTTGATTTCTTTTGTACAATGCAAAGAATATAAAGTATATGTAATACAACCACATTAGATTAATGGTTCAAATTTACTGATACATGTCTCCTATAATCCTAGTGTGCTTCACCAATGGCCTCTTTCTATCTTGTCAGCCAGCATATATTAACAAAAAACAGGCATTTGGGACATCTGGGTTGTCTTTATTTGTCAGATGAATAGTTTTTTCCTTTTTTTTGTATCCTCCGTTTCTTAGAACTTAAAAAAGCATAGATTCCTGCATTGAATTTTGTGTGTTGACAGGAAATAATCCTCTCCAAGTTATTTAAAAGGTTTTGTGTTTATAAACATATTACATTACGATTTGTATGCTCCTATACGAATGATTCCATTTTAGAAGTGGAGTTAATTGGTATATATGTTATTTTTACATCTTAGGTTGTATCTTGAATAAGATTTAGAAAGAATATCTCAAGATTGACAGGCCAAGTAGTCAACTGATGGTTTAAGGTGATCAAGGGGGTTGGTGCAGACCCCTGGTCACTTAGGGAACCACCTAATGCCAAAGTCTTGTTTTCTTGTTGTAATTTGTATTAAAAAGAAGATTTAGAGAAAAAAGATAGACAATTGTTGCTAGGAGCACTATGAAATCCATTCTTCTGTTCAATGAACATTTCTCATTTTTCTGGCCCTAGCTGAGACAACAAATGTTTCTGTGGACCACACTTCTTCAAAGAAATTCCCTGTTGAGCTAAGTCTGATCCTCCATTCTAAAATCCATCGAATGTGATTCTTAGAGCATATGAAGCTAGACAAAATCCAGTGATATAAAATGGTTTTATGCCCTAGGATGTCTTTTTTGTGGGCTTATGGATCTGTGGGCCTCAGTATGGTGTTTTCCCCTGATTGATGAGACATTAATTTATACAAGAGTATGTTGTATCTTGTCAAAGGACTTTAAACAGCCCATAAGTAGATGATCTAGCATTGGACAAATGCGGAAATTTAATGGGAGTCAACAGCCACTCTTTGGTGTTACGATAAAGATTACCATCACCTTTTTTTGACTGATTTGGGATTTGCCAACAATCTTTGTTCATAATTTTTTAGTTAAATAAATTCTAATGGATTTCATTGGTGTTACTGTGAGCATTTTGAAATTCTTTCTCGTGATTTGCAATCATGTGAGACCTTCCCCTCCTTTTCCAACTTTAGAGATTGAAAATTAAAAAACATCTGAAGTGGATGACTTGCTTATGTGGTATGAGTTGAAGTACTCTAGTTGGCTCGCACTATAATAAGATTTAGCAGCTAAGAACTACAAATTAATGTTTTAATCCAATATATAATAGCTTAGTACATGTTTCAGTAAACCCTAGATCGATAACAATTCTTGGATTAGACTCGAGAGTGCTCTTGTCTGATGAGTTGGTTCTGGAATAGTGTGAAGCCGTCTATCTGTAATAATGCTTGTTTGCTGACATTGCTAAGCAGATTTGTGGAGTCACATGCTCATTGAAAAGTATATAGCAAGGGTCGGTAAGGTCTGCCAGGGGATTTTTTAGCATCATCAAGTTACTAAAAGCCATGATGTACATTGAGAGGCTCACGGGAGTTGACTGTCTGCAAGCCTCTAACAAACTACCTCAATAAGCAAAAGTAGTGAAAAAAGAGTTCCAATTGGCAAAGTTTCTTTCTGACCAGACTTCAATTACGAAAATTTGCAAGGAAAATTTCCTCACAATGTATCTCAAAATGCTCGTCATCAACGTGCCTCGTCATGCACCTCATCTTTGATGTTGGAGACAGTCTACTTTTGCCATCTCTGCTGGGTGAGGCAGAGGTCATAGTGATAGCATAAGAAGACGTGTTGGTCATGGTGGACAAGAGTTAGGGAAGGCCATGTTTTTTGAAACTTGGAACATGGATGTGCTATTGTTATGGTCTAAGAAATCATAATGCAAAGATGTTCTTTCTTCATGGAAAACCAACAAATGTAGAACCAAATCAGTCTACATTTACTGAAGAAATAACATCAGGGGACCTGCCATAAACTAGTATAACAAGAATCCTCAAGTCCTCAGGTTGGTCTTTGATTCTATTTTATCACTTAAAAAGGTATTCCTGCACAATCTCAGATCCAAGAAATTTCTTCTTTCTGTTAGCATCATATTCTTTAACAGTGCTTCATATATTTCCAGGTAAGGCACATAGTTGGTATTTCATATCCAATGGACTGAATGGAACAATTTTGTTTCTTGTCCTACATCGTCAATTCCATATTTGCCTATACTACAGGCACCTTAGGTCTAGAACAAGCCCACTAAAATATATTTGCAATGAAAACTTAAAGACAGTGTACCATTGCTGCAATGGGGGTAGCACAATTGTTGCTGCAGTATACAGTGCAGTGCTTAATTCAAAGATTGTTCATGCCCTCGATATTAGAGGGTGAGATACAAGTAGCATAAAGCTTGCACTTGACCTATCCTTATCCATGGATGTAAAAACTATGATTTATTAGCTATCTTGTTAGAAGAATCAGGAGGTAAATGGGATACTTAAGTGTTATTTTTATCTAATGTAGCTGTTACCCAGATAGACAACCCAAGAGGGGGGGTGAATTGGGTTTTAAAATAATTTTAACTATTAAAGCGTTTGTGGGTGACTAATTAATGCTTTTTACAAGATGATTAATTAGTTGCTGTGATGTGTATGAAATGAGAGTAATGGTAAGAGACAAGCAATCACAAACACAAAGCTTTTATAGTGGTTCGGAGCTAACCCTTGCTCCTACGTCCACTCCCCAAGTCTCTCTTGGGAATTCACTATAACCCCTTGGATTACAGCCGGTTGTTTTCCAAGCTCACAACCAAACTTGTTGTTTTACGAGCTCACAACGAACTCGGTCGGTTTTCCCAGGCTCACCGACTAGAACCAACTCCGATTGTTTTTCCGGGATCACAATCGAACCCTTACACGTTGGTTTTACACTCGGCTCACCAACCAACCTCAATACTCTTGATTCAATGCCCCGATTGAACCAAGCAAAGACAAAGGTGTAGATAAAAGAGACAAACAGAAAAATACAGCTTCTCAAAAGCAGATAAATGGCAATATGAACAATAACGAAGTTAAGAGCCCTCAAACGCTTTTAAGTTGGAGAAGAGGAAGGGCTTCTTAAACTTCTGGTCTCCTCTTGAGTGAGTAGTCGACTTGAATGCAGGAGGAGAAGGCTTTTAATTGCTGGGAAGATGTAGGTGGATGCAGTAAATGCAGATCTTCCTCTTTTTTGTTGAAGAACACGTTGCAGAGCTTGAATGCTTGATTAGTTGGAGTGGAATGGTTCTTCTCTGCCTTGCTACAGTCTTCTGTGGCTATTTAAACCAACCCCCACGGAAACTAGCCGTTAGAGAGCTTTTTTCTGCCCGTTCTGTACACTCTGCGCAGCCTGACAATGTGTCCGTTGGTGGGTTAGAGTCGACTCGCGCGATCAGGAGTCGACTCGGCTGTAGCGGGAGTCGACTCAAGCTTTTCCGGAGTCGACTCGGCAACTGTTCCAAATTTGAATTAAAGTTGCCTTCACGACTGGGAGTCGACTCGTCTTGACCTGGAGTCGACTCGCCAACTTTTGGAGCTGACTTGGCAATTTCGGAGTCAGCTCATCCACTGAAGTCCGTGGATCCAATTTTGAATTTGATCCACTCGAGTCGATTCGACTATCCTGGGAGTCGACTCGAATCTCAGAGCCCGAACTTCCGATTCTCTGTCTTTTGGCTCGTCTAGTCTTGGAGTCGACTCGAACTTCCTCGGAGTCGACTCGGCTCTCAGTTTCCGAAACTTGGTCTTCTGCCTTTTTGATGTGAAGCTGTCTTGGAGTCGACTCGAGCTGTCTGGGAGTCGACTCGAATCTCAGAGGCAGTAACTTGGTCTTCTGTCTGTTGATGGTCGCGGAGTCTTGGAGTCGACTCGCATATTGCGGGAGTCGACTCGAATCTCAGAGTCCGAAAATTGCTCTCTGACTTTTTCTTGTGTTCCTTTGAGAGTCGACTCTCACCTTCTTTGGAGTCGACTTGCCATCCATCGGAGTTGACTCGCGTTTCACTGGAGTCGACTCGAATCTCAGACCCGAAAACTGCTCTCTGACTTTTTCTTTGTGTTCCTCTTGGAGTCGACTCTTACTATCCTGGAGTCGACTCGGTGAACATCGGAGTCGACTCGCGCACTTTGGGAGTCGACTCGTTGACAGGTTCTGAGTTGAAGCTTTGTGTTCTTCTGTCTGTTCTCAGTCGGAGTCGACTCGTACAGATCTGGAGTCGACTCGAGCCCGTGCCAGTGAACTTGATACGCTTGGAGTCGACTCGTGATACTCTGGAGTCGACTCGAGTCTCAGACTTTGGTTCAAGCTGACTTCTTAACTTATCCAAAAATTATGAACCAAGTCTTGAGACACTTAGACAAGATTTTCACTGAAACACTTAATTGAATTCATTAGTAAACAAGAAATATACTCAATTGCTTTGATCTCATCAAAATCAAATAGGGTTTTAATCAATCACTCCACAATCTCCCCCTTTTTGATGATGACAAAACACTGAGTATATGTAAAGTGAATTGCACAATAAACAATGAAATAAAATCCATAAATGAATTCAAATGTCTGGTAATTCAATTTATCCAAGCTTGAAAGGAGTGAAACAATAAATTTCGGAGTTAAAGCTCCCCCTTTCATTTGGAATTATATAAGCCTTCATATTATACAATCAATTGTTTGGCTTATATGTCATTAATGATTTTGCTTGATTAAAATTCAGATTCTCCCCCTCAACATATGTATTCTACTATGTTTTGATTCTTTGAATTTCCTTTTAATGCTTTGAAGTTTTTGAACTGAATTTTTTTTGGTTTTTGGAGGGAAAATCTGTCAATTTGTTCTTGAGTAGGATTCAGCTAATCTCCGAATATCCCTTGAATAGATTCTGGAGATTACTCCATTAGGAGCCCCAAAAGAGAGATAATGAGCCTCGGGGTACCGAATCCACTTAGAACAAATTTGTGTGTTTTAAGAGTTTATCTTTTTATTGATTTCCATTGATTCCTTTTACATATTTTATACATATTTTTCTTCCTTTTACATATTTCTCCCCCTTTTTGTCATCATATCAAAAAGGAGGTAAACAGAACACACAATCAAACATAGATCAAAAGGCACATTATTGAAGAAAAATGCGGCTACTCATTGTATTAATTTGTATGTAAGTACATTTCAGAATACAATAAGTAACGTAAAGCAATACATGTCAAAGCAAAATACAAAAAGTAGCTACGGTCTCCTCGAGGATGTAGGTCCTCCTCTCGAGGATGTATCTCCTCCTCTCGAGGATGTGACTCCTCCTCTCGAGGATGTATCTCCTCGAGGCATGCGCTCCACGAGTGATTGGACCGCATTGGTCACGTTCTCTAGCTGGCGAATGATGGCCTAGATGGCCCTGCTCTGTGTCGTATCCAGCTCGAGTACTGACTTCTGCAGTCCGTCCAGCTTGTCGATGAGCACATTCGACAAGCGCTCGGCCCCTGCGGTGGTGGTGGACATGTCACGGCCGATGTCATCCCGCATCTGTCGAGTGGTGCTCGTGACCTCACTCATGCTGTGGAACTGGGCCTGTATCAAGGTCCTCATGTTGTATATCTCTTGCCGCACCTCAGCCGTCATGTCTGTCACGGCTGTCAGGGAAGGGACCAATGCGGAAGATGTGGGCGCAGGAGAGGGAGTAGGCACCGCACCCCGGAGCTCCTGGAGCAGATCTCGGACTATCTCCTGCCGCAGCTCCCGGAGCTGCTCAGACGAGATCCGGACCTCCATAGGCTGAGTGGCTGAGGAGGAGGGTCCGGCTGAGGTGGTAGGAGCAGGAGTGGATGGAAGATCTGGATGGTCTGGAAGGTCTGGGTAGTCTGAATCGGGCTCAGGACTGGGGGAAGGTCTGGTGGTCTGTGAGGTGAGGGACGACTTCCTAACCCAGATCCCCTCTCTCTTTCGAAACCCCATCCTGTGTAGGGTCCCTGCACGCGTGCGATCAGTCCATCGCAATGCGCGAAAGGGCTCCCCCTCAGGAATGGGAATCTCGTACTCCCTAAACAGAAGGGTGAATATCATGCCGTATGGGAGGGTGAGCCTAGGTCTATCTAGGGGCTCACACATATACCTATAGATGAGTTTGGGGAAGTTGATCGGGGTGTCCTGAAGAATATAAAACATAAGAGCTAGGTCTCTCTCATTTACAAAATCAAATCTCCCTGTCTTAGGGAAGATGGACCTAGACAGTATACTCAAAAGGATTCTCACCTCAATCGGAAGTGAGATAGCAGAAACCTCGTCTAGAGGTGACTGGGGTGGATGCCCTAGAACGGCCGTAAGGGCCTCAACCCTGTCCTCAGGGTGTGTGGGAGCCACCCCTACTAATGGAAGGTGGAGGATGTGGGCAATAAGATCCTCCGTAACAAACAGAGGGACACCGGCTACTGTGCCCTCGATACCCCCATCTCCCCGATGGACGGTACCATAGAACTCTCTAACAAGGCCAGGGTAAGTGGGGAAATCTAAAGTGAGGAAGTACTCTAATCCCTGTGCCCTAAGCCTATCACCTATGGTGAACCCTTCCCGGGAGAGATAGTCGAAATCGACATATCTCCCGGTGGTGACGGCCTTCCCGGCCAATGGCCTCGCGGGAACCGCCCTAGGCGGAGAACGAGCCGGAGGTGGTTGCCTCGCGGGATCGTGCCGCGCCTTGGAGCGCCGCTCGGGACCGGCCTCGGGTCGGGACCTCTTCCGGACAACGGTCTTACGCGGCATTATGACCTAGACGGAATGAAAAACCTAAAGGACGGAGAAAGGTCGACGGAGGAGGCTTGGGACCGACCGGGGGCGACCTAGGAAGGGATGAAAAAAAAAAAATCGAAGAACCGGTGAAAGATCGACGGAAAAGGGGTTGGAGACGATCGGGGACGACCTAGGAGTCGGCTCTAGGGCTTTTGAACAGTGGCGGCTTGAGAGAAAAGTGTTTTCGAAACGACAAATCTATGGTTAAAAAGTCGGATCCCGACTGCGAGTCGACTCCACTGAGTCGCGAGTCGACTCCACTGAGTCGCGAGTCGACTCGACCTCGAGTCGACTCCAGAATATGCGCGAGTCGACTCTCCTTATGCGCCTGTAGACTTCGAGTCGACTCCCGACTATATGCGAGTCGTCTCCCCCTCTGCTGCCATCTTTGCGAGTCGACTCCCGCAAATGCGCGAGTCGACTCCCCCTTAGGAGCCGACTCTGAAACTTACTCGAGTCGTCTCTAACTTTGGCACGCACCTAAAAATCATACTTCGTTTGTGCCAAACGAGGGAAAATCACTAAATTAGGATCTGATTTGATGATCATTGAAGAGAAACTCTATTTTAACCACAAACTAATCATCAAAATCAATGAATCTAGTGGAAACTACCACTAGGATGGATCAATCACTCCTAATCCCCTCCTAAGCACACTAAACCTCTCTTCACTTAGGAGTTTTGTAAAAATGTCTGCTAATTGATCATCAGTACAAACAAATTGGAGTGTCACATCACCATTCAATACATGATCTCTTATGAAGTGATGTCTTATCTCAATATGTTTAGTTCTTGAATGCTGAATTGGATTTTTAGTTAGATTAATGGCACTTGTATTATCACAATTAATGGGAATTTTATCTTGTTTAATGCCATAATCTTCTAGTTGTTGTTTAATCCACAAGATTTGAGCACAACAACTCCCGGCTGCAACATATTCAGCTTCAGCAGTAGATAATGCAACCGAGTTTTGTTTCTTGCTAAACTATGAGATAAGATTTTCTCCTAGAAATTGACACGACCCGCTGGTACTTTTTCTATCAAGCTTACATCCAGCGAAGTCTGAATCTGTGTATCCTATTAAGTTTAGGCTAGATTCTTTAGAGTACCATAGCCCTATATTCTTAGTTCCTATTAAATATTTAAAAATTCTCTTAACTGCAACTAGATGTGATTCTTTAGGATTAGCCTGATATCTAGCACACATGCAAACACTAAACATAATATCAGGTCTACTTGCGGTAAGATACAATAAGGATCCTATCATACCTCGATACAGTTTCTGATCTACAGATTTACCTGATTCATCTTGGTCTAATTTGCATGATGAACTCATGGGGGTGCTGATTGATTTGTTTCCCTCCATATCAAACTTCTTGAGCATCTCCTTGATATATTTGGCTTGATTGATGAAGATGCCTCCTTCAGATTGTTTGATTTGGAGTCCAAGGAAGTAAGTCAGCTTTCCCATCATGCTCATCTCAAATTCACTCTGCATCAAGTTAGCAAATTCTTCGCAGAGACGATTGTTAGTAGCACCGAAAATAATATCATCAACATAAATCTGTACTAACAGCATATCTTGGTTTTTCTTTTTCAGAAAAAGAGTTGTATCTACATTACCCCTAGAGAACTCATGTTCTAATAGGAATTTGCTAAGTCTCTCATACCATGCTCTAGGTGCTTGTTTCAAACCATAAAGTGCTTTGTTCAATTTATAAACATGATTAGGGTATTGATGATTTTCAAAACCAGGAGGTTGTTCTACATATACCTCCTCATTAATATACCCATTTAAAAATGCACTTTTTACATCCATTTGAAATAGTTTGAAGTTCTTAGAGCATGCATATGCTAATAATAATCTAATAGCCTCAAGTCTAGCTACAGGAGCAAAGGTTTCATCAAAATCTATACCTTCTTCTTGATTATACCCCTTTGCTACTAGTCTAGCCTTATTCCTTATTACGATTCCATTTTCATCTAGTTTATTTTTATAAATCCATTTTGTACTTATAATTGGATATTCAGAAGGTCTCTCAACTAGATTCCACACTTTGTTTCTAGTAAATTGGTTTAATTCTTCTTGCATTGCATTTATCCAATTTACATCATTTTCGGCTTCTTCTATATGTTTGGGCTCAAAGTGTGAGACAAACGCTAGATGATTATTTAAATTCCTAAGGGATGCTCTAGTCCTAACCGGTTGAGATGGGTCATCTAGAATTAGTTCCTTAGGATGCCCGTGAGCATACCTCCAAGCTTTAGTTAGCCCATGATCCACAATAGCCTCTTGGCTTGATGATGCTCCTTCAATCAATTTTTGATTATCATCTTGTAATGTCATTTCATCTATCTTTTCTTCAAAAATTTCAGCATCATCATCAAGGTTAACTTTCTTACTAGAGGAGATGTCACTAGAATCATCAAATACCACATGTATAGATTCTTCTATAACTAGGGTTCTTTTATTAAAGACTCTATAGGCTTTACTAGTCGTAGAGTAACCTAAGAATATGCCCTCATCAGATTTAGAGTCAAATTTACCTAGATTATCTTTTCCATTATTATGAACAAAACACCTACATCCAAAAACATGAAAGTAGTTTACCTTTGGTTTTCTGTTTTTCCAAAGTTCATAAGGTGTTTTCTTTATAATGGGTCTTAATAAAACTCTATTTAATATATGACAAGAAGTATTAATGGCTTCTCCCCAAAAGTACTTAGGGAGGTTACTTTCACATAACATAGTTCTAGCCATTTCCTCTAGAGTTCTATTTTTCCTCTCCACAACTCCATTTTGTTGTGGTGTCCTAGGTGCAGAAAAATTATGAGTTATTCCCTTTTTACTACAAAACTCATTGAATAACTGATTTTCAAATTCGGTACCATGGTCACTTCTAATGGCTATTACTGAAGTATCTCTAGCATTGGTTACTTCCTTATGAAACTTTTTAAATACTGAAAAAGCTTGATCTTTATGTGCTAAGAACATAACCCAAGTGTACCTAGAATAATCATCTACAATAACTAGACCATATTTATTTCCACCTAGGCTTGTTGTTCTAGTTGGTCCGAATAGGTCCATGTGTAATAATTCTAGAGGTCTAGAGGTAGAGACACATTTTATGGATTTAAATGAGTTCCTAGATTGTTTGCCAAATTGACATGCTTCACATATTTTGTTCTTTTCAAATTTTAATTTTGGCAAACCTATCACGGAATCTCTTTTAACTAGTTTAGTTATTGTGTCCATGCTTGCATGACCTAACTTACGGTGCCATAACCAACTAGCATCATTATCTTTAGTTTCATTAACAACTAAACATTGGTTATGTTTTGCAAGATCTTCAAGGTCTACAACATACACATTTCCACGTCTAATTCCTTTAAAGACTAAACTATTGTCATTAGGGTTTGTTATAATGCATAGTGATGGTTTAAACATAACATCATACCCTTTATCACATAATTGACTAATGCTTAACAAGTTATGCTTAAGACCATCAACATATCTAACATTATCAATAAAAGTAGAAGGGGTGATTTGAACTTTACCAATACCAATGATGTGACCTTGGTTGTTGTCTCCAAAAGTCACAGCACCTCCCTTCTTAGCTTCAAGGGTGAAAAATTGATCCTTATCACCCGTCATGTGTCTTGAGCAGCCACTATCCAAATACCAGCAGTTTTTGTTGACCTTGGCTGCAAGACACTCCTACACAAGCAAATCATGTCATCTTAGGTACCCAAGTTTTCTTGGATCCTTCATGGTTAGTCAAGTTGGTTCCTTTTGGAACCCATACCCTTTTAATTTTTTTTTTTTGTTTTATCTTTCCTAAAATTACACACATTTGCTTTATGACCTATAGTTCCACAACAAAAGCAGGTTATTTTCTTAGTTTTACTTTTCCCAGCTTTAACAAAGAAGTTACTAAGAAGTTTTTGTTTATTTCTTGGTTGATATCCTAAACCCGCTTTATTAAATATTGCTCGTTGACTATTTAGTATCATATTCAATTTTTCTGAGCTATATGTAAATTTTTCAACTAAGGGTTTGTATTTGTTAAGTTCTTTGGTTAGTGTTTGATTTTCTGCCTTTAGATCATTTAGTTCTTTTGTGAGATCCTTGTTTAAGATTTGTTTATGGTTTTTAAGTTCTGAGAGTTCCTTAGTTAGTTTTTCATTATCCTTAGTTAAGGTATTAGTCTTTTGAGTTAAAAGTTAGTTGCTTGTCTTAAGGTCTATATTTTCTTTGGTGATTAAATCCTTATCCTTAACTAATTTATCGTATTTATGTAGGTATGATTGATTAGTTATTTTTAGTTCTTTATTCTTAAGATTTATTGCCTTATATTCTATCATTAATTCATTAAAAGCATCATAAAGTTCATCAAATGTAAAATCAAGCTGTGTTTCGGAAGTTACCTCATTTTCATTGGCCATGAAGCAGAAATTGGCCTTCTCTTCTTGTTCTTCATCCGATGATGAAGATGATGTGTCGGAGTCTGATAGGATGGTGACAAGGGCTTTCTTCTTCTTGTACTTGCTGCCCTTCTTTAGTAAGGGACACTCAGCTCTGATGTGTCCCGGCTTTTTGCACTCATAGCACCCAATCCCCTCATTTTTTCTTTCCTTACCTTTGTCCTTGCGGTAGGAATTTGAGGGGCCTCTCCTTTGATGATAAGCCTTCTTGTGGTTGATGAATTTTTTGAACTTGCGCACAAGAAGTGCCTCACCATCATCTTCCTCATGTTCTTCTCCTTCACTGCTGCTACTGCAAGATAATTCCTTGTTAGATGAAGTAGATTTCAGAGCTATTACCTTTTTCTTGTGGGAGGACTCTTCCTCGTTGTGTTGCTTCATGGTTAGCTCGTGCGTCATTAAGGATCCAAGAAGCTCCTCGAGTGGTAATTTGTTCAAGTCCTTGGCTTCTTGGATTGCCGTCACTTTAGCTTCCCACGACCTTGGTAGACACCGAAGGATTTTCCTGACAAGCTCACTGTTAGTATAGTTCTTGCCAAGGCTTTTTAGGCCATTGACAATGTCAGTAAACCTAGTGAACATGCTAGTGATTGTCTCATTAGAATCCATTTTAAATAGTTCATACTTATGAACCAATATATTAATTTTGGATTCTTTAACTTGATTTGTGCCCTCATGGGTCACTTCAAGTCTATCCCAGATTTCTTTTGCAGAGTTGCAAGTAGAGACCCTATTGAATTCATTTCTGTCTAAGGCACAGTAAAACACATTCATAGCTTTAGAATTTAGTTGTGCCTTTCTCATGTCATGTTCATCTCAATCCTTTTCTAATTTGGGTACCGTGATACCCTCTACATATGTGGATGGGATGTATGGGCCATTTACTACAATGGTCCACATCTCATAGTCTTGGGCTTGGATGAATATTCTCATCCTAGCCTTCCAGTATGAGTAGTCGGATCCATTAAAGAAAGGGAGTCTTTGGGTGGACTGACCCTCAATGTGGGAAGATCCAAATGGGGTTGTCATTTTGATCTTTTAACTCTTGGGTGGAAGAGTTTAGGCTCTGATACCACTTGTTGCCCAGATAGACAACCCAAGAGGGGGGGTGAATTGGGTTTTAAAATAATTTTAACTATTAAAGCGTTTGTGGGTGACTAATTAATGCTTTTTACAAGATGATTAATTAGTTGCTGTGATGCGTATGAAATGAGAGTAATGGTAAGAGACAAGCAATCACAAACACAGCTTTTATAGTGGTTCGGAGCTAACCCTTGCTCCTACGTCCACTCCCCAAGTTTCTCTTGGGAATTCACTATAACCCCTTGGATTACAGCCGGTTGTTTTCCAAGCTCACAACCAAACTTGTTTTTTTACGAGCTCACAACGAACTCGGTCGGTTTTCCCAGGCTCACCGACTAGAACCAACCCCGATTGTTTTCCCGGGATCACAATCGAACCCTTACACGTTGGTTTTACACTCGGCTCACCAACCAACCTCAATACTCTTGATTCAATGCCCCGATTGAACCAAGCAAAGACAAAAGTGTAGATAAAAGAGACAAACAGAAAAATACAGCTTCTCAAAAGCAGATAAATGGCAATATGAACAATAACGAAGTTAAGAGCCCTCAAACGCTTTTAAGTTGGAGAAGAGGAAGGGCTTCTTAAACTTCTGGTCTCCTCTTGAGTGAGTAGTCGACTTGAATGCAGGAGGAGAAGGCTTTTAATTGCTGGAAAGATGTAGGTGGATGCAGTAAATGCAGATCTTCCTCTTTTTCGTTGAAGAACACGTTGCAGAGCTTGAATGCTTGATTAGTTGGAGTGGAATGGTTCTTCTCTGCCTTGCTACAGTCTTCTGTGGCTATTTAAACCAACCCCCACGGAAACTAGCCGTTAGAGAGCTTTTTCTGCCCGTTCTGTACACTCTGCGCAGCCTGACAATGTGTCCGTTGGTGGGTTAGAGTCGACTCGCGCGATCAGGAGTCGACTCGGCTGTAGCGGGAGTCGACTCAAGCTTTTCCGGAGTCGACTCGGCAACTGTTCCAAATTTGAATTAAAATTGCCTTCACGACTGGGAGTCGACTCGTCTTGACCTGGAGTCGACTCGCCAACTTCTGGAGCTGACTTGGCAATTTCGGAGTCAGCTCATCCACTGAAGTCCGTGGATCCAATTTTGAATTTGATCCACTCGAGTCGACTCGACTATCCTGGGAGTCGACTCGAATCTCAGAGCCCGAACTCCCGATTCTCTGTCTTTTGGCTCGTCCAGTCTTGGAGTCGACTCGAACTTCCTCGGAGTCGACTCGGCTCTCAGTTTCCGAAACTTGGTCTTCTGCCTTTTTGATGTGAAGCTGTCTTGGAGTCGACTCGAGCTGTCTGGGAGTCGACTCGAATCTCAGAGGCAGTAACTTGGTCTTCTGTCTGTTGATGGTCGCGGAGTCTTGGAGTCGACTCGCATATTGCGGGAGTCGACTCGAATCTCAGAGTCCGAAAATTGCTCTCTGACTTTTTCTTGTGTTCCTCTGAGAGTCGACTCTCACCTTCTTTGGAGTCGACTTGCCATCCATCGGAGTCGACTCGCGTTTTACTGGAGTCGACTCGAATCTCAGACCCGAAAACTGCTCTCTGACTTTTTCTTTGTGTTCCTCTTGGAGTCGACTCTTACTATCCTGGAGTCGACTCGGTGAACATCGGAGTCGACTCGCGCACTTTGGGAGTCGACTCGTTGACAGGTTCTGAGTTGAAGCTTTGTGTTCTTCTGTCTGTTCTCAGTCGGAGTCGACTCGTACAGATCTGGAGTCGACTCGAGCCCGTGCCAGTGAACTTGATACGCTTGGAGTCGACTCGTGATACTCTGGAGTCGACTCGAGTCTCAGACTTTGGTTCAAGCTGACTTCTTAACTTATCCAAAAATTATGAACCAAGTCTTGAGACACTTAGACAAGATTTTCACTGAAACACTTAATTGAATTCATTAGTAAACAAGAAATATACTCAATTGCTTTGATCTCATCAAAATCAAATAGGGTTTTAATCAATCACTCCACAGTAGCAAAGATGTGTCCTTTGATGTTGTGATGGCATGCTTGTGAGCACATCAAGAATGGTGTTCCATGGAAACCTCATAAAATCGGATGGACTTGAGATTACTAAAGTGGATGGTTCATGCACAAAAATGTATGATTAAAATGTTTAAGTCCATTTGCGACAAAAACTACATTAGCCTTAACAAAGATGATATTAAAGATTTTAATCAAAAGAAACTTAAAATAAGAGGGCAAGAGAGTTTAGGTCTGCTAAACTGGTACTGGGTGCTGTGCTAATCGGTGACCAATATGGTACAGTACCAGTTCAGTACTATACTGACACATGATATGGTATAGCATATCAATCATCTGATTGGTACACTATATTCTTTTTCTTATTTTTTTTTTTTTTTGTTTTTAGTTACTACTTTAATCATTGTGATTGTTTAATTTGTGATTTTGATATTGTCTTTTTTGTCATCAAATGGATTTGAAGTATAATTAATGCAATTGTCATATAACTGAATGAATGAATACATACATTTAAATGTACATATAATATATCAATGGACGTCGAGCATAAAGTGTGTACTGACATCTAAAAATTTATGGAGTGTTTATTTCCTTTGTAGATGTTAGGATCACACTCGTAGTTTAAGCCTTGGATGTTACTCCACCTTTCTACATAATCTGCTTGATATCCCTGCATCCCGTTACCTACGCATGCTAGACAGCCACCTTGATGTTGATCCTTTGTCTGATACCGGACTGGCCATCCGAAGATCGCAACAACAAAATTTGACTCGTAAGCTGCATGAGACGATGGAGGGTAATAACCGCTTGAATATGACATCTCAAACAAAGGATATTCTTGTGAGTCACAGCCTGGCTATGTGAAATAGGATCTGGTGTTTGATTCGGATCTAGAAGCAACAAAATTTGACCAGTAAGCTGCCTAAGACAGTGGCCACTTGAATATGACGCCTCAAATGAAGGATATCCATGCAACTCATAGCCTGGCTATGTAGAATAGAATCTAATGTCCAAGTTGGATCCAGAGACGTCTAGGGATTCTACTTCATGTGCGAGGTTATCTGCAATAGCAGCATCGTGTTCTGAACGATCTCGAGAGGCCGGCTTTACTAGGTTATACATTGTGGTCCCTATCCTGTGGCATGACTGAACTAGAATTCACTAATAAATCAAAGATCTTGAGGCCGAGTCATGCAATTGTACCATGTCCACCACTACATCCCTAGCCATGAAATGCATCATTGCTCGAACTATCATTATCCTCATCGCTGGTATCATGAGGCGATCTGGACAACCGGCCACTCGAGGACTCACTGGTCTCTAAATCAGAGTGAATAGACGAGTTATCCACTCTCTGCAATGGAACTGCAGTTTCTTTTCCTTGTTCTTTCTTGCTGACTTGAGGAATTTTCTTTTCCTGGATGCCTCTGTTTGCCTAGCTCTGTTGGGTGGTTTGACTCCACCTACCACCCAGACTAGCCCTATTTGCTCGATTAGAGCAGGTATTGTGGTAGTCTTTTCTCAACAAGTCGGTCAAAATTCTAGAAGGATGTCCCAGACATGGAGTTTTGCAATGATGATCGGCTTTCTTTCCAGTCTCCGTGGCTGTTCGACTAGATGTGAGTGTGGCATGTGTAGTTGTCTATTGTTTTGCATCCAACCCAATCTTCCTTGCTATGAAATTGGTCAGTCCAAGGAGGCGATCCAGGCTCATCAAGTTTTGGTTGCTATTGGTTCTCAAGCCAACCAATTATCGGATCCTCATTGTATATGAAATCATTGTGGAGTGGATCATTGTACTTCAACTCCATTTCCTTTTCGCTACACTTCAATCCAAGCCTCAGATTGTAATGAACATATACCAAGTCATTCAAAGTTGAAACGCTTATGTGTGAGGCAATTTCTCTGTCTGCTATGGATCATGGCAAAGGTAGACCAGTTGCACTTGTAGCCACTGGAGGAGACCGTCTGCGAGAGAATTTGGATCGCCAACCTCCTTAGGATTTCGATGATTGCCTAAAATGAAACTACCATCCAGTTATAAATTCAATCAAGCAAATTGCATATCAGGCACAACTTATCATAAAACTTAGTTATAGTCGATGTCTGAAAATGGATATTTGCTAATCACTACTTATTTTTAAAATTTATTTCGGTTTAGGTTGATACTTATATGATTATGCCCAAATTTAAATAAATTGCTATCAATTGAGATAGCAAGTATTATGCATACCACCAAGCATGATACTAATTTTTAGAAAATTTTTGGTCATTATTTTATTTATTCTTATTTTTAACCCAAAAATATTTTTCAATCTAAAAGTTCATATATTTAACAAAAAATTGTGATTTTGGCTTGCGTAGACCATTTGTAGATCTGCAGCTTGTTATAAAATCATGCTAAAATTCAAAATTTTGGCACAATCTCCCTTGGATTTCCCCATTTTTGGCTGATTTATGGCATGAAGAAAGAAAAAAAAAAATGGGGACAAGAGGGAAGGGGAGAGGGCTCTTTAATCATTAAAATCTCCTCTTTTCACAATTTTTGAGTGGAGAAAAAATAGAGAGAGAGAGAGAGAGAGAGAGACAAGGCATGGGAGACCTTTGCCTGCCTCTCAATCATTTGAGAGGGAGTGGGGCCTGACTCGCTTTCAACCATCTAGTTTGGGTCGAAATTGCCCGATTTGGTCCCTGTTCTGTGCCAAAATGCCAAACCACCCTGGTTTAGGGGCAATAGAACTCGGTATGCTTAGAACTAGGCCATTGGGGGCGGTACGACATACCATGAAGACAACTGAGGATCTTGAAGATGCTAAATTACTGGAGTTGCATAAGCTGGTGCTAGAGCAGCAACGGTAACTCTTGAGTGTCAATAAATGCCTTCATCTATGAACTGCTATGACTAAATCTAGGATTGTTCAAGTCTGTAGACCAAGCTGCACAACTTGAGCTTTAAACTGGAGTTCTATGCGAATTTGCGCCTAGAACAAAACAAGCACTGGAATTGCACCAAATTGCAGGCAGTCATTTATTTGCAATCAGGCACACCCCAAGATGGAGAGATGACCATAGATCAGAGCAAAAAAATAAAAAGCAAGACACCTGAAAGATGCCTCTTACATCTATTACTAAGATGTGGTATATATATTAGTGGGATGTGAGTTTTGCTATACTTGGAGACTCAGCCATGGTTTAAAGAACGTATTCTAATTAGTCACTCTCTGGAACCATTCTGACACATGGGAACGAGAATCACATTACCAATTTTCAAAATGCAGTTATGCTTCTAGGGAGCCATTAGATTTTTTTTCAATGATGTACTTAATTTTCTTCTCATCTACTAACAGGAACATCCTGTAGGATATTATGGTAGTCATGAAATGGTAGAAGCAGGTAATTGATAAAGAAAATATAGCAGGTCATGCCATACACCATACTCTTGTGATAGCATAATTATGAAATTCTGGGTCATTCAAGATTAATTACATATATTAGTGGTTTGCTAATTGGTATATGAGGATGCATGGGAAATTGTTATATATAAAGTCCTATCAGCTGTCAGTACCTTCTCACTGTACTGTTTCTATTGAATATACAATCTCTCTATGACGTAGCCATCTCATGCTATAGGAATTACCTTTTATTCTGTTCCTATAATCATCTCCTTGTTTGATCTGGGAGACAACTTGCAAATTTGATTTGTTGAATATAAATTTAGTACTTTATGAAGTTATGATTACACTTTGTTGCTTTATATGAAAACTCCTGGAAGAAATCTTGATGAGAAACTTGATAGTTCTTTCAGTGAAGGGAGGAGTTTGCTAAGTTTAAATTTTTGAGCTTTCAGACTGTTTTTACTTGTGAATCTGAGAAATGGTCATACAGTATTTTCTTAGCAGTGAATCAAGCATGTGTTTCGAACTACTATATATTTGTGTCCTTGTGTTTTTCAGTGGTTTCATATGTTTCTTAGACAAAAAGTTGCCTAATGCTTCTTTGGTTTCATATCATTTTTCCCTTCTTTGCTAATTACTTAATTCCGTGCAGGACAAATTGAGAGGCATGTTGAAGATACGGTGGATGATTACTGGGTTCATTGTAGCAGATATTCGGTACAAGTTTCAGAACAGAGTGTCGAAGTCCTATCTGGTGATACAGGTCAGAGAGGCATCTCTGCACTTGATCTTCTAGCTTCTGCATATGGGGATACATCAGACGCTGAGGAGGAAGAAATTCTGCATGAGAAGTCTGCTTGTACTGATGAAAATGATATCAAGGACTCCCCATCATCATGCAAACCAGATGAACATCCAAACTTCGGTTCAAGAAAGGATCTGAATAAGGAGATAGATTTGTCCTTAGTTGGAGCAGATTGCCAAAATGGGACTGCTCAAAATTCTCATTGTACTGTTGGTTCAGATGATTCAAGTAGACTAACAAATGTTGGTGCTGGAGAGAAATGCCAGCTGAAATTGGAGTTCCATGGCAGTAATCAGCCAGAAAATGCAAAATCTGCTGGAGCAGATAGTTTAGATGATAATAGGGAAATCACAACTTCTAATAGTTCAATAAAATTCATGGAGGAAACAGCAGATTTTAGTGACAGGGAAGCAGAAGGTGGTTGCCATGCCATTGGAACTGCTGACAACCATCCGAGCAGCATGAAGATGGGGAACCCAGATTCTGGTTCTGAAAATCTCTCCATTCAACCTGATGTCTGCTGTGACTCATCTGAACCAACAAAAGGTACTGCTGTAACAACTCTATCAAGGAATGCTGATAATACTAAAATGACGGATTCAGCCTTACCGGTCATGCAAGCATGCGACAAAGATTCTTCTAGAATGCATGTTTTTTGTCTTGAACATGCTGTGGAGGTTGAAAAGCTACTTCAGCCAATAGGTGGTGTGCATATTATGCTTTTGTGTCATCCAGGTGAGTTTGGGAACTTTTTATGCATCTATTTCTGCGATCAGTGGTACCAGGTTAATTATTTTTAATTTTTCTGTCATTTTTAGTTCTGTTTTATTTTTTATGTGTCTATATTCATATATTTGCATCACCACTTCTATATCATTTTTATTGTTATGTTATTACTTTACAGTCTCTATGTTTTCTTGTTATGTTTATGCATTTATCTGCATAAATTGGCAAAATAGTTGGTTTTCACAAATGAATCTGAACTCTGAAGTTATGATCCGCTGTACTGTCCAAAAACCTTTTGTGATCTTATGTTCAATAATAATGAGTTCTTTATATTTATTTTGGCTATAATTCAGTCTTATGTAAGATATGGTAAGAGGCCTAGCAAGCATTTGACATGATATATTGATATTTTGTGAAGCAGTCCAACTCATTTTTGATGCATGATGGAGTTCGTATTTCACTTATGATTGCCTGAAAGTGGTGCTAGGAGAAACTTGAAGGCTGTGACTCTAAATTAAGTTCCTGCTAGATATCAGATATAAGATTATTTTATTTAGTTCCTTTTTGTGATAAATTCATGCCGTATATTATTAACACAGGTCAACATAATTCTTAAGGAAACCCTGAAAAATGTATACATTCCCAGTTCTTTTATTCCTGTCACCTTTACATAGGAGCTACTTTGGTGGTTACACCTGTAAGCAACAGAGCTTTGCTCCAAATGTTTGCCTGGATAATTTTTGCCTTTGGCTATGGTTTCTGTCATAACAAACTAACTTTTTTCTTTTGTATATTTATTTCTAAGTCATCTTCCATACCTTCATGACTTTTTTGCACTTCATAAAGTCCTTCCAAATAGGATTTGTAACTGCAATCCATAGGAAATCTAATTTTCTCAAGTTTCTGGTTGGTAGAACAGGAATCTGAAAATTACAGGTTCGGAAGATTTCCATCTCCGTGAACTAAGGGCCAACTCCATGACTCAGTCTTCAAGAACAAATTACGTGAAAGATGAAGATCGGAGTAAACTTCTATTTTATGAATTGGGGTTTGCCTTAGTGGTCATATGCCTCTACCTAGCAACCGGAGGTTGTGGATTCAAGTCTTGTATGGTGCATCATCTCCAAGAATATAGACCTAGGTACTATAATACGGGTGGGACTCCCTTTCTCTCTTCCTCAAAAAAAAAAAAAATCACATAGAATTACGTAAATTACATACTCCAAAGGTTTTGTATTTATTTTTAAAAACCCCTAATATTCGTCCTTTCTCAGTAGGAGTCTTGTCTAAATTTATTTTAAAGGAACAAACTCAAAAGGGAATCAAAAGAAAAGAAAAATAATCTGCGCCCCATGACCCAATTTAATGAGTGAAGGGGGGAAAGGTGTTCAATCATTTATTGAACCTGTAGATAGCTGAATAACCCATAGGATGTAGTTGCAGTCCTTTTTCATCTTTCCTTCTCAAATTGTTCCTGTGAACCTCTTCTTATCTATGGCATGCATCAGGTACTTACTATGTCAATTTATCCCTTCTAGAAATTTGAAGACGCTTCATTAGTATTGTCCATTGAATGACCTAGAGTGAGAAGTAGATATGTCCCTTCCCTTTTCGTTGCCTTTGCTTCCTTTGCTCTAATTCTACATGTTTCTTTTCCTGAATAAAATAAGTTCCTTTTGGCTGGTGCTTTAATTGAATGTTGATGTAACTGCCACTTCTGTGGTTGAGAAAATGTCATGCTAGGTATCTTTCTGAAGTCACTGACTTGCAGTAATCAAGTTATTCCAAAATGCTTAGATACCTATGCATTTTTCTTGGTAGGCTTTACCGCTTTAGCATATTTTGTATATCTCACTAGAAATGTTCACCGTATGGATGTCTGTTTTTCATTGAGCATTGGTTGTATGCAAAAATAGTCTTGAATTTGATAGAATTACGGAAAGAGTGGTCTTGATGTTAATGCTTATAGTTTTTGTAAACTTTGAAGTCTAATTATAGCAAGAGCGGTCATGATGATAAGACTAAAATGCTATGCATGTATCATTTAGTCAGGTTGCAGATTTAATATCTTCATTTTCTCTTGCAAAATCTTATCCTTCCATTTTCACTTGCGAAATGTCATCCTTCCAAGTTTTTAGACCTTATATGTGACTTGCCAAAAACTTTGTCCAGACTATCCTAAAATAGAAGCAGAGGCGAAACTATTGGCAGAAGAGTTGGGAATTGATTATGCTTGGAAGGATGTTCATTTCAAAGAGGCCACTAAGGAAGACCAAGAGAGAATCCGAGCAGCCTTGGAAGATGAGGAAGCCATACCTATGAACAGTGACTGGGCTGTGAAATTGGGCATCAACCTGTATTACAGTGCTAATCTCAGCAAGTTCCCCCTCTACAGCAAGCAGATGCCATACAATGCAGTCATATACAAGGCATTTGGCTGCAATTCCCCAGGCAACTCCCCAGCAAAGCCGAAGGCATCTGGGAGGAGAACAGGCAGGGAGAAGAAAATAGTTGTTGCCGGTAGGTGGTGCGGGAAGGTTTGGATGTCAAATCAGGTTCATCCATATTTAGCTCATGGAAATGAAGCTCAAGAGCATGATCATGTGGAAAAACTATACTCTCAAAGCACCAGTCGAAAGTCTAAGGCTGAGACAGATTCTGAGGATGCGCCTTCCAAAAGCATCCCATCAACTAGCAATGCAGCCGCCGCAAGAAAATCTGGAAAGAAGAGGAAGAAGCCTCCAAGGAAGACGAGCAACAAGAAAGCCAGACGCACCCAAATAGAGAACCCAGAGAATATGGAGGATGCGGCCGGGACTCCCTCGTCACCATGTGGAAGGGTTCTAAGAAGCAGCCGCTCGAAGCATGCCGAGATGGCTAGCCGGAAAAAATTGAATCTGAAAGATGAAGCTGAAGGGGGGCCGAGCACACGCCTCCGAAAACGGCCATCGAAGTCCATTGAAGAGGTCAAGACTAAATCGGCAGGCAGGAAGCAGAATATGAAGAGGAAAGCAAAGAAAGCACAGGCTACAAATCCTGTAACCAAGGACGAGGATGGGGAGTATACGTGCGACATCGAGGGGTGCTCGATGAGCTTTAGCACAAAACAAGATCTGACATTGCACAAGCGCGACATCTGCCCTGTCAAAGGATGTGGTAAGAAGTTCTTCTCGCACAAGTATCTGGTGCAGCATCGGAAGGTGCACATGGATGATCGCCCACTCGAGTGCCCGTGGAAGGGGTGCAGCATGACGTTCAAGTGGGCGTGGGCAAGAACAGAGCATATAAGGGTCCACACTGGTGACCGGCCCTATGTGTGCCAAGAGCCAGGGTGCGGTCAGACGTTCCGTTTTGTGTCAGATTTCAGCCGTCATAAGCGCAAGACAGGCCATTCCATAAGAAAGGGCAGGAGATGATGACTGGTGGGGACTCAGATGTTATTGTAGGCCGCCTTCTGATCTTGGGGGAAAGAAAAAAAAAGAGGAAAAAAAGTTGGAAGCTTTGCAAGCTGTCTTATGCAAATGCCACTGGTAGGGCGATTAGGATAGGGTAGGAGCGTCGCTGTATTCTTCTTTTCATGTTAAGACACTAATCTGCTTATTGCCGGGGCTCCATTGGGCCCACTTAATTTACTTTAATTCTTAGGTATTTGCTTTGTGAAACAAACTGAAATTGTCCAAGATAAAAAAAGGCTGTACTGAATGCATATTTTTGTGGCGTGGCATGCTGAGCCTGAAGTGTCGGTGGAGATGCCCTGGATTCTTATCTATCAGCTGTAACAGAAGAGTGACTGACCAGGATATTGTCATCATCTCTTTTGCTTGGAGTTGTACGTAGTAAGTTGTGCATCTGGGTCCACCCGATGCCAGAAAATTGCTCGATACGATGATAGGTTGGATGCACTCAAGCGTGCCTTGGTGTGCTTGGCCTGTGAATGGAAACTTTTCTCTCTCTCTCTCTCTCTCTCTTTGTTTTGTTTTTGGAGGTGTTCTGAACATACTGTAGCAACATTTCGGTCTCCCCGGCTGAATTTTGTCTTTTTCGGATGTTGGGACGGCAAGAATAACCAAAAGGCGGCGAACATTGGTCCCAACTCGCGGTGTGGACCTACACATATGAGGGAGGAGGCGGCCGTTATGCCTCGAGCGGTGCCGCGATTCCGAGGCTGCTTCCAGGTCTGGGAAACATTTGGCCTCGCTCAATATAGCAGCAGGTCTGATTTGATGGGCTCTGCCCTTTGCCCTCTAGAGCGTCATGCAACAATGGTGCTCGAATCTTGATCAGACGACCAGTTTCGAGAGTTCCCACTTCATATGTAGAAACAATGGTCATCCATCCTAAAATCAAATCTTTGTGCAGTAACAAGAGAGACACTAAAATTTACAGCGTCTGCTATAAAAATGACGGTTCCCCCATTTTGGGGACATTAACAGGGATTGCCCACATATGAATCAAAACTAGGCTTTGTACAGCCTCTATTATCCATCTCAAAAGACTACCCAATTCCAATCAGTAACACCCACAACCGTATGCCTCGAATTCTTCGTGTGGCAAGATTATTTTTTTTTTAAAAAAAAAAAGAAATTAGCGTAAAAATATTTCTATTCACCTTAACTATAGAAATGAAAATATCAAATCCCGGAAGCATAGAAAGGTTGGCAGAATAGTGGCTTCAATATGCAAGTTCGGTCAGGTATTTCATAGAATCTGCTAGTTCTGGATGCTGAAACTCCTCATTGCATCTTCCCTGGCAGAGCAGTGGTACCTAAAATGAGCAGAACCGTTCACATAAATGAACGTAGACTAGACCGAGCTAGTTAATAAGCGATCACCTGGACAAGGAGAATGAAGAGAACTCTAGCTTGCCATTGTTACCACTGCCAGACACACGGGAAATATGGAAGCTCATGATTTACTAGCATTCTTGAGAGAAGACGGCCAAAGTTGGAGTTATCATAAACGGATACATCGACATTCAAAGAAAGGCAAACACTGACCATGATTTAGGGTTCTGATAGTGGATGGAACATATCCATTTTTGATGGTTCCAATGATGATTCCTAGACACTGGGGGGAGCCCATCATCAATAGGAAGCATGAAGGCCTGCAAAATTCATGCATAACCCAATTCAATCTGCTCTCAAGGCCATCAAAATTCATGCATAGCCCGACCTAGAAGGTCTCAATAAAAGGATTAAAGGTGGAGAATGGTCTGATCATCCTTGAAGTTGATTGATCCATCGCCACTTTTCTTTCCGGACCAAGTGTTTGCTCCACTTACATCCAAAACATTATGTATAATATTTCCTAGGCTGTTGTTTTGAGAAGGTCAATCTCTCTCCTTAATTCAGAGGGATTGCAACTTTGGTGTGGACTGGCTTGCTAAAATGGCAAGAACAAAACATAGCGAAAGAAATGGGCTCGAGGAATATATTACACTGAATTGGGTAAATCTTTTTTGATCATTGATAGGGAAACTTTTGTAATTTGACCCATCCTTATATTGTTGGTTATATGATTCTCTGTTTTGAACAAAGGAGGCACATGTCAAAGAGTACAAGCCCCTGGTTATACCACCAGGGCGCAGGCTTGAAGTTTAAGTCCAGAGATTATATAGTTGACATCATGTAGAGACACACTTGTTTAATGACATAAATTGACCCAATAGCCCATCGCAAGTTTCTTACTTGACTAAGCATGGGACTGCTAGAGATGGTCAGGATATTACTTTTCCGTCATCTTTTCAGCAAAACAGTCAAGGATGATATATTTGTGGTAACTTAGAAAATATTAGAAAAAGTTTGTATTAGCACATGGATTTAAATTCAATCACATTTAAGAAGCACCTTTTCAATAAACTCGGAGATCCTTAGTTATTTCCTGCCGCACTCCAGACCAACATTTGAGGTACGTGCATGGGACCCATATCAACCAAGTGTGGGTATTGTACCAAAAAAGAAAAACCAAGTGTGGGTACGGCACATGCTGTATCGCACCAATCATATCAATAATAGTATGGTCTGAGAGGGCCAGTGACCCTAGCATAGCCCATTTTGGTCTCCAAAATTGTTTGCATGCTGTAACTTATGCTTTGTTATCTTAATGTTATGTTCCTTTTGCAAGAATAATCCAAGAGTATTGGTTTAAGTGCCATAGTCATGGTTGTTGATGTTAAATATGCATTTCACATACCATGTTTATGGAATGACATCACATAACTTGGAATTAAAAAAATGCATTTAAAACATATTTGTTAAGACTAACAATCTGCATGTACATGCAGTTAGGTAACTAGAGATCAATGAATTAATTGTACCAAAGACTACCAAGATTCAAAATAAATAGCTTACAATAATAAGGAGAGAATACATTTATAATATTATTAAATAACCATGGTGATGTTTTTGTTAGACAAATATAGGCCCTCACCTCAATGCCACATTGAATACCCAGAGGGCTCGCAGACATTGTTGTTAAGCACCAACCATTTTTTTTAAAATAATGCTGATTTACTTCTCGGATTTTTTAAGAAATGAGGGAGGTGGGGGGAGGTCGTTTAGCTAGCTGGACGTTGCTCCAGGCCAACAATGGATTTCAATACATTTCAATCCATCTTGGCTCCTTCCTCAGCTCATTCCCACCTTGAAATGGTGGAGAATAAGCTAATTAATACCCAATTGCAAAGTCATCAGGAGCAATGTCGCACTGTTCAGTCTGGTTTGGGGGCAATACAAGCCCGATCTGCCTTGATTCTGGCCAATGTAGGAGGTCTGGATCCGGTTTGGGCTGATCCCAAGGCAAACAAACCTTAGGCTGGTAGGGGTCAGTATGCTCAGGGTCTCAGTCCTTGATTCAAACAAATTACAAGCATAATAAATGAAATAGCCAGGTTTGTTTTATGTAGATAATATTAGTCATACTACATATCAAGGGTTTTAATCTCAGTACTGAGTTCTATCTTGGTTTGCTCCTGCAATGGTAGTGGAAGGTCGTGACAGACCGAAACAGCCATTGACAACAAGAATAGAAAGAAAAATAATTGGAAAATTACATCCTACTCCATTCAGACCATCTTGGTGCATTCCTAATGTTAGGATGCAATCAAGATAGCTAGCTTCCTGCATCTGTCGTAGTTTTTTAATATTTTAAAAAATTAATTAAAAATTAGAAAACAATCAGCATAATTTTTTTCAACTGTACAATATGCATTAATATTATTATACAGGCTTTGTTTGATTTCAATATCATGCTAGTAATAAATTTTCATTTCCTTTTTTTGGTTCAAGAGATTGGAAAATAGATAAAATTTTCAATCATGGGTTTCAAGAAATAAGACATAATCATGTTCTTGCGATAAGCATATGTATTGAAAAATAATCTGCTCAAACAAAATTTGTCTAGTTTTCACACAAAAGTGGTTGCACTGGAAGAAGTGCCTAATGAAGTCCAATAGAAGGTTAGAGCATCAAATCTTAGTAGACCAACAAGTGGTATTTGACACCATCATTACCATCATACCATAACAATACTTTTGCTTCCAATGTCATCCAAGCTACTCAATTTTCTTTCTTTACTCATGCTTCTATGGTTGAAGATTATGAGATATAAATGGTTATATAATGATGCTAGACCTATAGTATAGTGTCTGAACCATAAGAATGAACAGGTACAGTAACATAAATGAGGAGGAAGCAGAAGAAGGGATTAGAAACAAAACTCAAACAAGCACTACTAATCTCTTCCACTTAGCATACTAGTGAGGAGGTAAAAGAGGAGTTGTCTATGATGGCATGATGTAACATATCATGCTAATCTTCCACCTCCAACTTAAAATGAGAGGCATAATAACAATGATGACAACATATTGCCCACTTGCAAAACCTTCTATTTGATCAGGTATAGCATTTGAGCAAAGGGTGTAATTGAAAGAATTAATTTCATTATGTTTTTGGCTTTAAACATGCATCCATGTAAGGAGTATGAAATAAAAGTAGTCCTTCAGTGATGTTGACAACTGTTGGTGTTACATTAGAAGAAAAGGCAGTACAATAAAACCTTCCCAAAACTGTGTCGTAATTCTTAATCAAATCTTCATTCTAATTGTATAACACTAAATAAAGCATCAAAAACTTAAAAAAATCAAAAGTGCCTCACTATTCATCATTCATGCTACCTGCCTCTAGTATCCTCTTCAACTTTATTACAATATATCGTAAACACATCAAACAAATGCAAAATAATATTAAAATGCATCAAGTTGGGCCGAAAAAATCACGATTCCAATAGCGGGAGTGAGTTTTGTGAAACATTGCCTAAAACCATTCTAGCAGTGTTGCACCAAGTTCTTCTCTTAGAAGAAGACAATGAATGTAGATGTCGACAAGCCCAGAGTTTGATCAGCTTGAGGTTTCCAAAAATCAGTTGATGTGATCTTGACATCAAAAAATATTTTACTCTTATCATCTTGGTCTGGATCTGTGGACTTGTCATAGAAGTTCAAAAATGTAACCAGGAGTTTGAAGGGAAAAAATAATTGACTCTATGGTTTGAAAATCCCAACATCTTGTCCAAATAAGCATTCCACCAAAGCTTTCTTTCTAAAAGTTGCATAAATATTTTAAATCCTTTTAAACTTGGAGCATGATGAATCTCCTCATCCTCTAATTTGTTTCATGCAAACTACGTGGACATGTATAAGAACAGTAAATAAAACATTTACCAAAGGCTTTGAAGCATCAATCAAAGAGAAAACAACTCAGGAATCTAATTGAATAATTAAAAAAGGAAGAACTCAACAGAAATCTCATTTGTGTATATGGTTAATAGCAATTATTGCCCTATTAATGTCCCACTAATTCGATCTTGGACAGCTTAAATGTTACCTTTGAAGGAACACTAGTTAAATATCATCTAAAAAGTTTAAAATACTAAAATTGGAATCCTATGCAGGGATTCAACTGTCTTTGTACCATTTAAAAGTCTTATTAATGATCAACACCTAGGACACATTGGTTGGCAGTAGCTGCCTACTCTGTCAAAACTAAAGAATGGTAATCTGCATCTTGCCATTAAGCAATCTACTCTAAAGGTTACACGGGCAAAAAAACCTTACTATATTCTGATATTTAATAGGTTTAATACTTTTATTTCATTAACTTGATATAATATCATTATAATTATTTTTATAATTTTTATAGGTTTAAAATGTACTTTAATCATTTAAAAAAGATTTTATTTGTTTTACTCTATATTGGTACACCTGACCACTATTATGGATTTGGTTGAATTGGTTTTGGGCTAGCTTAAATAATTGCAAAAACAAGATATAAAAAACTAAAGATATAATCCTTCTGGGTTTCACCTTCAGCTATTGCAAACTGATTGGTCTTAGAATACTATAACCTTTCTAAAGATCGTTCATCCTGCCTTATTCCTGCACATAGAAAACCCAACTCCCAATACTTTATAAAAGAGTACTTCCATGGCTCCATAATAGAGCAAGAAGGATGCTTCATCACAAGCATGATAAATTGGGTGTTTTGAGTATTGGTTTTCACTAAAAGGATCCTGAAAGTTATTGAATACTGAATTCTATACAAAAATTTGTATTCAAAAGTGTAACAAGTCATAACTCTATGATAGTTCACTCACAAGGCTAGTGCATTGAATCTGAAACAGAATGTTACAGGAAATAAGTAACTGAATTTTTTTTAGGTCCTCAAAAAATTGTCTCAAAAAAATCACATTAGTGAAGTCTTGGAAAGGTTTTGAGATTATATTGATTATAAAGTCTTTCTAGATGGTAAGGTATTTGTTGTGAAGAAAGTTAAACAGATAATAGTTATTGGAAAACAGCACAATAAAGTAGCATGGGCTTAAATATATACCTAATTGTTGTCCAATGACCATTATAAGCATAACCAAAAATCTAAAGTCTATATAGTATTCTTTAAAGTTTTGGAGCATTCTGAGAGTAAAGACAAAGGATAATGTTCCTGGAAATGGTGGAAAGATCAATTTTTAAGAAGAAGAAGCAAATGTTTTTTGGGGAGACTCTCAACTATCTTGGAAGAGCAAAAAGCAAGAGACAGTTTTCCTGTGCCGAATATGTGGTAACCTATAGACACATGAGGAAATTGTTGCTTTTGTATTGTCCCAGGAAAATTTACCTTTCCTTTTTTGCAGAAAAAATGGTCAAAAAAAGGCAGTCTAATCAGATAGAACTCTAGGAGCCTAGGGTTTTACCTGGATACATATACCCTTTTTTTTATAGATGAGCCACTTCATATTATAAAAGCTGGTAAAGGAGTTTCATTATCATTGTCAGCATTTCAATTCAATTGCAACTAGTGATTCATTGTAGACACCAACAACAGTAGGAACTCCAAACAGAAGAGTAAGTATAGTAACACAAAATAATATTTGAAGGCATGCATCATGGAGGCGGATTTCAGGGAAAAGGAAAAGCAGATGTGGAAGATGTAGCTTCAACTATATGTCCTTTCCCTCCTCCTTGAACCAGGGTAGAGACAACAGCAACACCAACTTATAATAATACATAATAGTTATATTCATGGTGAATTAGCTCTCAAATTTTATTTGAATGCATTGTTGAGTTAGAGGTTTTGAAAAGTCTGGAGGATCAGGCTATGAGTTTCACGTACTATAATAGATAATAATAACTTCAACACCAGCAAGGTGGTAGATGAAACTTAACAAAAAAAATCAAATATGACAGTTTCTATAATTTTAGATGATACCTCCAATGCCTACAGAGGGAACAGGGTTATTCCATTCATTTTAGATGAAATATGACCGTTTCGCCTGATACAAGAAATCATGGTAAAACAAATAAGATTCAAGTTTCTATCAGAAGGTCCATCTTAAACTAACATCTCTTCACACTGGTCATCAATTAATTTCATATAGATAATTAAGAGGAAGTTTCATGTTGCATGTATACACTATAGCTTTGATTGGCATTACAGTATGCAAATCTGAAAAAACAGAGGAAATAATTACCAAGTCAGCGATCTAAGTTTTTTTTTTAAAAAAAATGGTCAAATTTTAGTGAAAAGATAAATGATGGCTCAACCTTCTAAGAATTGATGACCAAGAGAAGCCATTTATGATTGTTTTTGTTATCATGAATCGCACAGAAATACATTAAAGAGAAAAGAAAACCTATGATTTATAATGTTGCATGATTGTCATGCCCTTGAATATTATAATTAGGTGAAAAAATACAGCCACCAATGTCTTGTAAACTTAGCAACAAAGATTCTTTTAGAATGCCAGTAAGCATAATAGAGGCAATATTAGAGGTGATAAAATGGTGGCAGACAGAAAAATGAGTATGCCAAAGGATGTAATGAGTTAGACCAGTCGAATATAAAATGGTGGCAGACATGCATGAGGTTGGATCTATACGTGCACGTTGAGGGGCCAATAAAGGAATCGAGATAAAATCAAGGGAAATCGTGAGAACAAATTGAAAAATCTAGCAAATAGAGAAGACGCAACCCTAATCAATTAAATGGTGGAGAAGCATTCATCAAGCCAGCTACATATAGCTGGACAAATCTTGATGGTTATATATACAATTTAGTTTAAATTCTATTAACTATAAACAAACTACGGAAGCAGCAAAAAGCTGGTCTCTTCAGCCGGATAGGGCATCTCTTTGGGGTTAGATGTCTCAGAGACTATGCCAATGGAACTAGAGATACGATTCCAAGGCATGGCTTCATCTCTTTGACATATCCCAAGACAGAGGTAGCCGGAATGGCTACTTTCTTGGTTGCATGATATTCAAATGATGGTCACTTTCACATCATCCGATTATTGGGTCATATTTTCTTTTCTTTTCCTTCCTTTTTGATGTAATTCTTGGATTGTAATTTTGTTCTTTGTAGAAACCTAAAAGCGAAAGAATAGCTCAACAAAGAACTCAAGAACCAGTGCCCTACCAAAACTAATCATCTCTCGCATCAAGAAGCAAGAAAAACAAAGAAATCCACACGGCGCATGAGATCAAGAAACCAATCAATCAACAAAAAGAGCTGATAAAGAGAATATTATCGTCAACAGATTGAGGGATAGGATAGAATAGTATAGGATGGGATCATCGGAGGTACCCGGTTCCGTCGTCAGTAATGACGGCGGGTCGAGAAGCAGCGTCCAATCGGGAGGAAGAGAGGGGTGGATGCACCGCCGAGATCCGAGAGGGGCTCGGGGCATGCGGTCATGGTAATCGGGAGCGGTCTCGCAAAAGGACGCGGGACTCCATCCGCCGACACCTCGACGGAGCTCCACCTCGCCGGAAGAGCTTGCGGCGGGACGATTGAATCGTCGGTTTCCAGCGGCGGCGGCGTTTCCTTTGCCGGTGGTCTCGGTCGGCGAAGGACGGGACTCTCCGACTCGGTCTCGCTTTCTCCCGCGAGGTAAAGAAAGAGAAATGAATACCGGTTCTCGGGCGACTTATGGAAACAAATAGTGCCGGTTGGCAAGCGGGAAGGGGAAGGAAAGCGAGAGAAACTACAGCATCGCAAGCCTTCGGCACGTGCCATGGACGATGAAGGAAAGCACGGCTATGATTTTTTCTTCTTTTTTTTTCTTTCTGATATTCATCAACCTGGACTGGCGAAATTATATCCTACATCATCGCACACCATACCAATCATTGTATCTTCTCCTTGCGACTCTATTTAGGTGCTCGTCTCAATGATTTTTTTTTTTACTGAAAATGAATTTTTATACAATACATGTATGAATACATTCAATAAAATCAAAAAATACTAACTCGCGGAGTGCAAATGACAGCTCCCCCTCTCCCGCACAGAGGATGTACCCTGAATGATGAGCCGCAAAGGCAGTCACCTAGTCGGCCGCCCCATTGGCTTCTAAATACATGTTTGGCCTCGACGGCCACCCCATCCCTCCTCATCATCTTTATATCCCGAACCAATGGGTGGTATGTACTCTCACCCCTCAGTTCCTCCTGGATCCATCCGATAACTGTGGCCGAATCGTCTCGATGATTAGTTCACAAAGAAAAAATGCGGAGATTGGTATGTTGCACAGCTATATTAGTGCATGCAGTATAAGGTATAATTTCTCACTCGACATATATATATATATATATATATAGCTTTTCTTTCATAAAATTACATGAATATGTTACTCATGTTAAAAATACAACTTCAACTCCTGCATTGCGATTGAAGAACGTACTACATAATCTCAGAACTTCTCGTAGGCATACGATCATGCTCAAGTGTTTAACGCATGCTCGAGCTTGGCTCATATTATAATTGGGTGGAGCTCAAGCCAGTGCGGAGAAAAACTCCAGTTGTTTGCGAAGAATTTACTGAAGGCTTCTCGAAAATCAGAGGTCTTCTAAGACCTTCAAATAGAAATATTTTTTAATTATTTTTTTTACTACGACGATTATAAAATTAGAATATATATATATATATATATATATATATATATATATATATATATATATATATATATATATATATAACCTTTGATGCCATTTCAATTACAAGTGCCTCAACTTTCGTTCTGATGTGAACTATCTAATTTTTCTGTCATATAAATATTTATACTAATTTCTCATCGTGATCACTTTACATGACAAAACTTATAACACAAGGGAAAGAGTTGAGAAATTTTTCAACAATTTCCTTTTTCTAAGACCATAATGAATGACTTCGGCAATTGAATTTTAAAAAGTTTAAAACCAAATCCATGATTTTATTGATGGTTTCTTAAAATATTTATTATGTTTTCTCTATTTTAATATTACTAATTCAGAAACCATCATTTTTCTTGATTTAAACACCTTCAATACAACTAGATTAATCGACCGAATAAAACTACAAATCCAATGAGAATTAATTCAAAGCAGGTCATGTGAAAAAAGACGTCAAATTTGGATTGGCATGGCCTGCCTTGCACAGGTGCAGGCTGCCCCGGAGCCGTGCTAGATCCATGCAATGTCGGACGCGAAGGTGAATCAGAGTCCGATTCAGGTTCTACTTCTTTCTAATACAAAAATTTGACCGGACCACACCCTAATCAACTAACCATTAGGGCTGCAAATGAGTCGGATCGACCCGTGACCCGACCCGACCCGAATTTTAGGACCCACGGAGCTGGGCCAGGTCCTAAATTTGGACCCGTTCTATTTTTCAGGTCGGGTCGGATCCATCCAATTTCGACCCAGATCCGGATCTGATCCGATCTATTTTTTTTTTGCTTGATGTTATTTACTATTATATAGTGGAATTTTGAATATAAAAATATATAGATCCAAACCCGAACCCAATCCGAACCCAATTCGATCCGAATGACCAGTCGGATCAAAATTTGTAGGCATGGACCCGACCCGATTTTCAACCGGGTCGAGCCTGGGTCCAAAATTAGAACTCGAACAAAAAACCAGGTCAGGTCGGGGTCACTCAGGATCCAACCCATTTGCAGCTAGCCCTCTTTGTTGGCTTTACGAATACGTATTTACCTTCATTAATAATGAAGTGCATATGAACTTAATTATGTATAAAACTACTCATGTTCCAATGGCCACCCGTGTGGCCTCAATCAACTAAAACAAAGATCAGAATGGTCGGCCTCGTGCACCACAATAGAGACCTCGGTGAGAGGGAACTCCTCTGACCAAAGACCAGCTTTAAGACGTAAAAGAAAGGCTCGTTACTGGATCGCTGAAGTTCACTGGAAAGAGAATAAGAAGAGAGAGAGAATTTATTCGGGCTGTGATTACAGGTGAAGGTTATGGGTTTGATCTATTATTCTTCTATTAGGGCCCACAAGAAAAGGTCATGGTACAGCTAAACTGCCCATAAACAAGGTTGACAAGTCCGTAATCTACTATTTTTTTATTAGGGCCCATTAGTTGGGGGGTAATTTGGAGTTGGAAAATAAATCTCATGTCAGGTTATCATATTTGGTATGAAAAGTAGATCCGAAAAATGGTAAAATAAATAGTGAATCTTATATCTATTTTTTTGAGAGTAGGTAAAATAATTACCACCAAGGGTGGTATTTGTTTCCCCATACTAGATTACCGAGTGGAGATAATCTGAAAATATTATTTTTTAATAAAATACCCTCACTTTTTTGTATTAATATTATAATAATTATATTATTAATATTAATTATGTTAATATATTGATTAATAATATTTATAAATAATATATTTAATATATTGATATATTTATTGATAAATATTAATTATTAATAAATAATTATTAATTATCAATAAATCCAACATAGGATCTATTAATAATTAATATATTTATTTATATACCAAAACATACTAAAATTTATTTATAATAAGGAATATATTTTTTAATATATGTATAATATTAAATTAAACAATGTTTATGTAACTATATATTTATGTAAATGTATTTCAATATTTAAAATAATCAATATTGTTAGTGTTTATGTAAGTGGGCAATAAATAGACATCGAATGGACGGAAAAAAATATTATTACTTGAATTGTTTATTCAAAAGTATTGTATAAGATTACCCCCAATTAAGCATAGTAATCCTTTTCTAATACTATCTTCTATAGTAATTTTTTTACCAACAAAATATGACAAAGTTTATTTTTTTCTTTAATTATTTTTTTAGATAAATAATTTTAAGGAATCGTCGGATTATTTCATAAGCGGACATATTCCAACCAAACAAACCTTTAGACACAATTGCTTCACCTATAGAGCTAGCTTTACAGGATATCATCATAAGTTTCGAAATACCATGCATGGATTCCTATGTGGCATTTAATTGAGAAATGCATGGTCAATACTTCTCAAATGCTTTCACATGATAATACAACTACGTAAATGCAGTACTTATACATGCTATCATACTTGGTAAGATGTGTGAGACCGGATGGTCTCAAAACACATCAAGAGTGGGCTTCTGAAGTTCCTTGTTCAGCCAGTTAAATGGAAATATGAAAATATGTCATCTTTGTTTCTCATCAAATAACCCTAATGTTCTACTATTACAATCTCAAATATAGCATACAAGATAAAATAATTTGTTTTGGAGACATTCTTCCAGAATTTAGTGAGCAAGTATCTCTCTCTCTCTCTCTCTCTCTTTTTCTCTTTTTAGTAGATTTTCTTTTTCTAGTGAACAAGTATCTCATGTTGTACAAACATACAATCCTAAGGTAATAGAACAAAAAGTAATAGATGAAACGAAAGAGAAAAAAAATCACAAACTAAGATGAGGATTTACATGGTTTAGCTCAATTAATCCGTGACCTATATATCAAGAGAGATCTATTCATTTAGTTCATATTCGCCACAATTTAAGAGCAAACTATGCAAGGGAAAAATCACCTTAAAAATGAAGACAAGTATTTATTTAGAATTTCCTGAAAAACAAACAGGAGGGTAAGTGGTCAATTATGGCAGAATCTCTTTCTTGAGCAAGGTTAAGTAGAGGCTTCAAAAAATTCTAAAAGAAAAGCATCACCATCCTGAAACTCTCTCTCTCTCTCTCTCACGCGCACACAGACACATTTCAACTCTTGTAAGTGAACACCAATAACATGTCAGATCTCCTAGATCTGACATAGAGTTAAGAGAGGTAAGAGATTTGGCTTCAACACTACTATATGAAATAACCAAACAAAATATCTTTGTTTTTACAAGGGTGAATGACTCTTGTTGAGATTCTAATTATGCAATTATCAGATTAACCAAACAAGCTTTGAACTCATGATAGTTAGCAAATGATCAAGATTGATTAATTCATTGCTTAATTAAGCAAACGTATTATCAAATCAAGACTGAGTTTCTATCTATTTTGTAAAGCCGAAGTATTTGTTTCCTAATTGAATGAGCCTATTAACCGAGCCAAGCCCAAGCTTTTATCTATGTTTATAAGAGCAGTTAGAGTTGCCTTGTTTATGAATCAAGCTTTAACCGGTCCATGAGCTTGTCATGTATCTCAATTGGACGATGCCTGCAAGCAAGACATCCTAGTGGAAATTATTTGTTCTCCTCCAGAATCTATGGCTGAAACTGTTCTGCTAGATGAGATGTCATCCTCCAAAACTAGATTTCTTGAAGGCAATGATCTTGTGGAGGCTCCTTTCTCTCTTCGAATATTTGTTACCCTAGTGATAGGATGACAGCACGATTTTGTCCATATGGATCCAAGAACTTTTCAATCATATATATAGAACTGATGGTCAAATCGATGAGGTTTATGCAGTCTTTCTACAGCAATCTCATGCTTGATAGAGCCAATGCTCATCTGCATACCCAGTACTGTAGACTGTAGTAAGCATATCAGATTCAACAGCCATTATGTAACGTTTGAAAACGATCAGATCAGAGATCAGGGATCAGAGAGAGAGAGAGAACAGCAGAAGTAATAAATCAAACGGAAGCTGTCATCACATTGATTCAAAACCCCACTTCTTCCCGTTGCTCGCATATACGAGGTCGAGGTTGAGGTTAATTACCGAGCCGGCAACCTCAACGCCCAGGGCCAGGAGGGGACGGTGAAATGCTCCCCCTCCCGCACGTCCCATCAACCAAATTATATTTACGGTCACACACGGATTGGGTGTGAGTTTGGGTGCGGTTTCCGGGGAGTGGGGCGGGGTACGAAAAGGCCGTCAACGGCGACGACCGCAGTGCGGAGCGGGCCACGTCAACGGACATCGTCCAACGTGGTCGGGTCGCTTACCTGTCAGGCACTTAGACGCTGACAGTCGCCTCGATACCCGAGCTCGGACACCTACCCATTTCCCTCCTTCTCACTCCTGTTTTATTTATTAATACTTTACCCCACTTCCCTCCTTTTGCATGGAGAACATTCCAATACCCGGATATTTCACTACACCCTAGTCCTCCCCTCATCTCTCTCTCCTCCCCCTCCCCCAAATAAAAGAAGACGAATTATTGCGGAAGTAGCTGGAGAATTATTCTGGTGTTCAGATTGATTCACACGCTAAATGAAGGAGAAAACAAAAAGAAAGAACGTGATAGGGATGGCATCATATCGTTCTAAATATTAGCCATGAAGCTAATAAATGGTTTCTCACGAGACATTTAGTGATCCAGGCACCTCTCTCCGTGAAGGAGTGATATTTCGCGAATGCAATAGCCAGAGGGCATGCACAAAGAGAATGAGAATGTTCTAGCTACGTTCATGCGTACATTTAAACAGAGAGCTTAAAACGGTAGTGTGACTTATATTGTTAGATTTAATTACATTATGTTCTTCTTCTCATTGACAGGTGCTATTGCTGTTTCAAGTCACTTCCAAGGTGCATAGATCCTCGCAAGCATACCGTAGCCAACAAGAGACTTGTTTAGGGTGTAATCTGCTGAGCACCAAGTTTTGTTACACATAAAATATTGAACATTATGTATTGCTACTGCAATATAAACATAAAGCAGTGGGAGTTGCCCTTCCTCATACTATCTGTCGCATAAAATTACGCAGACATCGTCTCGTAATTTGGAGTCGTTTGGTCCAAAGCGCATTAGGCTTCGGACGGGTCATTCTTTAATGGGTGGACGCACGAGGACTCGGATTTTTTTAATTTTACGGCGAGTCGACAGACAGTTTAATTCCAAAGTTTGTAGCATATCTAGTGAATCAATCCATTGTCGATATTTGTATTCAGTTTAATTCCATAGTAATGTCTGTTTTCAACAGTAGCAGTCAAAGCAACCCCATCGACCCGAGGATATGCTGAGTCCACGCGCATGCTAGCAGGACAGTGGGAGCGCTGCTAACGTGCACCATCCAGAGGAGGAGCACCGTCAACAGAGTTGACCAGACGGCTTCCCTCAGCCGCAGACTTTGGCCATCTGCGCGCAGCGAATCGGCGTTTGATGGAAGCTTTGTCGCTTCTACTTCGAGATTACGCTTAACATAAAATTAATTACTACGAGGGAGGGAGGGAGAGAGAGAGAGAGGAAGAGTAAAGGATGAATACACCAGTTGGGAAGAGATGCTGGAATTCATTCTACTACCACTCCATTTGAACTTGGGAAGTGTAATTAAGAAGAATCACATCATCATCGTCTTCGAATACTGGATACAATCAAGCGCATCATTCTTGCCCTTCCATAAAAGCTTTGAATTCTCAATACGAGGAGGGAAGCCACGCAGAGAGAGAGGGAGAGAGCTGAAGCTGAGCGAACGTCTGGGAGTTGAGATGCGTCCACTTAGTGGACAACGACTGGCCGGGTCTAGTCTTGGCTATATGATAGGCCGTGGAAGGCTTCGGAAAGGAGGCAGCAACCGGTCTCGTCGCTGCCGCACTCCTCTTCGCCGCCTGCTCCCACGTCGACGTCGTCGTCGTCGTCGTCGTCCTGTTCGGCGTGGTCAGACGGCGCGTGGGTCGAGGTGGTGGTGGATGACGCTCCACCGCCGTCAGACGGTGGCGGCGCCCCCGTCGCCGCTGTCTCGGAGGAGGCGAGCTGCTCGCTGGCGCGGCGGATCCGGTCGACGACCCGCTTGGTGAGCGTGACGGGGCCGCGGCCGCCGATGGGAACGGGGTCGGTCAGCTGCTTGCCGTCGCGGGGCGGGGAGAAGATCACCGGCATGTACTCGTCGTTGTCGCAGGCGAACTTGGAGTTCTTGAAGTGCTCCTTCAGCGCCTCCAAGCCCTTTGACCCCAACCACCCATCAGTCCAAAAAAAAGAAAAATCCGAAGTTCCAAGATTAACGAGATATAAAGGAAAAAAAATGAAGTAATTCATTTTCCATATTCCTTCTACCGTCCAGTATTACAAAGAAATAATTTTATGTTACAATTAGTAGAAATTACCTGCAACCGAGCGTAGGTAACCTGGCAAATCTTTCGGGAGTTGAAGACCTCCCAAGGCTGCTTGTGGAAGGCTTTGTAGAGTCTGAATGCGGCCTCCGGAGATGTGAGGTTTACGAAACCATACCCAACATTGCATTTGTTGCTGAATTACATAAAAGAAAGGAATTTAGAGATCTTTTCAACCAAGGAGAAGAAAAGAATTCAAGCCATATTTTCTTCTCCAACGATGCTATAGTTTCTTTTTCCTATTAAAAAAAGAAAAAAGACAGATTTTCTGACTATTTTGACCATTTTTTTAACAATTTCTGATCTGAAAGCTGCTTTTCAGTTTCCATTGTGATGTGAGAGAAGAAAAGGGATGCGACGCAGCTTATTTTAGATGCATAAAATATTATTGCTGATTAATTTTCGACGTCTTCTGCTGTCATTCGGGCTTCGATGGGTCTTTTCCCACTAGTGTTTCTTTCTCCATGCCAATCCTCCAAAGTCTGCGACCATTAGGGTTTGCTATTCTCCATCTCCACTGTTCCTATCCGGTAGCTTATGATTTCCCACTTTGCTCCTTTTGTGTTTGCTAGGCCACTCCATTTCCATTTGGGTTACCCCCTCTTTACCTTGCTATTTTCGGCTTATTTCTGCATCTACCAGGCTTCATCCCAGCATCCTGCTGCCCTTCCTTTTTCTCTGATTTGGGCGTAGCCTTTTGGTCGGTCTTTTCTTTTTTTTAATAATAAAAAACAAAACCTTTAATCTAAGCAACGCAGAAAAAAAGAAAAAAAAAGAAGGAAAGAAGCCACCTTTACTAAGTAGCATCATAAAATAACTCGCTCTACTTACTTGAAATCTATGGGAAGGTAGACGAAGTCGTAGGCGGAGTAGGGCTCAATCTCTTTCCCCTCGCCAATCTCCTCGTTGCAGTGAATGCAGTGGTTGTCAAGCATGTTCAACAGCAGCTTCTGACTGCACCACCGGCCCCCCAATTATAACCCATCACCCAAATGTATTGAAACAGCGTAATAAAGGAGTACTAAGAGAGAAAGAGAGAGAGTGAGAGAGGATGCTTGTGGGGAGGCAAGTGGAGACCTGTACTTGTTGGGGATGTTTCTAATCATGACGGTGGTCCTGGAATCTCTACAAGAGGATGCGGATTCCTCCTCCTCCTCCGTCTCCTCCACTTCCTTGAACAGAAACCTCGACTCCCCGCCGCCGTTCTTCCCATGACGATTCTTCCACCCCTTCCTGCTCGACTGCTGCTGCTGCTGCTGCTGCTGCTTTGAAGATGGTGATGACGACGACGACGACGATTGGTAGCTGCTGCCGCTGCCACCTTTGTTCCTCCTCCCACCGCCGCTGCTACCGTCGCCGCCATTACTGTTTCTTGCGATGTTGGTGCCGGGCCTCTTCAGCAACACCACTCCCTTCCCACTCCCTCCACTTGGCGATGGAGCGCCTCCACTGCCTTCAACCCATCTGGTCCCTCTCAGAAGCCTCGGGGGTAGAGGATAGTCCTGGTGACCGGAGCTCCTCATCGGGTAATTGCTGCCGGCGCGATAACTGGAAGAGTTAATACAAGAAGCAACTTACAAGGATTGGAAGGAATCAGAGAAAGAAGACGATCGACCGGACCTTCTTGTCTGGCCACCTGGTCTGAAGAATTCAAGCACGAGTCGCCTCCCGAGGATGTGCTTGCCGTTGAGCTTGGAGAGCGCACGAGCGGCGTCTCGTGTGTCGAAGAACTCCGCTACCTTGAGATGTGGTCTTGAACCCATCTCCTTCACCTCTTTCACAGCTCCTGCAAATAAAACGAATTTATCTTGAAAGGGAAAACTAGGAGGCTCTTTCCCATAAAGAACAAAGAAAACATAATGAGAGATGAAGGCGACAGAGACCATTCCGAAGAAAGATCTCTCTCGTAGTATGCATATGTATAATCCCAAAAAAAACACAACAAAACAAGACATAGAGAGGGAGCTCAGAAATAATACAAACAAAAAAAATTAAACAAAAATAACTGAGTCGAAAAGCTGAACCCAAGAAGAAAGTGAAAGAGACGAGCCGACGAGAGGTTGATAAAGTAGGATTTTTTCCGCAATAAGAAAGATATATGGATGTTATTCAAAAGGATGGATGTAACATTAAAGGTGGTTATCGATTTAGTCGATGCTATTATCGGAAAGTTCTTCTCTTTCATACCGAAAGGCTCAAAGATTTCTCGAAGAGCAAGCGAGGAGACGTTGGGATCCAAATTGAAGACGACGATGGAACCCTGGTTGGGATCGTCGACTCCCCTTGCGGCAAACTGGGCCCAGACCGCCTGCCCGGCGATCAGCCCCCGGCCGCCCATCGGCGGGTGCATCAGGACCATCTCGCCGCCGGCGAGCACGCCGTACTGCTGCCCGAGCAGGCTCTGCTGCCGCACGTGCTGCTCCCGGATCTCCGCCACCGCCAACTGCGCGCTCCGCAGATCGAAGAAGTGGACGGTCACGATCCCGTCGACGGCCAGCGACCTCATCTCCACCGCCCGCACCCCGCCGAAGGCCTCCATCTCCGCACGCACCGCCGCCTCCCCCACGTACCGCGGCACCATGCTCAGAACCACCGCCCTCGTCGCCGCGCCGTCCCCCGCCACCCACGCCGGGCTCACGTACTCTTCCAGTGACGCCTGCGGGTACACCGGCACCGCCGGTGGAGGTGGGTAGGGGTAGTAAATTTGGGGCTGACCGAGGGCAAACTGGCTCGTCGGGTAGAACTCCGCCGCCCCCGGATCTAGAATATTCGCCCGCATCCCTTCCATCTCGCCGTCCACCACCACCTTCTCGAGCTCAGACAACCCCAAAATCTCTCCCGACTCCTCTTCGCGCGAGAGAGAGAGAGAGAGAGAGAGAGAGAGAGAGAGAGACCCGGGGATTTATTCGGCGGTACGGCGAGAGCGGTATTCCGGCGTGCGAGAAGGGGTTCCTTCCGTCCAAGGATGTGGAGGCTCAAGAGAGAGAACGGTAGGGAGGGGGGGCGGCCGGGAAGCGGAGGAGTGGGCAATTAATGCGGGGCGCCGTGCCGGCGCACGTTATAAACACGCCCTGCGACCCGCGATGTAACGGTCCCGGACTTTCTCCCCCGCGGTATATATATAACGGAGTACGTAACACTGTTATCTAGCTAAATGTACACCTATTTTCTCATATCGCACTCGCGGTGTCTCCCACTGCTTCGACAGAATGTTCTAGAAAGGGTTGTAAGACCTGTACCCAAAAAAAAAGGATAACGGGTGGTGTTTATTTATGAAGCGGCAGGGAATTTGAACGGGGATTACCATAATAGGTAGGGGCCCGCCAACGTTTGCCACTGGCTTTGTGGATTATTTACGAGAATGCCTCTGGCAGCCGTCCTCGCGCCTCCTTTTTGATGAGGAGATGTGGAAAGGTATCTTGTCTTGCACCGAAATGGGGCAGGCCTTGGAATTCGCCTGCCTGCCGCGCCTGCTTCTTTCCCGGGGAATGAACACGCAAGCGGAAGAGGTGGAGTCGGAGGAGCAAATGGCTTGGAATTTTTAAGAAAAAAGAATGGTGGATCGAGAGAGAGAAAGAGAGAGGATCAGAGAGGATCGAAGTGGTCATATCTGGAGTTTAATGAGAACGAGATCAGGTGCTTCCGAGTCATCACCACCATTTGCAGCGTTTGTAGCCGCTGAGGATGCAACGAGGGTGGTCCATGGCCTTTTAGACGTCGGCAAAGATGGCAACGGGCATGAGAAGGCAGCTTTGCTTTTGCCTTTGCATGACACTTGTTGGGATAAGAAGAAAAAAAAAAAGGCAACGAGACCGGGAAAGGAAAGAGCAGGAGCTAGGACTGGTGATAGTGATGAGGCTGTGGAAAACTGGCGTGCAGAACTGTGAACTTGCTGGGTCGAAGTTGTGAAATGGATCGTTGGACTGTAGAAGCTTGTTTATATACAGAGGGGAAAAAAAGGTTACATTGCTTTCTTTACTTTCCATGATACAGTATTATTTCTATTGAACTTGGAAGTTTATAGTGGTTAATTAGTTTGCTGGATTAGATTGCTGCATTGTAATATTATAAAGTTCACACTCAATGCATGGGTATAACCATGAAATTATGTTGCTTGATTAAGACATTGAATTGCCTTAAAGTCTCCTGTGGCTGACCTGGTTTCAGATTTGTGACTTAACCATTGAAGGGGATAAGTGTTTTAGAATTTTCTTCCTTCTGCTAGTGTTTTCAGTTATGAATCATTTATCCAGAGTGAAGGTCAAGGATTCAAGGTAAAATTACAATTCACTTGTGAATATGATTGTATTTCTACTCATGCATATGTATCTCATGTGCTCTTAAGATGCTTGATAGATCAACGTACCAATCTAAACCCCATATACAATCATCATGATCACATTGAGAACTCAAAAATCTCTAAAAGCAGCAAAGAACTCAAAAACAGAAAAAAAAAATCTAAAAGTAACAGAGAACTCAAAAAATTGCACCCGCATTTGCTGACTAGATGGAGAGCAAACAGAAAGACTTGTGTACTTTTCCTCCTAACCAGTATCCGAATAGTCCAACACTGATTGCCCAACTTTTCAACAGCATTGGAAAATTCAATTTTAAATCAGCCACTGTATGCTTTGTTTCGTTACGTTCTTCATCCATCGCATTAAAAGGATGCTCATGGTTCTGGCATGGTTGGTGCAACTTGCAGATAGAAAAATCATAACAAAAAGATGAGAAAGTGAGGCTTCAGGCCGAGAAGGTGCAGATGGAGCGAATGATATAAGGCATTAGTATTGCACCTTTATTCATTCCTCACCCTGCTACAACATCGCATGCAGCAATTTTTTTAGAATTTTTCTACTAGGTTAGGTTTGGGTCTAACATCAGGACCTAAACACGAAACCGGATTGGATCGGAGTCATTCATGACCCAGTTCGACCTGACCCATTTGCACCTCCAATTGGCACACATGTGGACAATATTCGGTTATTATGGTATAGGTTTCACATAGGAAAGCACGTGAAACATGATTTTATCTCTATGATTCGATGCTTCATAACTAAATAGTTAGCTTTCGAGGTAAAGAATATAGTTTTATCTACATGATCCATTGCTTCACAGCTGATTAGTCCATTTTCAAAGATAACAAATAGAGGTTTGTCTATGTGATTTAATGCTTCATTAGCGTCTTTCCCATCCTGACCAACAGCAAAAGTTTGTAGGCTAAGTAAATGCCATATAACACTACATATCCAAGGTAGGCCGAGTGATTACAACTAATGAACATCTTACTAGCCAATGTAGAACATGCCAAGTAAGAGGGAAATGATTTAAGAGTAGGCCGAATATATAAGAAATACCTTGCTCATCAATGGAGAATAGGTCGAGTGACGGAGTAATTCAAGAGCAGACCAATAGTCTCTTAGTTACCATTTTTCTATGAGTGAGCAGCATTCTAGTAATGAAAGTTTTTGATAATTCAAGATAATAGGATCCACTATCACTACTCAATCTTTTTGGGTCCGGTGGCATGCTCTTGAATTTATCTGACCGGTAACATGGTTGATTTCTCCCATCCAACAAAGGCACCAACAATAGGTCAAGCTGCAATTTCAAAAGCTAAACGTGATGAACACATGATATTGTATAATATAATTAGCTTGATGAATACATGATTATATAATACAATTAGTTTTATTTTTTTCATGCAAGATTGCTTGGAAATTAAAAAAAGGAAATGAGGAAAAACTAACACAAAAATAATCATTAAATTTTCAGAGGCAACTGCAGAAATTACTTGATATTCTTAGTTATAGCCTCACTTCAAAATATATGGAAGATTTTAAAAAAATGGTTTATTGTATATAGTAATTCGTAATAGAAAGTTCGCCATCACTGATGTAGATCAAGTTGGCCTTCTTAGGCCAATATATCAACATAAATGGACACATATAACTTTATGTAATTCTCACTGCGAAGCGTAGATACAAGGTTAAAACTTACAATGCCGAGTCACCGGTTATTTGAGTTTCTAAGAGTCACTGGTTAAATTTCATATTCATCTTTTTATGAACATACATTACACTTGTCCTGTTGTCCACTTGCTACTACTTGTTAATAAGAAATCAATATTAAATCAGGCAGAACATGAGTATGCATAATATCATTACAGCTCCCTTATGTCCGCTTAAGTGGGATTGTCAATCCCGTAATAACGCACACTCTCTCTCACTCTCTCTCTCTCTCTCTCTTGGTGGTACAACGGTTGTTCATGCTGCTTTAGTGTGAGTACAATCCATAAAGTCGAGGAAAAAAAAATAGCATAAGGGTGGAGGGGCGGCTTCAAGGTATGTCCAAATGACCTCTTCCGAGTGGTGAGCAGTGAAGAAAGCAATCTAGTCTGCAGCACTATTTGCCTTCCGATACACATGAGCAACTTGAAATGAGTCTCAATCTCTCGCAATTATATGAATATTTCTGCGTATTGGATGGCCATTGCCGCTCCACTCTTCATTTTAGATGGAGATGTTGTCGGCCCTTAGAATATGCCTCCCAAGCTGCCTTTGAGCTCCCCCCAATGACTGTCATGTCATAGGTACGACGCCTTTTTCCAGCAGCCAACTCGGGGGGAGGGAGAGAGAGAGAGAGGAGTGTGCTTTGGAGTGCATCCATGAAGAAAGCGGGGGTGTCTTTATCAACTCTCATAAGATAATGGCGGATAAATGCGAGGAAGCAGGAAGGACGTGTACGGCCGGGCCCTGCCCCTGCCCGGCCCAGCCCGGCCCATGTGCCCCGGTTCTTCTCGTCAGACCGCCGCGCCCCGACACGTGATTCCCAAAGCCCCTTAATCCACGTGCGTCTCTTCGTTACTTGCACGCCCCTGTCCCCTCTCTCTCTCTCTACTTTTAAGTATATACTATAAGAAATCTCCATACATTCCTTCTTTTTGTTTATACGCGATTTCCAATCCCACTGCTTGTTTAATCCCCCAAACATGAAACTTGTTTATATTATGCATCATTCATAGGCATCATCACTTTATGGGCTGTAGGTTCTGCGTCCATGCTGTTGCGAACCCACCACCCCACCCCACAACCCCACACACTCAGTGGCTTAGGAGCTTACTAAATTAGTCCTGGTTCTTCCCCATAACAAACATTCCATCCGTGTGTTCTTTTAAAGCGGGGACTAAGCCCAGGTGAGTTCCCCCCTCCCTGGATGCATGCTTCTTTGGCTTCTGTCGTTGAAGAAGCGCACACGGAAGCATATTATTACAGTGCGTGCACGAGGCGGCACTGCGTTTTCTTTATCTCTCTTCGCTTTTGTCATTCGGGAGGCACCTCAATGCTGTCATCGCCCGGGGCCTCGCCCATCATTATTTGGTTGGAGGCTTTTGTGGGTGGGTCCCCCTGTGGGATGCCGCTGCTCCCTTTGATGGTTACCGCCCGATGGCTGCCTCCCCTAGTCACGGACTGCGCTGCCATCTGCTTGGCTTTGCATGCCCTGCAGGAGGCCGTCCCGGCGGCTGACCGGGGCCTGTAGCCCTTCATTTGGGGATTGAGTAGGCAATCAGGGAGGACGTAGGGTTTTTGCCCTTTCAAGGTCAGAAAACGTTTTCGCTGCTGCAAGGGCTTCCCATCCGTTCCATATCTTCTTCAATTTTCTTCTTTTTTTTTTTCTTTCTTTCTCCACCTTGGTTGAGAAGAGCTCGAGGATTGAGGTGCAATTAAATGAGTTGGATTCGACCGAGTCATGGGTGACTCCGACCTAACTCGGTTCCTTGTTTGAATTCTAATGTTGGACCTAGGCTCAAATCTAATGGAAGATTGGATCGAGTCCATTGCTAAAATCCAGTCCCAACCTAAAAAATTTCGAGTCTGAGTTAGGTCCAGATGAATTTGAAAGAATATGGCTGTGTCTGTGAAGCAGAAAGCAGCCTTAATGACTTTTCTTTTGGATATTGAAGGACAAAAAACCGTAAATCAGATGAGAATGACTGGCTGCAAAAATAATATGCAGTACTCATCAAACTAGATTATCTGGGGAATAGCCCATGCCTTCATGTTTAGGCATTTTCGAGGCTCAATTGTTACTTTGTTGTTACAAATGCTTATTATTCTTTAATAAGCCTTCAAAACCAAACAATGAAATTGTATGAATCATTCTATGTTTTGAATCGGAACGATAAACTCAAGCTGCAAAATACTCCTCGCATACAGGACATGCACATTGGTCATAAGGCATAACTTATAAAACAATCTGGGGGCGGGCTTTTTCGGGCCCAAATTGTTTACCGGATTTGGTTCGAGTCGAGTTGTAGAGTTGGAAATCCAAAATTCAAACAGATCAGGTTGGGTTGGGTCTGAATTCTGTAAACCCAAACCCGACCCAAAAAATGGAATGGATTCAATTTTAGAATTTGACCCGGCCTCATAGATCCTCCAAAATGAGTTAGATCTAGTCTAAGCGGATCAGATCAGGTCACGATTAACCCGACTTATGTCCAACCTTACTTGAGAAGGACTTGTTTGCATCATTTTTATCTTGAACGCTGCAAAAGTTAAGAGATTCAAAGACCATTATTAGTTGGGTTGCTCGGTTAGTCGGTATCCATAGAGATATGTGAAGTAAAAACACATCTTCAAGGAAGCTAGTAGTGCAGCAGATTGGATGGCATCTTTTGTAGCTAGCTTTGTGATTTGGAATTTTTTCTACGTCAAACTATTTCAGCACTTTTCCGTAATATCCTCTCTTTTTTTTATTCTCTAGTTGTATCTATCATCGGGCGGTATAATTTTGCCATGTCAACCCCTAAAAAAAGGACACAGATGTTTTATTTTTCTTAATTGTGTTTAGTTTAAATTGTATGAAAAGGTGATGGATGCCTGGCTAGCTAAAATTTGATGAAGGCGATCTCTGGTTCTTTTTATCTCCTCTTTCCTTCTTTTGTTCACTTTCTTTCCATATCATCGGAGGGTTATATCATTAGCACTCGCTAAGGCTACGTCAGTCTACACATCCGTTAAACAAAATCATTGGCTTAGGGCGCAAAGTTAGATTGATATGGTCACTTCATGACATCCAAGCTCGCTCCGTTGCTTCGTTGATTTCAGACATGGTGCCGAGAATTCGGGAAACTTGCTACTACAAGAAGTCGCTTCATAGGCCACCGCAAAAAAAGTAGATTAGGAGTTCATCATGTTGAAGGACCACAAGAAGGTTGAAAGTCTCATCAAAGGCATGTTCGGCTATTTTTATAGAATTAGGTTAAAAATTCTGTAGGATTCGTAGATTAAACTATTTATTTAAGCATGGCTCTGTATCGATCAAACTTCATCCAATCCAAATCTTGTGGGAAAAAAAAAAACTCCTCCATAGTTTTTTTTTTTTTTTTTATATGCAACCCAAAGACTAGGATCTGAGCTGAATTTAGATAAACTTTCAAAGAATGCAAGCTATATGGGCCAACAAGCCATACTCCTACAGAGTTTTCAGCCTAATTCTGTAGGAATATACAAATAGGCTCTAAGGTGTTACGGCATCATTTAAATTTGTTACTCCAAGTAAGCCAAGTAAGTTACATTGACAACATCATAATTAAGGTTCCACAAGCTGTATCCAAAAAGGATTCACCTTCCATCGCACAATGATTGCTTCGAGATCTATGCAAGCGGATGAATAAGAAAGTTCGGGGTGTTTTGAGATATCGACATCATGAGAAAAGATTGATCATTCTTTAGCGCGGAAGATACAACCCGAGCCCTCCACCACATATTCTGCCTGCATGGTGTCAAGGCCCATTTCTGGAGACAGCATGTAATCTCTGCTTAGCAGATATGTGGACGGTTATCCGACGAATATAACGGTCAGGATGTCTCATACAAGAAGAAGCACATAAATCTGCTGATTGGGTTGCAATCTATGGGGCATCTCATCCTAGAGCACATTAGTGAGATTCCATAATTCCAGCAGCACAAATTGTTCTTTGCTTCAATTTGATCGACACCAACTTGTTCTTTGGAAACATTAGAGAATTTATAGGCCAACTAACTCTATTTGCTGCGCTACTCCTGCTTTTGAAGTGCCCTATTTGACATGTCCCATTTTGATTGAATTATTTAATTTGTCATTTTGTCTTTTTGCATTGGTAAATCTATAAATATCAGCCCACAGTATGGTAAACTAATGAGATGCATAAAGCTAATGAATTAAGATTTTGAGTAGCTTCAATCTTGGAAAACTCAGAAGAATATCTTATAGGATCAAGATAAAATATTGAAAGAGAACAGGTATAGAAATTTTGTTGTCATCGAGCCTAGAACAACCCAATAAAGGCTAGAACTTTAAGATTCAGATTAAGCAGTATAATGGATATGACATGTAGCCATAAAGGATGACATATACATCCTGAAGTTACAGCTGCATGTAATGGGTCCAATAATAGTTACCAGGGTGGAAGTCAAAAGTTGGTTAGGGGTGATAAAAGGGCTAAACCACATCCAACGACCTAGTGAAACCTAGCTCGTAAAAAGGTATTTCAAATTTAAAATCTATATAAATTTTACAATATTTTGAACAATTTTCTTCAAGATTTTAAATTTTTCGAAGCAATTTCTTCTTGACTGGTTGTTCGAGAGACCTATTGATGCATCTATCGAAAGCTTACGTACGAACAGTATCTTTAAGATCATGGCAGAAGAGCCATACATACACACAAATACATACACACACATACATACATACATGCATGTGCACACGGATATGCATACATATATGCATAAACATATTATGTCAGATTGTTTGTCTATGGATAACATTTGGCTGGTTATTTCAATTTCTTCATATAGTAACCAAATAAGGCTACTTTACCTCTCCAATGCAGCCTAGGCTAATATAACATCACCTAAGCTCTATGTCTTCATAAATCCCAAAGGACCCCTAAACCACCTCATGGGGAAATCAGTACATGGATTTGATGCTTCTTTCTTCTCCCATCTACTTTGCAAATGTCCACATTACTGAGATTAACAGAACTACCTTTAAGCCTTCCAATTAAAACAAGATGAATATAAACAGAGTTCTAAAGTTAGAATCAGAAATTTATTATTGCCTTCAACCTACTACAAAACATATATGACATAGATGATAAAGAAAAATAAATCCCGAAATGGTTTCTGGCTTTCCAATGTGCATTCCTTAGGTCACCATCATCTTAGAGTTCATCCTTGGAAATTTCCCCCTTGGAAGGATTAGGGGATGTCTTGATGGGGTATGAAGCCTCCATTGCAATGCCACATTTCCCATGTTTGGCCCTGATGCCACGCTCCATTCTGATGTAGCCTTTCTCTCCCCACTCAGGTCCCCATGAGTTCTTCACAATCCAGTATTTAGTTCCATCCTCGGTCGCCCCATATCCAACGATCGCGACGCCATGGTCTAAATCTGTGCCGCAGGCGCCGGTGAAAACACCCTGCCATCAAATTAGAGGAGATTGCTTAGAAGCATAGAAATCTCCAGTCAAAACAAAGCATACATCCTTAAAAGCCAAAAACTAAATGAAGTTGCAATAATATTATGAGTCTCAGATATGGGCTTCCTCTAGTTCATAAGCCCAAGTTAAATTAGGTCCAGTTGGGTGTATACAAACTTGGTGGTAACATTACGGACGTAGATTTATGTTTGAAAGTTCACTGCAAAATTAATGATTTGGAACACGAACCTCGGAGTAGAACTGGAAAGCTGTACCACTTGCTTCAATGGCAGCAGATACTGGCTGATGAGCCACAGCTTTCATGAGAGCTGCCTCATTGTTGGCAGGAACATTCTCGTATCCATCAATCGTCACCACTGCTGAATTCTCCTGCAAAAAAAAAAAAAAAAACTTCTTCCTAAGAATCGCAATGAATAATCCTACAACAAATGCATGGATCAATCCAAGAAGTCGCATTTTTTTTCCTTGGATTTTAATCATAAATTCTTGAAACGGAAGCAGGAAAACGTATTGAGTGTGTTATTTTGGAATGCTGTACTTTGTCAAAGATTTACGTCCGTGTATATTTATTATATCATAGTAAGTATTTATGTAGCTTTCAATTAATATTAGAAGTTTTTGTCTTGGTCTTCATTCTTTTGCAAAATAGATCTAAAAGAATTCTCTATTCAGCTTTTGAAGACTAGTTGTTGTTCATTAATCATTACCTTGGAAGCGTCGCACCTTCCATCTTTGGCCCTGTAGGGATACTCAGCCTCTGTTGTTATACCTCCATTTCTCACAATGAATTCGAATGCATGCTCCATTAGACCTCCATTGCAGCCATTGTTGTCGCGGTCGTCGCAGTCGACGAGCTGTTGCTCCGACAAGGAGATTAACTCCCTCGTCTTGATCTGATTTATGCCCTCGACAGCAACCACCGTCGAGAATGCCCAGCAGCTCCCTAAATCATCAACAAGAACAGTCACATAGCTATTAAAATGAGAACTTTTTGGTCGAAGAATTTATAAATAAAATACGATTGAATTGTCTAATACTCATAAGAGTAGTATTCATTAGATTCATACCGATATACCTATCTATATATCACATCTTTTATCATAATTTTACTTATGGCAAGAGATCATAATTCCTATTTTCCATCCAAAATACACGATGAAAAATTTAAGCACGATAATTCTCTATAGGGATGTATAACAATTTATGATACAGAGTTTAGATATAGATATATTTTGTCATAATTGAAACTGATCATATTATTCTTAACTATATATATTTGTTAAAGGTGGAGCTCGCTTACCACATTGGCCTTGGTCCTTGATGCTTGTGACGGCGCCTTTCTGCCTCCAATCAACCAAAGCAGGGAGATCACGAGCATTTTCATGCATGAAGCTTCCGGTGCCATGCGGGCGGCCGCGGCGCAGCCTGCGGTGCTGCACCTTGGAGCCGGCATACCAGCTTCGAAACTCTTGGTTGGTCATGTCGCCAAACTTGTTGAGAGCGAGCTTGAATGTTGCACCCTCCTTGTTGAACTCATGGATGAACTTGACGTTCTCCTTGAACACATTGAATCGCTCATGCTCGAGGTCTCGAGAGACCGTGTGGTGGCTCCGCCACCTCTCATACAAGTTCCATAGGCTCTCCTCGGTTGCGAGGTCCCTGTCGTCGAAGGGCACGCCATGAACAAATGCAAAAGCTAGAGCAACTAGAACCCCAGACAACAAAACCTTCCCCATATTTGTCGATAGCTGAAGAAGAGGGAAGAGAGAGAAACAAGGAGGATTTGGAGTAATGGATATCAAGAAGAATGGTGAGAGGTTTATATAGGGGGTGAGACGTGATGAGGTTAAAGCAGGGATTAAGGTTACTTGAGGGGAACCACCACCAAAACCAGAATAAGGTGGTATAATGTGAAGACTGAGGTTGGAAGGAATGGCATTAAGGGATGGATATTCTAATTAACTTGTTCTCCTGTGGTGCAAGGAATAGTTGTTCCACATGACAAGCACGCTATGTGGGGATCGAAGGTGGTGAAAAGTGAGGGCTTAAAGTGGGTCGCTCTTTAGGCTTTATAAAGCTCTTATAAAACGGTCATTCTGTCCTCCATCGTTAGAAACCAGAAGCCACCATCACATGAGTAGTTCATGTTCTAATTAGAGAGAGAGAGAGAGAGAGAAGATTGTACGTAATAGTTGGTAACGTACACTAGTTAAGCTATTCCTGCATTTGATAACCATAAAATAATGGTTGGGTTTATAGCTGAACTACGGCTGGGATGAGTGAAACACACAGGGAAAAGCATGAATAGATGCGATCGAGTGAGTAGAAATAGCCATGGCTGTAATTCTCTAATTGAAGGTGTTATATGACCAAGCTAGCATGGTGTTTGGTAGTTGTACCAAAAGATCTGAGATTAATCATGTTTGCCTAGGAATTTGCTGGGGATAGAGATATTTGAGGGAGGCTTCTGCTATTGAACAACTATTTATTAATGGGCCTCTTTTTATTTCTTAAAAGATCATGGTATCTGCACCTTTTGCTTCTTTTTAGAAAAAAGCAAGAAACTAGAGTAACCAATGAAAGTCTATAGTGCTCCTAAAAAATAAATAGTAAGAGTTTTGGACTTTTCATGGACCCATTGAAACTGATTAAATATCCTAGACTAATAAAATTTTATATATATTCTAATTATGATTTTTAATGGTATTTGTCTTTCATATCATCTTTTCTGTAAAACGGCAAAATCATAATCAGTAATCGTTATGTATTTGGTAATGCTTGGGGTTGGTTTAGAATTTATAGTCATTATTAAAAATTTATTATCCATTGAATTGACTAAAAATTTAGAACTTATAGTTATTATTAAAACTTTGTAGTCATTAATACTTTTTTTAGTATTTTTTATTCCCAAGGCTTAATTAGAATAGCCAAAGCAGACCTTTTCCTCTGCAAGCAGAACAACCATTCCAAGATCTTCTTGTAGTACAGAAAAAGAAAAATAAAGCAACATGATCATGAATTTCATGCTCACCTTCCTGTAATAGAACTTCATACTAAAGTTTTCCAAGAACTCCCTCCATGTGCTATCATTAGCTCAGTAAAAGTTTAAAGATAAAAATTTAAGCATATAAGTTTTGTGCAACATGAGAAGGCAAATTAAATTTTGGTCCACCTACACCAATGCTATACCTCGCACCTTCATACTTTACATCAGCCATTATTTTAGTGCTCACTAAGTATTCATTCGGAAACTTGAGGCAGTCCTTCATGCGGAAGGAAATTCTAGAGATTTATTTTCTAGATCTTCAACCTAGATAGTTCTAATTAGGGGTGTTTTCATTTTTTTTGTTCTTGATAAATATCATGGTATGCTGTTAATAACTAATCATTAGATTCCAAAAAATTAAGTTGTCATCAGACCTTAATGGCTATCACAAGTATTTTGAAACATGAAACTTTAACATAGGAATAGATGCCAACCATCTAAGCTGAGGCTGCCTCATGATCACTTCCTTGCATTTGAATTGATGCTTCTTAGTCACTCATTTGAGAAAAAACCCAGTAGTTATGGACGATATCTCACAATTACAAAGCCACTGTCGGTTGTGGTGGAAGGGTTTTGCTAAACTATTGCAGGCCTATTTGGAAAAAGAATTGGACTGAATTTTCTATTGGATTCATACAGTAGCTAGTTTGCTTAGAACTACAATAAACAGAACCACAAAAACAGACACAGCGTGCCAAGCCTAGCTGTTAATGATAAAGCTCAATTTGTTTTCCACAATTCGCATTCTTCTTTATCTCCTTGAGGAGATGATGCCCAGATATGCTAAATATGACTGTCCTGTGCTTTTCAAAGATAGATTTGCTTTCACTTGTAGATGCTGCAAACTTCATTTGCCAAATAATATGCTCTTATTGTCTGATGCAACTTCTACCCAAGCTGCTTAATTCTTCTCAGGTGTATAAAAAGTTCGGCTGCCTCAAAAACCCAAAGGAGCAATGCTGAAATAACAAGCAAACATCACATACAACCCCTATGAAACAGGGATATCCCATCTAAAATTTCTGCTGCTGGATTGGAAGCTGTCCAGGAGAGTTTTTTCCCTGTACATCATCAATCACTCTGAAAGTTTTCTGCCCGTCCATTCCAGATCCTCCCACCATTCCACTGACTCTTCCTTTATCCTCGGTCCATGCATCACATGCATCCCACCACCACCCTTACCGATGCCCTCTCTCCTCGATTCAAACCAATACAATTGTTATGACTGGTGGTGGTTCAGTGATGTCCTTACAAAGTCTTGAGTTGAGTTGATATCAAATTGTTGTTTGTAGAGAGTGGGAGCATCTACCAGATAAATGCAGGATGAAGGAAAAATTATGTGGACCTAGATTCAACAACTGAAATATCATATTTGTAGGTTTTCTTAAGCTAATAAGAATGCAAGTTTGCCCTCGAGGGTCAAAGCGGTGCGAGGTGGACCTCCTATCTTACTGGAAAAGTGAGGAAAAAAAAGCTGTGTTAGCCACTGAGCATCCACCAGAGTGTTATCATCTTGCTAAAGATGGTATATGGTATGCGTGCATGCGTGCATATACATATATACGTGCACTTGAATATCAAGGAAATCAAATACAGAAATGAGATCAAACAATGAGCAATATATACCAACGGTGCAGTGATCATGGAATGGAACAAGGACCAAAAGCATCTAACCAAGCTTTTTGCAGAGAGTAACAACCACAAACTTACGTATGAGCTATGATGTATATATAATAGAAGATTAAAATAATCGTCTCACAACAACTGAAGAAAGACTTTAAATGAATCCTTTATAACAGCTTACAGCTAATCAGCCAGCCAAAATGCTTCTCCCAACGCTGAATTAAGGAAAAAAATACACGTAGTGATACCCGAAGTAGAAGGTACATCACCTCGAATCAACAAGAATACAAATTATATGCTCATCATTTTAATATCTAGACAGATCGGATAACAAAATATGAACTAAGAATATATTCCTAGGTTTGTACATAAGTTAAACTATACACTAGTTCAAATTAAATTGCCAGGTCTTACATGCACCCAAGCACGCATGTACAGATATGCATATGTACATATATACTACACATACAGTATTTCAGATTAAACTGTAATGTAATATATGCACGCACACATCCATGTATATAGACATACATGTGCACATTCGCACATGTTACATGTGCTCAGCCACATTATTTTCATTTCTAGACAGATCTTGACATATTACTGAATCCATAAACTAATTCAATGTTATCTGTGGCTGATTCTGTTTCAGGGCTAAAGTGGAGCAATACTAACCTGCTTATGCCTGCCAAACACTTTCACAAGCCACTTTATTCCAAAAATAAAATAAGCATTTAAAAATAAATTACCTTTCAAAGATAATCCAGAGTAAACTATTCTAGCATGCAGGATGGAGTGGTTTACTCCGAGTACCAGTGGATCACTCGTACGCTAACCCTCCTACTCCAGGTTAGCTTACTCCACAATCAGACAAATATCACTTCACCCATTTTTTATAGATTAACATGCGGCCAATTATTTACCTATCAATTCGGGTTTGCACATTTTGAAAACATTAGCTGCCTAGAACAAATTATTTATCTTAACCACGAATAAGTACCAGTTATATTATTTATTTTGATTACAAGAAGTCCTTCAATAAATGGTGGCAATACATAATATGACATTTAGTATTCTTTCTTACAAGGTATTCAGTGTTATTCCCCGAAAAAACAATCCATGTCCATAGACGGTAATTGTCAGGTTATAACAATATCATGCAAAACCAATCACATGAACAAAGCAAATGTTATTAGCAATATTAAATATTATACTCTGAGAACTGAAAGAAGGCAACAACATCACAACCCTGAGCTTGAAGCATTTGATAGGCAACCAGCTCAGAAATCCAGCATTGCAACAAAATGATAGTGAAAATAAAGATATTTGAGACTCGAGTTCACAGTATGAAAAGATTATGCATAGTTCACAATACGAAAAGATTATGCAAGTGAATCCCTTTGTTTCGCTTCAGCCAGTAGTTCATCTCTGACCTGCTTGATTGCCATTTCTCTCTCCAGCCTCTCTTTCTGATAGGAACAAATTTAGAAGCACTAATTAGAAAAGCAAGAAACTTTGTTCTTGAGACCCATTTTCCAAAAGGAATCACACAAAACATTGAAGAAAACAATGGATTTGCTTCAAGTATATTGCCATGACCAGTGTTTCAGAATTCCATACAATAAACAAAAAAAGAAAGTAATTATGTCTTCAAGGCACACATGCACATATATCTCATTAAATCATGAAAGAAAAGTAGTTATATAATCATTGATTCTAAAGTATTATAAAAAAATAAATTTAAGACGTGGGTGATCTTAATTTTTGGAATATGTTCCCTTTTTATCAGAAACATGATCCATAATTGTATCAGCTTCTAAAGCACACACCATGTCCCTTTTGCAGATGGTCAGGCGCATTTGCAACACGCAAACAACCAAGAAAGGGAATTTACCCACACTAATTGTTTCTCCATATGACATAGAATAGCCTTTCAATCAAAAAAAAAAAGACATAAAATAACCAGGATGTACAGATGCAAATATAACAATCAGAAGTTCTTAGGTAACAGTCTGATTTGATATCGATAAGAAAACTATAATGTTTCATATTTATTCAATTGTTCACCAAAATTTCCTTCTTGTTAATAGGTATGCAACATATCTTAATATAGATGATTGTTGGAACTTTAAACCTTCATTACTTTCTATCCGGATGCCAAATGTAGTTATTTGGTAGCAATAGACACAGCTAAAGAAGTTAACCTAAGAGACAAGTTTAAGGTCTGTTTGGCATCCTTTTTTTCTGTTTTCTATTTTTAAAAATGAAATCACAGAAACCGAGAAAAAAATTTGGTGTTATTATTTAAATTTTCCATTTCCAAAAGTCAGTTTTATTATTTCTAGAAAAATGAAAGAAATCTTTACTTTCTAGACAAAAACCAGAGTCGCCTTCATCGTTGCAGCCACACTGCCGCCGCCTTCACTACACAACCAATGCCCCCCCCGCCACCACCATCTCCACTAAATCACAGCTATCATTATTGCCTCTGCTGCATCACCGATGTCCCTGCCACCACCTCTACCTCCACAGTCAGTGTCATCACCTTCGCCATACCGTGGTCACACCCGCCACCAACACCACCGACACCTTCATTGCCTCCATCGCTACTACCATCACCTCCCCCACCATGGCCATGTTTATGTTTTAAAAATAATTAACTAGACCAAGCATGTTTATATTTTTTAAAATTTAGAAGAACAAATTTTCGATTTTTCTATTTCTGAAAATAGAAAAAATAATAGTGATGACAGACAACACCTTTATTTTATACTTCAATTTTACTTCATAATTTATAAAAGTAAAATAACTAAAGGACATGGAGTAAGAAAGTTTCAAAAGTACGCATCCAAGCATACATACACACAGACACTAGATGCATGGTCCTAAAATTTTATATCAAGATAATCTAGATTTGTGTAAACAACATTGTCCTAATTAAACAGAGTGAAAGAACTTGTTATCATATCAAGCAATGCCCTCTGCAGCTAAAAGAGAAAAGGGTCACAATATTTAAGGTTTATAAGAATTAATTGATCCTCTATGAAACTATAATCAAACAACCAAAGTTTTGATTTGAACATTTCTTTTATGAGTTTAGGAATTAAGAAGTGGCTATCAGAATTAAAATAGTTTCTTAATAATGTTTATAATGTATTCCACATAACGCTTTAAGGGCCTATTTGGACACCAAAAAATCTTAGCATCCCATGAAGTCTTCTTGGTGTGGCTTTGGTTCCAACTGTTTCCTTTATAAGTATGTTGGAAAGGAGTTGGTTCAAAGAGATGGGAACAGCCGACAACAACTAATCCTTATTTTTCAGGGACAAGTAATCTCTTTTCCAAGGTGATATTTCTTATCCCTAGAAAAGTAGATTAGCTATGGCCCACTTGCCCAATCTCTTTGAACCACCTGGCTTCCACCATATTTGTAAAGGAAATGGTTGAACAGAAGTCCCACCGAGAAGAATATACCAAACACGAGATCTTATAGCATGCAAACAAGCCATAACATAAACTGCGATCTAATATGATCCTTTGAATTTTTTAAGCAACACTAAATTATGGATCTGCAAATTTAATAGCTCTAGAGTTATTTGCGATCAATTTTGCAACTTTACCATAAAATATAGTATTTATTTTTCTTTAACACCATCCTTTACATTTTTGACAATGAACAAAATCAAATATCATCACATTTATCTGATCACACTGCTTCATATTTCCTTCAAGACATGCTGCATAAACTATAGCACCTAATTTCATTGATCAGTTGTTCCCTTTTTCCTTACTTCTTTCCCTTTCAATTATAATCCTATCATCCCATGCATGTCGCGAACATTTATTTGACTAATATTTGAACATGTTATGGCTAATATTTGCTAAACTACATGAAAAGGGTTCGGACAAATTTGTGTTTGAACCAAACTCCTGACAGAAGGGGGGGAATTAATATAGCACAAATGTAGAAGCAATGCAACTTCATGGAGAATCAAGTTCATGGAGTTAAAAAAGGGTGATTTAGAATTCAAGCATATTTCTTTTATTTTGGTTTGTATAGAGTTGACTTTAAATTTTTAATTGTTTAGCGGTCTGTAATTTTTAAATTTAAGAAACATTTATGTCAGTTTCAATATATTTTTTTTGTTTAAAATTTCATTTTATGTTTTCCAAAAATAAGTTCAGGTACTATTCCAGGAAAACATTTTTTGGGGCCATAATATGAGTCTTAAATCCATTTTGGTTAAAATTATTTGTAATTTTAGGTTTCAAGATAAGATACATTTTTTTTGATGTGTTGGTGTGTTAAAGGATGTTACTTCAACAAATTTACCACAAACTAAAAGAGACAAACAAGATTAGAGATATAAATTGTCTTTTACATTACCTTCAGTTTAAACTAATGTTCTTTACCAGTTTTGTCAAACTAAATCAAAAATAGACTAGATAAAGTATAGGAATATAAAAACATCGAGCTAATGTATACAAAAAGTGTATGAAACAAAATGAATCATTCTTCTTCTACCATCTTCCTCTATTTTCCTTAACTTCTGGTTGATCTTTTTCAACCCATCACCGATCTATTGCCTCTAGGCCATGGCTGCATTCCTTATGACCAGAGACTTTAGCAGCATATTAAGAAAATGAAAACTGAAATATTTTCTTGAATCTAGGTTTTGCATGGTAGGCTCAATTAGGATAGCATTACATCATATAAGAATTTAAAGATAAAACCCTTGGTAGAGTCCTTGCCATTAGCCCTAGGGTCTTTACAGAAGCTTCATTACTAACAGTTACTTCTCCCTCTTAGGCGACTTTGGCTTTGTCCATATATATGCCATTCGCAATGCTTCCCACCAAATTACTCCTTTGAATTTCCAATCATAAGATTTGTGCAAATCTATCAAATCCATGTGCAACCTAATTCGTTAAAGATTTAAATTTTCCTATAATTTCTCCGTGGAAAAGGAAAAATTCAAAGGTTGACTTTCCTAGCAAAGGAGAAATTAGGGTTTCAGTTAGTCCTCATTGCTCATCTCAACCTTGAGTACCCTCTCCTAAATCTTCTCCCTGTATAAGATGGAATCTCCATAGTAATTGGATTACTCGATAAAATCGCCTCGCTTTCCTTCCAAATTAGCATCATTTCCCTTCCCCACATCTAGCCAAAACAAACCCAATTAATCTCACAATTCTCCATGCTCCTATAACTTCAAAGTTACCAATACCCATGCTGGCTTAAACCACCTCCAAATTCGAATCTAACTGATCTCTATTAACCATTTCCCCGACACACCATCCAATATCTGGACCCTGCCAGATTCACAACTTCACAAAGACAAAAAAAGCGTCATCGTCATGCATCTTCACTAGTCTGCAGGCAAATCACACACAATGTTTTTCCTGAGCGCTTCAACGCTCTACAACTTAACAATCACACGAACGAGGACAAAAAAAATTAGCAATACATCGATTTGCAAAGAATAAATCGACAGTGATTCGAAAGGAATAACAATCTACAACTTTGTTAAACAACTAAACCTTAATAAATTAGGGGAAAAAAACAAGGGAAAGAAAAGGAGAAAGAAAAAATGCAGAAAGGGGGAGGGAGAAGGGGAGACTCACCTTCTCGTCTTGGTGGAGGGCGATCCAGACGTGAACTTTGTCCATGGACTGCCAGAAGAGGAAGGCCCCGAAGGTCATCGCGAAATACGTCGCCACCTTCACCATCGTCGGAATCGGTCGGCTCGCTCTCTACCTCCTCCTCGCCCGATTCGCTTCGTCCCCCGTTTTTATTTCTCTGGAATGGCCGCGAAGGCGTCTTATTAGATCGCGTCGCCCTATCGAAGGCCTCGTGACGGCATCTTAAATCTTACGGAAACAAGCCAAGCGCTTCGAGGTCCGGCCCGAAACCTGCGGTTAAGATTCGGAAAGCCTGATCCAACAGGCACTGGGGGGTCCGAATGTTATATCAATCATCAAATCCAATGTTGCTAGCTGAAGTTTTGCGTTTATATCTTATATCAGCTATATAATCTAATGTTACTAACTATAGTTTTGCATATATATTTTGTATTTATTATCGAATCAAATGTTACTAACTGCAGTCTTGTGTTTATATTTTATATCAAGGTCGGCGGAACCGTTCCGAACCGAATTATTCTGGCCGATTCGAATCGTACCGGTAGGTCACCGGTACAATTCCGGCGACGGAAACAAAACTTGTTATCAGAGCCAGAGAAGAAGAAGAAAAGAAAGAGCAAGCAGAGGAGAGAGGGCTAGAGGAGGGTGGTAGGTCACCGGTACAATTTCAGCAACGGAAACAAAGCTTGTTATCAGAGCCAGAGAAGAAGAAGAAAAGAAAGAGCGAGCAGAGGAGAGAGGGCCGGAGGAGGGTGGTGGGGGTCGGCATAATACATTAATATAGGTGCTATTAATATCGTTGTTTGCATGGCAAATGGAGACACTTCACAAATTAAACATTCATTTTAGATATATATATTAGTGTATAACATGCTTGACGTGCATTTAGTTTGTTAAAAGTTTGTTTAATCTTACTTGACCTATTTAATAAATAAACTTTGTAGGTTGGGTCAGATTACCTGCTTGATAAACACATTGGGTTCAGATTTAAAATTTGATCTATTTAATAAACATGTTGGATTTGGATCGACGAATTTTTGATCTAACTCATATTCGACCCAGCCCGCATCAAAACCAACCTAACCCGATTGCCACCCTACCTTGAAAGTCATCATGAAATTTGTCGCCACTCTCACCGTCGCTAGAATTATCATAGGTCCAACGATGGCATATTGCAACAACAGACAACCTCTTTTAGGTCAGTCCTTTGAGATTTGGAAAGTCTAATCTAATGGGTACCAAGTGGGATCTAAATATTAAATGGATCAAGTCATAATCTAATTTAATTATTAAACGGCTCATAAATGAGTTAAAGATTTGAATTTGAACCTAACCCATTTAATAAATAGATTTAGATGGGTTTATCCATTAACACCTAAACTGTTATGCTTAAAGTGGATCATTGGTGGATTAGATTAGATGGATTGGATCATAGATGATCACTTCTAATCAGAGCGTCCAAGCCACTGTGGGAAGGCATCCAAGAAAAAGGCGAAGTGGCGGCAGCGATGGACGTATAAAGAAAAACGCACGCCGACTTTAGCAAAAAGAAAAAAGAAGAGAAAAGAAACGCACGCCGTCGCGTACGCCGGACGCTGCTGCTGGGCCTGTGCTCTGCTGAGGAATCCGGTGCTGCTCTCCACTCTTCCTCTTATCCGCGATCTCCCATCCTTTCTCGCCCCTCTCCCTCTCTTCTTCTTCGGAACATCTCTGGTCCTTCTCCGGGATCCATCAATTTTTTCGAATGGAGGTACTTCGCTTGCTCTTTAATCGATTCTTCGGCGTAAGTGGACTTTTTCGTCCCCGATTTCTATTTCTTGTTAGGGTTTCTTTTTCTCCTGTTTCTTGAGTGCTTTTTTTCTCCTTGATTTCTCAGGATCTATCGTGTTTTCACGGTAGAATTTTGAGACGCAGGAACACACACCTATAGCATATCTGAAATTTATGAGTTTGTTTGCGAAAATCTTGTTTGTTCTTAAACTTGATTTCTTGCAAGCGATATGAGGGGTTCTCGCATTTAAGAGGGAAAAAGAAAAGAGTACCAGATGATGAATTAAAACGGGCCTAAGTAGGCTCACATAAAATTTCCTAGCGAGCACGTACAATAACTTATTAAATTTTAGAGTGAGGTTAACATACATAGCATGATTGCAAAGATAAGGAATCAGTAATCGAATTTTCAAATCTTGTAACTTTAATGTATTGATTATTTCATTTCATGGTCAGCGTGTTTTTGGTGGTATATTATAGCCAACTTAATTGCCGAACTAGCATCTGGACTGCTTAGCTCAGAATTTTTTCTTGTGAAAGATCTCGGCAATGCGAATGATATTGTCTGTGTTCATAATTTTCAAAAACTCACATAACTGAAGATGAGTTGGGATGAGTTTTAGATTAGGAACTTTGAGCTTGGAATATCCTGCAATCTCCATTCAATTTCATGTTTTTCAAAATCTAAATGATTGTGAAATTGCACGCTGCCTAATTTGCTTCCTAATGCCAAAATGATCTAATATAAATCACGAACTCATGATGGTAGGAATATTGCATAGTGGGGCTCTTTTGTTTAAAGGAGTTGAAACCTAGGATCAAGTAGGGGTATCTACCAAAGTTCACTATGTCGGTACTGGACGCCATACCGATACTATCCTATTATAATATCGATACACCCAATAGTGGGGCCGATTCGGTGTATCGAGTGTCGGTGTGGCCACCGGCCCTCCATACTGTGTACCGATTTAGTCGGTACGCATTGGTATTGATTGGTACGACAAACCTTGGTGTCTATTGTTGTGAAGGTTAGGATCCTCTGGGATTGATTGGAGCTAGTCAAGATGATTTGCAACAACAAATGCACAATGAATTACAAGATTACAAGATAAACTTGTAAAAGTTTTGTCAGCAATTAAAATTTCTAAGGCCTTCTTATGGTAAAGCATATCTCAAAGGAGAAGAATAATTTTACAGAATAGCTGGCATCTATGAGCTACCAATCCTGATAAACTACTTCTATGAATGATTATAATCCTTTCGAGTCAAAGTTTTGTTTCACTTACACCCTACAGACGTAAACATTTTGTAATTTGTAATATATTGTCCTCAGTCTCTCACAAGGGAAAAATCAAAGAAAAGAAAATGTAAAGAAACAAGAGGATATTTTTAAAGAATTGAAAGGAACAAAAAATATCAAGTGCTTCTTTGGTTAAATATGATTGGCATGGTATTAGTGATTATGATGTTGGAAGAGAAAACACTATCTCTTCATGCAGCCTGAAAAATCACCTTCTTGAATTACAAGACCAGCAATTTAGAGGTTAAGTGGATTAGGTCATGGAGCTTGCAGGTCAATTTGCAACATATATACAAAATCACCTTCTTGAATTGCAGGACCAGCAATTTAGAGGTTAAGTGGATTAGGTCATAGAGCTTGCAGGTCAATGTGCAACATCTATTTGTCATGAACTGGTGAGGTTATGATATTGTTTTGAGGTTATAGACTAATAGAGGTATCGAATAAAAATTAGAGAATAATACATTCCACAACATCTACACCTTACTCTTCAATAACAAACTCTTGACTCCACAAATATTGCCTCCTGAAGCATCTATTCGGATGTATTATTCTTAAAAGTAATTCTTACGCCATCCTATAAGTGCCATGATTGTTAATTTGTGGTCCAAACAAGGATTCTAGAGTCACATCTATTCTTAAAAAATGGTAAATTTTGACATTGTGAAGTTTAGGAACATAGAAATCCATTTTTGCCTCTAATTGTGTTCCCTATAAGTCCCAGAGTAATTATATGTAATCTAGGAGTCCTTTTTTGGTGTTAAATCATTACTTTAGAGTTCTTTTGCTGTACGAAAATAGGGGTATAAGTAAAATGACGAAATTACGAGGACTTATTGGTTGCCTTTAACATAGTATTTTCTTTTGTAGTGGACTTTTTCTTCTTTCTCCCACCAAGGGACATCTTTTTTCTTCTCTTCACATCTCACCCTGTGCCACATGCTATACAGCTCAACAGTTTTATATTACGATGGATATCCAACTTTAGCAAGCTACTTTTTATGTTTGAAAGAACTAGCAAATGGACATGATATCCATTTTAAAATAAGAGTACTTTGGTTCAATGATACTTTAAATCAAACTGTTAACTTATTTAACTTAAGAAGTTATGTTGATCTGTTGATTATCCTTCTCATATTTATAAATTTTTTTAGTTGTAAAGAGATATTGTTATTGGCGAGAAAGTTCTTATATGAGTGCTAGTGCACACCATACCTATTTGATGCTGCCTAAGCTCTGTCCATTTTGGTTTTTTTATACTCTTGTTTTGCATAGTTTAATTATTAATTTGTAAATCATGAGATTGTTCTCTTTTGCTCTTTTTTTTTTTGTCAATAGTCTCTTGCTAATGATAAGAGAGCAGGTATGCATTGATATTTTTGGAGGATCATCTGCCTTAATGCTCTTCTCCTTTTTTAATATAGCATTTTTGGACTAGTGGACCAAGCGATAAAAATAAAGCAATGGTGGAGTATTTGCAGCAATATGGAATAATCAAATCAAAGAAAGTGGCAGAAGTAATGGAGGCAATTGATAGGGGTTTATTTGTACCTGCTGGAAACCCACCCTATGTTGATAGCCCTATGCAAATAGGTTATAATGCAACTATATCAGCACCTCATATGCACGCAACTTGTCTAGAACTGTTAAAAGAACATCTGCAGCCAGGAATGCATGCTTTGGATGTTGGTTCAGGTGCTCTACTCAGACATGATATGTTATTATGCTGTATGATACCTGCATTGTCGGTTTAATGTTGTCATAGGGCATAGAAACAAACATGGCTTTTTTTTTATCTTTGCAATTTCGTACATTCTATTTACTCTGCATGATGATGTTTTTAGATATTATATTTGCTATCCAAGCTTTCTCAAAATCTGCAGACTACAGGCTTCATTTACATTGCTAAACTGTCATATGTATACATGCTGAGCCAACGTTACTTCATAGTGAGATTTGATATTCAGTTGAAATGGAGAAGTCAATTCCCTATGTATATTAATTACATTATTGTTGCATCTGCTGCTACATATTTTACATTAACTGAAATGGTTCCACACCAGTATTCTTGTCTGTCTTATATTCTGTAAAAGCTTTATTAACCTTATTTTTTGTAGATGGATAATTGGGGAGAATCCCAAACTTCATGTTTTATGCTTGCATCATTTTATTCGGCAATGCGTTGAGGCTACTTAAATTTTCTTCTTCCATACTTTTTAAAGGGTGGCCATTCATGGGAGGAAAATATATTATTATTTGGTTGAAAATCGACTGTTGTCTCCTAGCATGAACCTTGCATGAGTAAAGTTTCATCCAACCTGACCCAATTTTTTTTTTTTGCACTGGAATGGGTCAGTGTAGCATGAGTGGCAGCGTAAAGGCATATTATAATTGTAGCTTCTGACAGTTGCTGACGCAGCTATTTTGCTTAGCAGTCATATTAATGGGGTGCTTTTAATCAACTATCATATTTCTTCTGTCAGGACTAGAAATGAATAGTTTAACTAAAACGATATATTTTTGTTAACTTGTTCCTTTTAAGCTATGAAAAGTGTTTTTTTCTCTATAGAAGTGTTAAAAAGTCATTATAATGAATATACACAGCATATAACTTTTTTGGAAATCACCCATTTAGCATATAGTTTGTATGAAAATTAACAAACAGGAGTGGTAGCTACACTTGTTTGTTTGAAACTTTGTACTCAAAATGTGTGCTATATACTAATATCTGCCTTGAGAATTGGCTTTATTGTTTAGAAACTCAACTAGAGCAGAGCAAAGCAATTTATCAAGCTTGTTTTTGAACATTTCTGATTGAAACATAGACCAAAATGAGCTTATTTTTCAGTGATGATTTTGACTATTGCCAAGAGGGATCCACTTTTGATTTGTCTGAGATGCAGAATTTACCTTGAATACTGATCACTTTTCATTATCTGCCTTTTTTTACCATTCTCAATAGCAGATCCTCCACTGTAGGCTGTGTAATATTTCCTTTTTCCTTTAGTTCATTTGGTGAAATTTGTTTGCCTTGTAGCATCTTTATTACTTACTTTCCCTGTAACTTTTTTTTTGAATATTTTATTTTTAAAATAAACTCTTAATCCGATTTTACTATTTTGTTCTATTTGGCCAAAACCATCTGCAATGGAAAAAATACTTGAACTTTGAATCTTAAGACTACGTCAAATGTGCTTTAGAACTGATTTTTTTTATATCGTGCTCATTCTACTTTAGGATATGTATAATTTAACTTATATTGACCTTATGATTTTTGCAATAAAAATGTTTTACATCGTGGTCCATTGGCTTTAAGACTTATGATTTATCTTGTTTTGGCATTATGTTTGTTTGTTCCAGTAAGATTCAATTCGATTCTATTTATGGATTATGCTCATCCATTAGTGGATATTAGAGTTGAGTGATGAGGATATCCTCCATGGAGAAGATTTAAACCTGCTTTCTGATGTCATGAAAGAAAAACAACTTTTGGGAGTAGTTTTGGAGGCACTTGAGATGTTAACTTGCAGAAAGAAATATATATGTTGCCAATGCTTGTGCCCTGCCATGGGAAAAAGGGAAACAAGGTTGACATCAGCTGGAAACTTGCATGTATGAAAATCTGCAATAACAATCCCTGAGGACATTTCAGACTTCTGATTTCACTTTCCACTGATGTGCAACATTTCCAGTGTTGTTTTTATGCATGAAAAGTGGAGGTTGACTTCTAGATTTTTTTTCAATTGAAAAGAAAAATTAAGTCCAAAGTATGAGCTATTATCTAATTTGGCATGTTAGGGTGTCCCTGAGAGTGTCCAAGCAGTGAAGCTTGGTTGCAAAAAAGTGCAAAGGTGTTCAGGGCTAGGGAGGGCACCTCAATCCGAGTAGGGTGTAAACGAGCTAAACATGAGCAAGTTGAGGCCATCTCAGTCTTGGCTTGGAATTCTAGATGAGCAACTCGAGCGCAGCTCAGGCTCAAGTCCAGCTGGAAATATTAAGCTTGAGCTTGCTTCATTGTGATGTCAAGCCATCTCAAGCGTCGCAGGTCGGGCTTCATATGGAATCTGACTACACCATCATCTTCCAACAAAAGGTAAAAAAAATAAAACCTCCTCCCATCTCTTTCGACATCTACAGCTCTTCCTCTACGAACAACCTTACCACCTTAGGCATTGAAGTTGTGATGAAAGAGGAGTTGGTCCTTCATTAGATTGATGCCCCGCCAAGGGGATCGCCACCCTCATGACTTGGGTTTTGGAGATAGGAGAAGGCCAGAGCCTTCACCATAGAGTCGGGACTGGAGAGTGAGAGGAATAGCCATCATGAGACTAGGAGGGAGGCGATCTTGTGGGGAAGTCTGAGGTGGAGGTGGTTGTGTTGATTTGGAGTTTGGAGAGAGGACAGTAAAACTGATTGGGGTGAATGGTCTGGAGCAGTCGAGAAAGAGATGGAACAGAAAGGGCCAAAGGCATTTTCTTTTGGGGTTCTATAATTTCCTTCCATTGATAGGGGCTGCTAGATCTTAATCTAATGCTTCTACTGTTAGATCTCTATTTTTTGTCTAAATAGTGGAGCCATTGGATTAAGATCTAACGGCTGAGTTAATTCCTTCTTCAAATAATTTATAGAAAGACACTAATAAATATAAAACAATATTTTTTATTAAATTATAATTATTTATTATTTTTAATATTTTGAGATATATCAAACTCAATACAAGTGAGCTCGGTCTGACTTTTATTCATCTCATTTAAATTTAGAGCTCAAAATTGTAGTTCATATTCAACTCATTTGTTAAAACAAGCAAGCCAGTGGTGACCTAACTTCTGAGCCAAACATGAGCTGCTCACGAACAGCTCATTTATTTGATAGCCCTATGTCCAACATAGATTTAGTGAAGAAGCAGCATGACATGGCTAGGGTATACCTTGGACAGCAACAAATGATGAAAGACTCATAAAGCTGGACTCAACTACTACAGATTGGATAAGATTTGTTGACTATGGCTATGGTATGTACATAAGCATCCGTTTGCACATAGTACATACATATGTTCTTATATGCATGTACATAAACATGTATGTATGTATGCATGCTCTCGTGCCTACATGTATGAATTGTATGCAAATGTGCGGGCATGCATGTGCATATGTGCGCTCATGTGCTTCTGAATGTGTTATCTGTGTTCATGATTTGGTTCTTGCATTGGTCATTAGTACATTTTGCTGGTTCATTTGACCGTTATTTACTCTAAAAAGCAAAGCATTATATCAGGGGAAAATGTTTGTCCATAAGTAAATCTGCCAGGCATTCCTTATGCTTATATTACATATATATTGGCTAATAATTTTGTTTGAGCTCGTTATTCATAAAATTTTAAAAGTAATGATTGGAGTTATAATAGTAGAATAATTAAAGATTGTCCCCTGTTTCATTGGGTTTTATGACTTCAATAATTATTTTTCCATTTTGTGTTATTTTGCAGGGACTGGGTACCTAACAGCATGCTTTGCAATGATGGTCGGACCTGAAGGTCGTGCCGTAGGTGTTGAACACATTCCTGAGCTGGTTACTTCTTCCATTGAGAATATCAAGAAAAGTGCAGCAGCATCATTGTTGAAAGAAGGTTCTCTTTCTGTACATGTTACTGGTATGTTCTTCTAAATCAGACTACAATTGAGGGGGTTACCTTGTTTCTGGCATGCTATTTATGAGGTTTCCTTGTCATATAATTACGAACTATTCAAAAAACTGAAGGAAATGCAGGAAGATAACAGTTTGACATGTAGGAAATAGTTTTAATTTTTAATCATATATAGGATTTATTTTTAAGGTGAATTTTGGATCGCCCTGAAAGGCTTAAGATTGTTTAATTTAAGTCAAAAGAGTCTGAATACATGCATTTATGGATGGGAGTAGTCTTTAATATGGCCGAGTTTCTGTTTGATTAGGATTTCTTTTAGGAGTGAAGTTATATATTAGTTAGAAACTTAGAATCCTAGGTTCTGGGTCAGTGAGGTGGGAATCCTTGTAGATTCTAAATAAATTGCTTTAGGATTTTTAGGTAAATAGGTGCCTATAAGTAGTGGTCTATGAAGAGCGGCAAATCTGTTATGGTTAATGGTTTTTTCTGATAAAGAAATTAAAGATCTGGATGTTTCTTTTCCTCTTTATGTGCCTTTGCTGCTCTTTTCCTCCTCCCCCTTTAGATAAATCACTCCATATTCTTTATTTTGTCCCATCTTCTATGGCGATAATTCTTCTTTTTTTCTGGCTGTTTATCATTGCAATCTACAACCAACAGTTCTTATCTGATCTGAAAGTTAATTTAGTAATAAAACCCTTCCAGAAAAAAGTGCAAGCAAACTCCGAACCTAAACTAGATAATCCTACTAGCTCTTGATGTGGTTTTTGGTGTGGATACACTAAATCACAAGCGAAATAACCAAATAACATGGGTTTTGCTTCTAGAATTCATGATCTTCTTGTGTCTGTTACGCAATGTGATCCTATTTATATTGAATTTCGGTTCAACCCTTTCCTGAAATTTTAGCTTTGGTCTTACTGTTGCATGAGCTCCCAGGTTTGTTGCAGTTTTTTATATTTTTCTTCTTTAAATGGCTAATATGCATCGCTGCTGAATGATGCAGTAAAAGACATTTAAGCCCAAATTTAAGTGAACTTGCTAGGAAAGATGTTGAAATGCTTGTGACAGCAGAAGGTGTGGTCCTTTTTTATCAAGGAATGGTCACAAAAAAAGACCTGTATAAAGACAACAGATGGGGCGAGGTTTGTATGTTAAAGTTATTTTTATGGTATCAAAGTTGGTTTATATTTTCACTCTGATCCTCTTTTTCGCAGTTGGTCTCTTACTGGATAATATCTGCACCTTATAGGTTTTCTTTCACACAATCCACTTTACCAGTTTTGTGTTTGCATCACTATGTACTACCTTAAGAGATGGTATTCTTGTATGGGCAAGGTTGACAAATAGAGCTACAATCAACTTTGACATTTGAAGAATAGCAAGTTAGCTTAATGCTATTAAAAAACTTGGTGGAATCCAGACTATGTTGAATTGATGAAGTTTGATAATGAACTGGCGGATTTTCTAGTCCTACAACAGATTATAAGAAGTTGATGTATATTTGGAATCTTCTCTCCAGCTCGGAATTTTTTGCTGCTATGCACTATTTAGATCTGCTTCTTTATTTAATATTATCTTTGTTTTATTTTGACTTACCCACTGGCTGCAGATGGAAGGTTGGGTTGGCCAGAACTGGCACCATATGATGCCATCCATGTTGGTGCTGCAGCACCTGAGATACCTCAACCACTTGTTGAGCAGTTGAAGCCTGGTGGCAGGATGGTGATCCCTGTTGGCACCCTTTTCCAGGATCTGAAGGTAGTTGATAAGAAGCTGGATGGTTCTATCAATGTTAGAAGCGAAACATCTGTACGATATGTTCCACTCACAAGTCGAGCAGCCCAGCTACATAATTACTGAGGGTAATTACTTCTGTGAATTTTATGATATGCCAATGCTAGCAACGATATCATCTTTGTTTGAATGTCATGTCAAGTCTACGAGACATAGTGAAACTGAAACCAGGGACCATGACGCCTCTGGTCACCTAGAGTATGGTTGAAAGCAACTATGGCCATCATCCAACGAAAAGAGATGCTTGTACAGCTTAATAAGATTGTACAATATACTATAGTGTTTGCAGGTTGTGGTTTATTATCACATGCAAGTCGGTCAATCTTATCTGGTTGCTCTGAACATTGTGATGACCAAGTTAAATTGCACGTACTTGTAAATATTGCTTGTCGTATCCAATGATAAAGATGTGCTTTACTGCTATATTCTTGTTTAGTAAGGCAGAAAAGGTATCTGAGGGCTTTCCTAAAATCGTAGTGTGAGTACATGCAATCATTGTGTACCATGAGATCTCCTTGCTCTAGGTGGATAGCTGGTTTGCTTCTTAGTTGACCTCATCTAAGATGCAATTGACATTCATAGACCTAAGAAATTCATAATCTTTGCAAGCCCCTGATCTCTTGTAATGCAAGGTTTGCAAGCCTCTGATATCTTGTAACGCAAGGTTTGTATCCGTAATTTTCCTTCCTTCCTTGATTTTCAGTAGAGAAAAAAAAAAGAACTAATTCTCCTGGCTTTAATTGCCTTCCAGGCTTCTGTGAAAGCTCTGAAGCTATAATTGGCTGCTTCAAATTGGTAACATGCTGTATTATGTGTTTTATCTTGGCTGCTTCAAATTGGCAGCATGCTGTATTATGTGTTTTATCTCTCTGCTTGTCGTGGTGCTCTTTGGTTTGTCAACATATGAACTGTTCGTCAAATTTTCTGGTGTTGATGGTGTTCAGAACATGCAGCGGCCGGTGACGATGATCAGTTCCAGCTAAATACCTAGTAGGCATTTGAAAGGCCTAACATCAACATTCAATGCATCTCAACTTTCATTTTCCTGGTGCAAAATTAGGCATTGGATTCGAAGCATTTGGGCAAGGGGATCAAGCAATTTAAGTACCGTTGGACAGTGTTTCAGATTACAAATAGTTCTTTGGTTGGTCAAGGAGGCATTTTATGCTCTCAGTGTACTCATGGTTTGAGATACATTAGAAGATGGAGTTTGATCTGAATAGGAGCTTCTTCCAGTGATCTAATCCCTGGTCGAGTGGTGGATAAGGGAAGGTTACCAACCAGCCACACACCATCAAAAAATAAAATAAAAGAAATAAAAAAGGATAACTTTTGTTTGGCCAAAGGGAAAAAAATTGGGTAACTTTGATTGGTCTCTTCTGTGCCCCATCTTGCCTCTGCTGGTTCTTGGTTTTGCATCTTCTTTGATCTTGGACTAATGGATGTCTCTACTCAATTATGCAGCAATTGCCTCCTTAGCCAGCTCTGACATTGTCTCCCGTTGTCATTGAGCTCTCTGGAAATCTACTCCTCTCTTTTGTTTTATTTTTTCCTGCTATTCTAATTGGTGATCTATTTTTGTTTCAAGGACTTTGATCTTCCCATCCCATGGTTGTCCCCAGCCATCACAGGCATCCACCGGCATTCATCCCCAATTTCCCTACCTCTCTCAGCCTCCAAGGAGGAGAGGTATTTTAAGGTCCCTTACCATCTCTTTTGCCATCCCATCGGTGCTGGCCAAAATGGATCCCCTTTTGCATGGCTGCTCTTCCTGGTGATCAATATATCGGAAATTTCACTTTGATTCCATTTTTGTTATATGCTATTGTCGCAAACATTGTTGTCCCTCGTGGTTAAATAACGATGTTGACTTAAACCATGCCTAACTTTAGACTTTGGGGTGTCCGAGGAAAAACTCTCTTCAAGTTGAAATTTTTAAAACTCTATGCATAATAAGAGTTTCGTGTACTTCAAAATCTAAATTTATACTAGATTTTGGTCATAAAAAAAAATATAAAAAAATGCTTAGATTAAGAATGCAATATAACGGATAAATTTTAAACAGCTTTATGAAGAAGGCATATTAGTGTTTTGCCCATGCTTTCATCATCTCATATCTCTTTAGCAATCACATACTTTTGCATGTGCTATAACTAGCTTTAACAAAAACATGATATGAACCCTTTTTTTAATAATGTAAGAACACTGCCTCCCCTATAAGTGTGTGTTCCAAGATTGAAGAGATTAGGAGAAGACATGCCATGATTCAGCTAAAATATATTAGTCGATGGGACCAAAAACATGTAGCAGCCAAAAGAAGAGGTCGGTTTTCTACAATAGGGGTTTTGGTAAAGTTAATAATGTCGAGAAATCCGTTTCTCTCCTGGATTGATTTTTTATAGATGAGATGCGGTCAACCAAAAAGGAAAAGGGACTCTAGATTCAAGAATATCCCAGTAGACGTCATAGTTGAACTCTTTTAAATTGGTTGGACTAAAGCAGCTAAATTTTAACTGGCTCAATTCTCATCAATAGCAATAGTTGAATTATCAAAACCTCCTTCTATTTGGACTTCAAATTAAATAGCCAATGTTGCTTTTATCTTGCCCCATACCAAAGTCCCCTTCAACTATCTCCTGCGGATATGATTGGGTATGCACGATAAGCATGATCTAAAACGATTCACAATCAGGAGTATTTTTCCTCGTACGCCTCGAATCGCTTAACCTTCTTTTATAAAACTGGGTTCCAGCACCTGCTTCTTCATCCTTTGTATCTTATTTGTCAATACAACCATGAAGCCTGAGTCTCCATCGTCCGGACCAATGGCCGAAAGGGTTGGGGAAAGGAGGGAACGTCTAGAAAAGTCCGGTATTCCTCTGGTCGCTTAATGTTAGGACTCATTTATGTAAATAGCCGGATCTTTGAGGATAAAGAGCAGCACCCAAGGTCAGTGTATGAGACGGCTAGGAACATTTGAGGCTTCCATCTAGCTTTTTACGGTGGCCAGATTGACTCTTGTTTTCTGGCAGCCCCCATCATTTAGTTTTCTCAAGGTAAAACTTCGACAAGAGTATCTCAGATGGTAGTAATAGAGAAGGAGTGAACTTTATGATCAGAGATCATAAATCCAAGTTCATTATAGCCGGCAGTCGGCGCACAGCCGAGGAGTCAGTCCTCGGAGTCTCTTCCCTTTTCCTTTCATATTTCTCTTCATTACAAAGAGATCTTTCTATACCAATGGTCAAATTTTAGGACTTATGCGTGGGACAATCTCAATGCTCACTGTCGTTGGTCCTCCAGTTCGCTTGTGTAGGACCACTAGGTTGACTACATCACAATCTATAAAAATTCTATCTAGGAGAGGAACAGATTTCTCGACATTATCAACTTTTCCAAACCCCTCTCGTAGAAAACCGATCTCTTCTTTTGGCTGCTACGTGTTTTTGGTCCCGATCAATCTATACATTTTAGTTGATTCATGGCATGTCTTCTCTTTAGTCTCTTTGATCTTGGAGTCCTATTCAACCTCCAGCCGACTGATGAGGAGTTTTCAGCAACTCCCAGGTCAAAGTTCCTTTCCACAACTTCAGTCTTCATTTAGTAGAATCAGCCATCTACATCACTAATATTGATACCTACGGTGACCGTACTGGCCCTGTCTCATACAAGACTCCGTGGCCTCTTACAGTTTTACCTAGTGTAGGTCTGTAAAGCAGTTAGGTGGTCAAAGCTCATCTTAGACCTTACCGCAACATTGACTAAAAGTTTCTGCTTTTGATGATTAAATATAACTAGATGTTGTATATTAAATTGCATGTCATCACATATATGGTCAAAATTTGTCGGCAAATTCTTTTTTTCTATTAAAAAAATTCTTTTATCACATACTTAGGCAAGCTCATTGCAAAAGTGAATGCGTTGTTATTAATGAACGTTGACCACTGCAAGCATATGCCCCTAGCTATCTGTATTATTTATGATTCGGACAAGTGGAAGTGTTTTAGAGCTTAATTTACGATTTGGAAGTATTTGTTTGTATGTGATGAATATCTTGTTGAAATTTGACACTGTTAGCTCATTTCACATATATATTTATAAAGTTTTGGACAGAAAATTTTCTTAACTATTTCAAGATCGATTCCTAATCGTGTCCTTGCTGGTGTTTTTTCCCACATCTGTTTAGCTCTTTAATCATTCGGTATTGACTCTGAACTGTAGAGAGGTGTTTGGACAATATTCTCAAACCGTAATGGACCATATTTTGGACGATGGCAAGGTAACGTTGAGTCGTAATTATCGCTGCTGCTGCTTTTTTTTTTTGGTCAAACTGAGTGCTGGATTTATTTCCTTTAATTTCCAACTTGCTTGATCTCTTGTTTTAAGTATAATGAATGCCTGTTGATTTTGATTTTAATCTCAAACACAGCTACACCCCTTTTTAGCTGCAATGATTCAAGCAATACTATTGTTTCCTTGTGAAAAAATGTGTAAGGCCGACGAATTTCCTAAAACAATATGGAAGCTTGAAGAACTTTTATAGCCCGAACCAAACATTGTCCTCCACCAACCATGCAGAAGAGTTTGGAATTTGGCCATGGTAAATTCTTCTTGTCAGATCACCATACTCTCTCAAGGCAGCAACCTCACCTGTTCTTGCTGGAGAGTTTGGGACA